>NW_023276806.1:52472823-52795656 GCF_003668045.3 Cricetulus griseus | reverse complement strand
GTTTAGTTCTCACCACCCACATGGTGGCTCAGAATGATCAGTAACTACAATGATCTGCCACCCAATTCTGGTCTCTTCATGCACTGTGTGCACACAGTGCACATACATACATCCAAGTAAATACTCATAATTATAAAATAAATCAACCTTAAAAGTTAAATTTTATAAAACCTATCCATTTATAACTAGCTAAAGAGAATTCTTTGGATTATATGATATATGATTTCTTAATAGTACAAAGAAATTGGGACAGATAAAGGACTGGTTCAGTGTTGCCTAGAATGTTAACTCAGACCTGCACAAATGACACACATACATTCTATACACTTAACATACAAAACTTTCTCATAAACTTATTTTTACTTTATCTTCAATTTGTAGTCAATTACAGGCATTTATCCTATTTGCTAGAGGCCTAAAAATGATCTAAAACATTTGGAGGACAAATAAAACTAACCTAGTTTGGCTTTGTTAGGAATAAAGAATAATGGGTTGGCACTGCAGGTAGCAGGCCCCTGTCACTGGTGCTGAGCAGCGAGGATCGAGGTCCGGGGGCAGGTGATTGACAGTCGGATGTAGATGTAACTCATATTGAAAGTTTTATTGAGGGGGTGGTAAGAAAATGGGGTAATGACAGAAACAGAGGGAGGGCAGAAGAAAAGAGAGAGAGAGAGAGAGAGAGAGGAAAAGTCCTGTCTGTCCCAGGGGAACAATGGGGAAGAAGAGAGAGCGTACAAGTAAATGGGCAGGGCTCTTTCTTTTAAAGGGGTCCTTTGCACCTGTGTGCAGACTACTCAGCCATGGAACCCTGAGCTGACCAGGGTACTGCCTGAGTGCATTCTGCCAGATGACAGGTGTAGGGCAGCATAATGCCTGAGTCCTTACAAGTTTTATTTAATTATTTTCTTAGAGAAAGGAGCCTAGATTTACCTTAAACTGGCATACAGCTCAGATAGAGCTTTGAACTCATAACTCTCCTACTTGAGCCTCCCAAATGCTATGATTGTAGGTATGGGACAACCACATTCAGCTGCTACTTTTCTTTGGGTGTTAGAAAAATTGGCCTCACTCATGAATACAGTTTTTTTAGTGCAATGATATAATAAATGTTCACGCAGTAATTGGCAACTTCTTATGCAGATGGTAAAATTAAAAAAAAATGTAACCAACCTATAATTATCTTGTGAAGGCAAAGAAGACATCTGCCAGTTCATATATCAAAATGAAAGGTATATACCTATGACACATAGGGAACACTGGAATTCATTCATATTTCATACTTGTATATAAATGTGAAAATGTATATACTTAGTAGCTGACTAAAAAAGAAACAACAAACCATATGTTCTCAGGTAAAAGCTGGTAATTTTTATTTGTTCTAAGCACTGAAAGTTGTTCAACTACTTCAAATGACAAGCTTCGAAGCAATCAACAAATTAGTAAATGATCACTACCTTCTAGTCAAGCAAAAGCAAAATATACCAACAACTCCCGAAATCACAGATTTTACAACATAATTTTTAAATTGACTATTTGGCAACAGTGTGTAAGAAAAACAAAGTACAGGTATATACAGAAAAACTTCAGGGAATCAACTCAAAAGCTCATTTTTAGTTATGATGAAATGCGAACTTATTAGCAGAAGGAAAAGATTTAAGAACATTGAAAAGACCAAACAATAGGCCAAATGCATATCAGCCATATGTGCTACATCTAGGCAAGTATATCCATTCGAATATTATAAAGGCAACATCTCAAATGTAAAAGGAAACAAGGTGGTCAGGTCTAAGTTTAAATGTACAAGAATCTCTCTTAGGAAACCATTGTTCTTAAGCATAATAGAAGGTAAGTAAAAAGTAGGAATATAGATTTAATAGAAGCACCTCATCAACACAGAATTCTAACAATTTGCAGGAGATTATGGATTACAGATCTGTGTGGTTTGTGTATGTATGAACTTCTGGAGGCCAGAGATAAAAATCAGGTGTCTGATCCTATTGCTCACCACATTCTGTTTCAAGACAGAGTTTCTTACTGAACCTGGAACTCACCAATTCAGCTAGACTGGCTGACCAGCAAGCTCTGGTATGCTACCTATCTCCACCCTCCCAAGGTCAGAGGTGCCACTACTCCTCTCTTTATGTGTGTGCTGGGGATCCTAACTCAGGCCCCATTGCTTTTGCAGCAAGCACTTTACCCAAACTATAGTTTGTTTGTTTGTTTTAAGTATGGAGAAAGCTGCACATGACTAAACCATGAGAGGAGAGAGGAGGAGGGAGAACAGGAGAGGAGTTGCTGACCAAGAGACAGACCCGACTATAGTTCTAATAAGATTTAGTAACACAGAAAACGTGACAGACAACATCTAAAAATTAATTTTATGATAGAATCTTCATTCTGGTGCCACAGGAACAGCATGAGTAAAGTTATATAATTCGTATGAAAAAGATAATTCAATAGAACTCACTGGTAATGAGAAATGAAAACTTAATCCTAATTTCAGTAAAATGAATTTATAAGATAAAAACAACTATGGAATTACTCATTTTAGAGTGCTAGTGAATATTTTTAAATAGTTCTAATTTTTTGTGATTTTGATGTTTGGAGACTAGAAAGAATTTAGACCTCAAAATAGTAATTTGAGAATAAAAACCCTTTTGTCAGAGAATTTTGGTAAATATGCAAATAATATAATAAAAAAAATTTCTCCCCACAAAGACTTCATTGCTTAATCTTCGGGTTGCCTATGTGAAAATGGAATAGTTTCTAAATAATACCATCATTTACTCATTTTGTATAATTTCCTCCCACTCATTTTTAGGAGAAAAAAATCAAGAAAAATATTTTTCCATGTAACTTAAGCATAATTGCTTTCCTGTTTTGAAATAGGAGTGACAACATCCAACAAAGGATCCTGAGGGGTGTCCCCCCCCCAAAAAAAAAACCCAATCATTTTCTCAGCAGGAAGGAGCAATGTAGGATAAGCAAAGATCAATACAGCTTAGTTATTTCCTTTTGCTCTGGTACTAGTTCTGACTCCATTTTTCCACTAGAGAATGTACTTTCTCCATACAGTAAAATGTGACACAGGTCTATTTAAAGAAAGACAGAAAAGCACTACAAGTTTATCCATGATGAAGGGAAGTTAAGGGTGTTATCAGCACTCATGCTGCTCCCATTTCTGACTTGCTAAATGGTAGTAGAGCTAATTCTATTTTTCTCACACTTCCCTCGGTTATCATAAATAAGTGTGGCTGACTAGGAACTATAACAACCCTCTCAGGTTCAGTTAAAGAGGTGAGTTGTCATAGTTTAAAGATATATTTACTTATCAATGGACTTTGGAGCTTGTAGGAAAAAACCAGCCAGGCTTGCCAAACAACCTGGATTGCAACCTTTTGAC
This sequence comes from Cricetulus griseus, assembly GCF_003668045.3. Classification (NCBI taxonomy): domain Eukaryota; kingdom Metazoa; phylum Chordata; class Mammalia; order Rodentia; family Cricetidae; genus Cricetulus; species Cricetulus griseus. The sequence continues at coordinate 52,792,253 of NW_023276806.1, read as the reverse complement.
CAAGGAGATTAAGACACTGATAATGGAAACTTTTGCTCTTCCTTTGACAAAAAAATACTACAATGTACATTGTCCACATTTACATACCATATTTTTTCTTTTTAATTTATATATTCTCACAAATTAGCTAGAGTTAAGAGAGAAAACTGATGTTAGCAAAATCGCTCAGCCAGTAAAAGAACTTGCTGCCAAGCCTGATGACTGGGTTTGATCCTTGGAACCCACATAGGAGAACACAGACTCCCACAAGTTGTCCCCTGACCTACATAAAAAAACAAACACACACACATTCATATGTAATCTTAATGTTTTTAAAGAGAGAACTTTTGGAAGCTTAAATATTAACTAATATTTTATGCATACAGTTAAAGATACCCAAGCTCTCTCCATAGCCATTTAAGGGAAAAGTGACATGGAGTTGGCCAGTCATAATAGCACATTTTGGACAGGAATTGTTGGTCCCAAGAACGATACATAATTCCAAAGGCCCAGATTTCTCTAATAAAGTTGATATGTGAATACTGAGAGATATTGCCTTCTCTTTATTCACTGTGATGTGTTTCTTTACTAAGACATTAGTCACATACTCTTTCTCATTGAGCAAACCAGCCCTTCTTATTAGGTTAAAAAACAAGAACACATTACAGAGAAAAGTGGGTTCCTTCATTCATTCACCACTCACTCAGTAAACACTTAATATCTGCTATGTGTTAAGTGCTATTTGGTTACTTAGTATACAAAGGCAGTCTTTGTGAAGAAAAAGAATCAAGTCTGTTCAAAGACTTTTTTAGTTCTATCTAGATGTGAAACATCATTTGAGAGTATTCAGATTATTTGTGTGGTCTGGGAAAAGAAAATCAAGATAATATTTAAAGTAGTACAGAGAAAGGGTACACCATAATCACAATTCATCATCCTAGTCCCTCAAATCTTCCTTTAGCATATATTTAACAGTGTAAAACAAAACCAAAAAGAAAGAAGCTATTTCCTCAAAAGTAAGGGAGAGAACAACATAATAAACTACACTGTAGTAGAAGATTAGGTTATTTATAAATCTGAAGTTACACAGGTGCTAGTAGTCTCCTTATGCGCAAAACTGAAAAACTAGTAGTTGCTACCTTATAGGTTTGTTTGAAGATGAAATGTTTAATACATTAAAATACTTTAAAAATTGACCCCTGTTTACACCCTGCCCTCTGTCCTGTGGCAGGTGCTCTAGCCTCAGCAGGTGCCCTAGCCTCAGTGGGTGCCTGAGCCTCAGAGGCTGAGCCCTCCGCCAGCCACCTGAGAGAGGGAGAAACCCCACCTGCACTTACTGGAAGAAGGGATGGGAAGAAGACAGAGTAAGAACACACTCAACAACAGAAAAGCCAATATGACACCACCAGAATCTAGGGACTCCACACCAGCAAGATCTGAAAAGCCCAACACAGAGCATGAAGAAGAGATGGACCTCAAAAATTATCTTAGGAAGATGATAGAGTCCTTTAAAGAGGAAACAAGAAAATCCCTTTAAGAAATAGAAGAAAAAACAAGCAAAAAATCACATCAGATGGAGGAAAAGATAAACCAACGAATTCAAGAAGTAAACAAATCTTTTAAAGAATCCAAAGAAAGCCAAGAAAAAACAACCAAACAAGTGAAGGAAGCACTCGAAACAGTTCAAGGCATGAAAGCTAAAATAGAAACAATAAAGAAAACACAGAATGAGGCGATGCTGGAAATAGAAAGGCTGGATAAATGATCAGGAGCTAAAGATGTGAGCATAACTAAAAGAATTCAAGAGTTGGAAGAGAGAATCTCAGTTATTGGAGACTCACTAGAGGATATACAGTCATCGACCAAAGAAAATCTCAAGTCCAATAAATCCTTAACACAAAATATCCAGGAAATATGGGACACCGTGAAAAGGCCAAACCTAAGAATAATAGGTATAGAAGAAGGTGAAGAAATACAGCTCAAAGGTACAGAAAACATATTCAACAAAATCATAGAAGAAAATTTCCCCAACCTACAGAAGGATATGCCTATGAAAGTACAAGAAGCTTACAGAACACCAAACAGACTAGATCCAAAAAGAAGTCCCCTCGACATATAATAATAAAAACACCAAACCTTCAGAATAAAGAGAAAATATTAAGAGCAGCAAAGGAAAAAGGCCAAGTAACATATAAAGGCAGACCTATCAGAATCACACCTGACTTCTCAATGGAAAATTTGAAAGCCAAAAGGTCCTGAATAGTTATCTTACAAACACTAAGGGAGCATGGATGCCAACCCAGACTACTGTACCCAGCAAAACTTTCAATCACTATGGATGGAGAAAACAAGATATTCCATGACAAAACCAGACTTAAACAATACATATCCACAAATCCAGCACTACAGAAGGTACTAGAAGGAAAACTCCAACCCAACGAAGATAACTACACTCACAAAAATATAGGCAATAGATAATCCAATTTTACCAAACACAAAAAGAAACAGGAGGGTGAAATCCACACACAATGAAACCACAACAATAAATCCAAAACAAACAAGAACAAACAATCAATGGACATTAATATCCCTCAATGTCAATGGTCTTAACCTGTCCATAAAAAGATACAGGCTAACAGAATGGATATGAAGACAGAATCCATCCTTCTGCTGTATACAAAAAAACACACCTCAACTTCAAAGACAGGCGTTACCTCAGAGTAAAGGGTTGGGAAAAGATTTTCCAATCAAATGGGCCCAAGAAACAAGCTGGTGTAGCAATCCTAATATCTAACAAATTAGACTTCAAACTAAAATCAAAAGAGATGAAGAAGGACATTTCATACTCGTCTCAGGAAAAGTCCATCAAGATGAAGTCTCAATCCGGAACATCTATGCCCCAAATACGAAGGCAACCACATTTGTAAAAGAAACATTACTAAAGCTCAAACCACACACACTTATAGTAGGAGACTTCAACAGCCTGCTTTCACCACTAGACAGGACAAGCAGACCGAAACTAAACAAAGAAACAAAGGATCTAACAGAACTTATGACCCAACTGGGTTTAACAGATATCTATAGAACATTCCATCCAAACACAAAAGAATATACCTTCTTCTCAGCGCCACATGGCACCTTCTCTAAAATTGACCACATAGTTGGCAACAAAGCAAACCTCCACAGATACAAAAGAATTGAAATAACCCCCTGTATCTTATCAGATCACCATGCTTTAAAGCTAGAAAGCAAATTGCAGAAAACCTACAAACTCGTGGAAATTGAATAACACCCAATTGCACCATTCCTGGGTTGAGGAAGAAATAAAAAATGAAATTAAAGACTTCCTAAAATTTAATGAGAATGTAGACACAACATACCCAAACTTATGGAACACTTTGAAAGCAGTGCTAAGAGGAAAGTTCATAGCACTAAGTGCTCATATGAAGAAACTGGAGAATAGTCACATGAGAGAATTGACAGAACAACTGAAAGCTTTAGAGCAAAAAGAAGCAAACTCACCAAGGAGGAATAGATGCCAGGAAATAATCAAACTGAGGGCTGAAATCAATAAAGTAGAAACTAGGAAAACATTACAAAGAATCAATGATACAAAGAGTTGGTTCTTTGAGAAGATCAACAAGATAGACAAACCTCTACGCAAACTAACCAAAAGGCAGAGAGACAGCATGCTATTTAACAAAATCAGAAATGAAAAGGGGATATAACAACGGACACTGAGGAAATCCAGAGAATCATCAGGTCATACTTTGAAAACCTGTACTCCACAAAATTCGAAAATCTAAAGGAAATGGACAGTTTCCTGGATAGATATCACTTACCAAAATTAAACCAAAAACAGATAAGCAGTTTAAATCAACCTATAACCCCTAATGAAATAGAAGCAGTCATCAAAAGCCTTCCAACCAAAAAAAGCCCAGGGCCAGCTGGCTTCACTGCAGAATTCTACTAGAAATTCGAACAAGCGCTAATACCAGTACTGCACAAGTTGTTCCACACAATAGAAGCAGAAGGGATATTGCCAAACTCTTTGTACGAAGCTACAATCACCTGGATACCCAAGCCACACATGATACAACTAAAAAAGAGAACTACAGACCAATATCCCTCATGAACATCGATGTAAAAATACTCAACAAAATATTGGCAAATAGAATCCAAGAACACATCAGAAAAATCATCCACTATGATAAAGTAGGCTTCATCCCAGGGATGCAAGGATGGTTCAACATACGAAAATCCATCAACGTAATCCACCACATAAAAAAACTGAAAAAGAAAAACCACATGATCATCTCACTAGATGCTGAAAAAGTCTTTGACAAAATCCAACACCCCTTTATGAAAAGGTCTTGGAGTGAACAGGAATAACAGGAACATATCTAAACATGATAAAAGCAATATACATCAAACCAACAGCCAACATCAAACTAAATGGAGAGAAACTCAAATCGATTCCTGTAAAATCAGTAACAAGACAAGGCTGTTCACACTCTCCATATCTCTTCAATATTGTACTTGAATTTCTAGCTAGAGCAATAAGACAACAAAAGGAGATCAAAGGTATACAAATTGGAAAGGAAGAAGTCAAACTTTCACTATTTGCAGATGATATGATTGTCTACATAAGTGACCCGAAAAACTCTGCCAGGGAATTCCTACAGCTAATAAATACCTTCAGCAAAGTAGCAGGATACAAAATTAACTCAAAAAAATTAGTAGCCCTACTTTATACATATGATAACTGCAATGAGATAGAAATCAGAGAAACATCACCCTTCACAATATCCACAAACAACATAAAATGTCTTGGGGTAATGCTAACCAAAAAAGTGAAAAAACTGTACAGTAAGAACTTTGAGTCTTTAAAGAAAGAAATTAAAGAAGATACCAGAAAATGGAAAGATGAGCTTGGATAGGTAGAATCAACATAGTAAAAATGGCAATCTTGCCAAAAGTCATCTACAGAATCAATGCAATCCCCATCAAAATCCCAACACAGTTCTTCACAGACCTTGAAAGAACAATACTCAACTTTATATGGAAAAGCAAAACACCCAGGATAGCCAAAACAACTCTGTACAACAAAGGAACTTCTGGAGGCATCACCATCCCTGACTTCAAGCCATAGAAGCCATATTATAGAGCCATAGTTCTGAAAACAGCTTGGTATCGGCACAAAAATAGGCAGACAGACCAATGGAATCGAATTGAAAACCCTGATATTAACCCACACACCTATGAACACCTTATTTTTGACAAAGATGCTAAATCTATACAATGGAAGAAAGATAGCATCTTCAACAAATGGTTCTGGCGCAACTGGATTCGGACATGCAGAAGATTGCAGATAGATCCATATCTGTCACCATGCACAAAACTTAAGTGCAAATGGATCAAAGATCTCAACATAAATCCAGCCACACTGAATCTTCTAGAAGAGAGAGTGAGAGATACCCCTGAACAAATTGGCACAGGAGACCACTTCCTGAACATTACACCAGTAGCACAGACATTGAGATCTGCAATTAATAAATGGGACCTCCTGGACCTGAGAAGCTTCTGTAAGGCAAAGGACACAGTCAGTAAGACAAAAGGACAGCCCACAGAATGGGAAAAGATCTTCACCAACCCCACATCTGACAAAGAAGCTAGCCACCAAAACACCAAACAATGAAATTAAAAAGTGGGGTGCAGAACTAAATAGAGAATTCTCAATAGAGGAATATGAAATGGCTGAAAAGACACTTAAGAAAGTGCTCAAAATCCTTGGCCATCAGAGAAATACAACTCAAAACAACTCTGAGATACCACCTCACACCAGCCAGAATGTGTAAAATCAAAAACACCAATGACAGTTTATGCTGGAGAGGATGTGGAGAGAAAGGAACACTCCTCCATTGCTGGTGGGAGTGCAAACTTGTAAGACCACTCTGGAAATAAGTATGGTAGTTGCTCAGAAAAATGGGAATCAGTCTACCTCAAGATCCAGCAATTCCTCTCTTGGGTATATACCCAAATAATGCACGTCCATACAACAAGGACATATGTTCAACCATGTTCATAGCAGCATTGTTTGTAATAGCTAGAACCTGGAAGCAACCTAGACGCCCCTCAACTGAAGAATGGATAGAGAAAATGTGGTACATTTATACAATGGAGTACTACTCAGCAGAGAAAAGCAATGGAATCTTGAAATTCACAGGCAAATGGATGGAACTAGAAGAAACCATCCTGAGTGAGGTAACCCAATCACAAAAAGGCAAACATGGTATGTACTCACTCATACATGAATTTTAGACATAGAGCAAAGGATTACCAGCCTACAATCCTCTTCACCAAAGAAATTAGGAAACATGAAGGACTCTAGGGGATAAATGCATGGACCCCAGGAATGGGAAGGAGCAGGAAGTCCTGAGCTAATTGGGGGCATGAGGGTAAGGGAGAGGGAGCTGCCAGAATCAGAGCAGGAGAAGAGGAGAGGAGGAAATGGAGGAGCAGAAATATTGAGTTGGGGGAGGAATAGAGGAGAGCAGGATGAGAGATACCATATTAGAGGGAGCCATTTTATGTCCAAGAAGAGATCTGGCACTAGAGAAATTTCCAGATATCTACAAGGATGACATGAACGGACAATCCAGGCAATGGTGAAGAGGATAACCTAAACGCCCTTCCCCTAAAATAAGATTGATGACTACTTTTTTAGGCCATCCTAGAGCCCTCATCCAGCGGCTGATGGAAGCAGAGGCAGACACCCACAGCTATACACTGAACTGAACTCTGGAACTTAGTTGTAGAGAGGGAGGAATGAAGAGCGAAGGGGTCGGCACCAGGCTGGTGAAACCCACAGAAACAGCTGGCCTGAACAAGGGAAAATACATCGACCCCAGATGCTGTCTGGGAGGGCAGTACAGGACTGATCCAGACCCCTGAACATGGATGTCAATGAGGAGGCCTTTGCATTCTAGGGGGGCCCTGGTGGTGGATTAGTATTTTTCCCTGGTGTTAAGAAGGGACTTTGAGAGCCCATCCCATGTGAAGGGATGTACTCTTGACCTGTACACATGGGGAAGGGCCTAGGCCCAGCCCAGGATGATGTGGTGGACTTTGCGGAGCCCCTGTGGAGGGCCCTATGCTGCCTGGGGTGTGGAGGGTGGATTGGGTGAGGGGTAGGTCAGGGTGGGTTAGGAGGGGTTTGGGTGAGGGGAGGGAGAGGGAGCAGGGATTGACATGTGAAACAAGCTTGCTCCTAATTTGAACTAATAAAAAAATTAGAAATACCAAAAAATACTTTAAAAATTAATATATATGGCTAAGAAATATTTTGTGAGAGCCAAAGAAAGCCCTAAGAAAATATGAAAGCCAAAACATGTGTTAATAAACAATTACTTGAAGGGGAGGGGAAGGAGGGTTCATAAAGTTTAAATGGGTCTTAGGATAAGAAAGAAAAGTCTTAATCACTAGCATTCCTTTTTAATTTTCTGCTTTTTTTAAGTGCCCTAAACTAAAGGGTTCTGCAGAATGAAGATACTAAAATATACTCAAATTACAAAATATTTGTTTTCTGTGACCCTAATTTGGACCTAATTTAAATATATTCTTCTTTCTCTCATGATTTTTAAGCTCTACATCCACTTTTGAAATATATCTGACATCTGACTACTCTCTTGTCAATTCCCTTGTTTTTATAGTAATAAACTATATCACAGCTTGTCTATATTGGAGTGAGATAGTCCTCCATGCTTTTCCCTGTCCTCTAAAGTCAATTTTCCACACACCAGCCAGAATGAGCTCACTTAAACCCAAATTAGTATAGTATAGTTTTCAGTTCATATAATTCTCCTGTTCATAATGCTTCAGGGGCTTCCCATGAAAGCCAGAATAAAGTTAATCACACCAAGACCCTACAAGGTGGGGCCCTACCCACCTCTTCAAATTCAAGTATTCATACTTTTCATCCCTATACCTTAGTCACTCTGGTCTTCCTCAAGTTTCTAGAACAAACCAATGCTGACAGACTTTTAACATGTCCTATAAGATTCTACTTGTTCCCCATAGGATTTGAGTCTTCATTTCCTTTAGCTCTTTAGTCAAATTCACCTCCTAATAGGAAAATCTTCATGTCCTACCCTATGACAATCACATCTTCTCTTGTTCCTATTTCTGTCCTTTTCTATGTACTTCATTAAAATGCTCTATTTTCTTCATAGAATTAATATGATCAACACAATACTTGGGTTCATTAAAACGGAGAACTTGTACATCTTATTTGTTATTATAAGGTCTATAGTAATGTTTGCAATAAAGATGAGTTACTGAACAAATAAAAGCTTTAATATGCAAAGATTAATATATCCTACAATAGTGAAATAAAAAGTATAAACCGTACTGCCAAATTCTTGTTGATATACTACAAAAAAAAAAAAAAATACAGACACTAAGGACTTACTAATTAAGTCTGGTGTCGGGGTACTTGAATTACCTATGTAGTTGATATCCTGAGTCCTGATGTCCTCCTTAAGTTCTAATCTAGTGTTTAATTTTCTGTAGTGATATCTTATCTCATGTTAACCACCTACTGCCTATCGTCTATGTTGTTACATACTACTAGTATTCTATGATCGTTTATGTATGTAGGCACACATACATAAACCCACAAAAGATTTTTTGATCATTTTTCTGCAGAAGACTGGCATATATATTGATACAATCTGTGTGATTTTTCTCCTTATTCAATGGGTCTCCTGAACATCTCTCCAAACTAGCTTCAATACTGTACATATATATGAACACACAACTACAACAAATATATGAAGTTTCTCTATAGTTAAAATGCTACTCAAGTTCTATTTTAAGAAAATGTGGCACATATATTAGATAATAGTAGCAATACTTGGAAATTATATAAGTTAAAAAAGTTGACAATTGAAAGACACATTTACAGCTGGACATTCGGCTGCACATGACTTTAATGCCAGCTAGCACTGAAGAGGTTGAGGCAGAAGGACCTCTATGAGTTTGACACCAGTCTGGGCTACAGACACTGAAACCCTGTCTCAAAAAAACAAACAACAACAACAAAAAAGACATATTTACAGTATTTAGACAATAAAAATTTTTGCAATGTTTTCCTATATCTGGTTCAAGCAATTAAGCTCTAATTATATTGCTTTATCTAGAAAATATAATATTTAGGCTAGAGAATATAATGCATCTTACAAGAGCCCTAAGACTCAAATAAAAGATCATGTATTTGGAGGAGTAATTTAGCATAGATAAAAATTACTTCTTAAAAATGTTCTTATCTGGACTGTGGTTAAGAGCACTGGTTGCTCTTTGCAGAGGACCCATGTTCAAGTCCCAGCACTCATGTGGTGGCTCACACACATCTATATCTCCAGTTCCAAGGGATCTGGTTCCCTGTTATGACTTCTGTGAACAACAGGCAGACATGTGGTACACATACATGCAGGAAAAACATTCATATACATAAAATAAAAAACAAATCTTTGTTGGGCAGTGGTGGTGCACACCTTTAATCCCAGTGTTTGGGAGGCAGAGGCAGGCAAATCTCTGACTTCGTGGCCAGGCTGGCCTACAGAGTGAGTTCCAGAACAGTCAGGGTTACACAGAAAAATCCTGTCTTGAAAAACCTGAAGGGAAACAAAAAAGGTTCTTATACTAAAAAGGTACTTGCTCCAGTAAGGACTGGATTTTTTTTTTTTATGGAATTCAGTGCTTTCCTAAAACATCACTAAACATTTTTACAATTTAACCAATTGAAAATTGGCTCAATGTAAGAAAATATTAAAAATTCTGAATACAATCATGGTTACATTAATAAATTATTAAGTAAATTCACAGGTAAACAGAACACCACAAAAATGAGAAACTCATTAATTATCAATGATCCTTCCATCAAAACAAAGGTTTACTTCCTCAACAAAATTCTAAGACTTTGCAAATCCTTACTTGGTGTTGGTGAACTTGCTTACTAATAAATTCACACTTGATAATCTTATTTAACAAATGCATGTTGGACTTTACAGGTTGCTTGCTATTGATACATTGATCAATCTATCTGTTGGTGTACTCAATTCTTTTTTTTTAAAGATTTCATTTTTAGTCATATGTATGAGTGTGTGTCTGTATGAGTATATGCCACATGTGTAGGTGCCCAAGGAGGCCAGAGATGTGGAATACCCTAGAGTTGGAGTTAGAGGTGGTTGTGAGTTGCCTGACATGGGTGCTGGGAATCAAACTCTGGTCCTATGTTTTTTAAAAGCAATATGCACTCTTAGCTGCTGAGTTATTTCTCCCACTCTTTATACTCAAATCTAAATTGAAAACTCAAACTTAGCATAAATCCAGTGATTTTTCTGGGACAAGCACACAGAAGTAAATCTCATTTATATTGACTAGAAACTAACCCTTGGCAAAGACAGATTTCAGCAAAATTTAAATCTAAGTAGTTGTCAATTAAAGTAGAATAGCTGCCTTATTTTTAAATTTTTTAATGTGTTTATTTTGTAACCTGAGAATATTTGGAAGTAATAAAATACATTATGAAAAGTAACAAATTAAAGCATAATTACTCTTTTAGACTATTAGATTACAGAAAGACATCAATCACTAAATGCTTTAAAACCATCAGCTGTAGCCAGGTGTTGGTGGTACATGCCTTTAATCCCAGCACTTGGGAAGTGGAGGTAGGTGGATTCCTGTGAGTTCGAAGCCAGCTTGGTCTACAGAGTGAATTCCAGGACAGGCTCCACAGCAATACAGAGAAACCCTGCCTCGAAAAAACAAACAAACAAAAACAAAAAACAAAAAACAAACAAAAAAATCTGAAGATTCTTTCCAATATTATCTTTCCATGTCTATTTTGGTGCTTTCTGTTTGTTAGTTGTTTTTTAATGTGCTGTCATTTTGTTGATATATTTAAGCTGTAATAGCAGATATGTGGAACCAGTGATTTTAAAAATAATTGGAGTTGATTAGTTACTTTTTTAAAAAGAGTATACAACATTGGGGGTAGAGAGGTTGAGAATGGATCTGTAAAGAATGGGGATTGATTATGATCAAAGTACACGGTATGAAATTCTCAAAGAATTAATGATACTTTAAATATACTAAAAGTAAACAAAATCTAGCTAATTTAAAGTATTATTACCAAAAAATCATTAATTTGAACAAAGCACATAAAGATACTTTCAGTTGTTTTCATTAAGGACCTGGGTAATAAAAATTCAAAGGGAAAAAGCTCCTAACTAAAGTTGTAAATGGATATGCTGAGATGTTAAGTGACCGTGCTCTTGACCAATGAACCATCTCTCCAGCCCCTTATTTTAAAGAAATTTATACTCCAATATACCATTTAGCATATAGGTACTAATTCATTAAAAATTGTGATTTTTAATAACCATGTTGACTTAAAATCATAAAATTTTGTATCATCAATAGTCCAACTAATTTCATGACATCTTGATGTGTTCTTGCCAAAACTGCTTAATCCAAAATTAATCATGAGGAAAGAGATAATATAAATTGAGGGTCATCCTGCAAAACAACTTGCCTAGGACTCAAAAATAGCAAATACCAACATGAAAGACTTTCTACCTCTCTAAGAAAAGACTTAGAGTTTTTTAATTTAAAGGAGACCAAAATGGCATGATGGCTAAGTGTAACATGTGATTCTTAATTACAGATAGATAAACAATAGAGAATTTTATCAAAGCATTTACAAAATTTTGAATATGAGTTTAAAAGTACATAAAATTATCTAATGTGATAATTATTATTTATGTAGTGTAGGTCCTTGTACCACAAAAACAAAACCAAGTTGCAAGATATAAAATCACTTAAATCATCAGTCATATTTCTATATGCTAATAACAAACTATCTCAGAAATCAAAATAATCTTACAATAACACTTTAAAAAATATTTATACTTTGGAATGAATTAATGAAAGTGAAAAAAGATCTATACAATGAAAACTGAAAAACTGATGAAATTGAAAATGACAGATACACACAACAAAATCTCATTTTCATGTTTTTTTGCATATTTGCATATTTAAGGCAATTTCTCTCAAATTTCTAGTAATTTTTTTTTACAGAAATAGAAAAGAATTCCAGCAAGTTGCAACAGTGCTTTGTAATTCCATTATTAGGGTGGCTAATGCTGGATAACACCTGAAATAACTCTGTCTCAAAAGGGGAGACAGCCATCCATACAAAGCTCAGAAAACATTGTGGAAGAGTGAACAGAAAGTTAAGGGCTGATGGGTGAGAAGATCTATGAATGCAAACTTGACATAGCTGTTGCAATTATCTACTCCTAGTACCTGTGGTTACCCACAAAAAATCAAGCCAGTCAAAATTCCAAAATGAATGGAAAAGGAGCCACCAAGGCTCCACCCTTGGTAGAAGAGATATTACCAGTTAACAGTTGCTGTGGGAGGGACAGTCACTCCCCTTTGGGAATGTAGCTGTTGGTAGGATGTTCCTGCCCTGGTGGATGTCCCGACACCCATGAGGATATGGACAGCACTAATTGAACTCATGAGTCGGGGACAGGGAGGGCATGTTAAATAATGACAGCTAAATATGAATACATGAATTTGAGAGAGTGATGGGATTAGAGGCACTTGGGAGAGCTTGAGGGACAAAGTAGTGGATGGGTATGATCAAAACATTGTATAAAGGTATGAAAATTTTTGAAGAATAAATTTTAAATTTTATTTTTAAAAAGAGGGAGAGAAGACTGGAAATACTCAGTGATATGTGGTGATAAATATAAAAAAAGCTTGCCTGAAGATCAGAATTCAAAGCTGGCCACAGCCATAGAGGCCAGGCAGTGGTGGTACACACCTTTAATTCCAGCAGCCACACTAGCTAGCCATAGAAGCCGGGTGGTAGTGTTGCATGTCTTTAATCCCAGGACTAGAGAGATATATAAGACAGGAGCTCAGGGTCTCAGTCTGTATTTGGTATTCAGACTTCTTCAGTCATGCTGAGGATACAATCTCCCAGCCTCGATAAAGGTAAGAACCCTTTTTTTTTTTTTAAAGATTTTATTTATTTATTATGTATACAACATTCTGCTTCCATGTATATCTGCACACCAGAAGAGGGCACCAGATCTAATAACGGATGGTTGTGAGCCACCATGTGGTTGCAGGAAACTGAACTCAGGACCCCTGGAAGAGCAGTCAGTGCTCTTAACCTCTGAGCCATCTCTCCAGCCCAAGGTAAGAACTCTTTACCAGCTTGGTTGCTTTGCTTTTCTGATCTTCAGCTTGAATCCCAATATCTGTCTCTGGGTTTTTATTATTTGTGCTACAGTGGTAGATTACTTTACTAGCATGTGCAAGACTCTGTTCAAAACAAACAAAACAGAATTAGAAAAAAAAATTCTAAAATTTACATGGGACTGCCAAATATCCAGAGCAGTCATAAAAATGCTGTGCAAAAACAATTTGGGAGGCATACTATTACTAGACTTTAAAATATGCTACAACCTACAGAAATCATAATAATATAAATAACTAGTATATTTCAAGCACACCAATAAAACAGAATAAAGCCCAGAAACAAGACCTAACATTTCTTTACAGGCATTCAATTTTCCAAAAAGATATCAATGGCATGCAAAAGAGAAAGGTGCTTTTCATCAGTGTTGAAAAAACTAGATATACTGATGCAGAAGGATGAAGTCAAATCCTTACTTCATACAATATACAAAACTCAGTTCAAACGGATTACAGTGGTTTTCAACCCATGGGTGGCAACCCCTTTTGGCAAATCTCCAAAAATATTTATATTACGATTCATAACAGCAGCAAAATGTAGTTATGATGTAGCAACAGAAATAATTTTATGGTTGGGGAGTCACCCCAACATGAAGAACTGTCACAGCATTAAGAAGGTTGAGAACCACTGGATTAAAGGCTTAAATATATCGCCTGTGGCTGCAACATATTTATAAAGGGGGGGCTAACAGCTTTAAACATGGACCTTGGGAACAATTGTTGAATATGACCCCAAAAACCCAGGTGACAAAAGCAAAAATACACAAATGACATAAAAAACTAATACATAATAAAATCTTAGCCTTAAAAGGAATCCCTGTAATTGGCAGCAACATGAATGAACCTAGGACATTATGCCTGGTGAAAGCTTTTCATTTTCAGACTCTTTCAAACAAAGAATAGATTAGTGTTTGTCCACACTAGGAGCTAGGAAAATGAGATGTTGGTCACTAAAAACAAGTTTCAATTATGCAATATAAATAAATTCTAGGACTGAACTATATATCACTTTGACTATCTAAATATACTATGTTGCATGCTTGAATTCTGCTAAAAATCTTAAATATTCTTTAAAAACTTAGTTACTATATGAGGTAAGAAATATTCTACTTAGCTTATAGAGGTTATGAATATGCCAATTAGGTTATAATGGTAATAATTTCACAAGGTATATAATTTCTATCAACTGGTATGTACAAGTTTTATCAAATAAAAGAATGTGGGCATTCTGGTACTATATACAAAAGCCAGAAACAGAAATAGGTTGGAAAAGTTAATTTATAAAACTTCATTTATAAATTTACAAACGTCATTTATAAAAGTATTTATTTCTAGTTCATCTCCCAGATCTTTAAAAATGCTAGTACATCCTGGGGTACAGTCTTTGAACGTACTCTTTAGCTACTGTCTCAGCTTCAATGATCTCATCAAAATCCTTGTTTTAAATGTCATCTATACATGAAAGGTTACAAAACTTTTGTTTTTTAATTATTTTAACATGTATGTATGTATGAGTTTTTGTCTATAAATGTCTATGTACCACATGTATATCTGGTACTCACAGAGGTAAGAATAGGACATTGAATCGCCTGGAACTGGAGTTGTGAGCTGCTGTGTGGATGCTGGAAAATTGAACCCAGGACCTCTGTAAGTACTTCTCTAAACCATCTCTCCAGATCCTCAAACTAAAATCGTAAGCCCAAATACTTGCCCCAGATTCAAGGTTCATAATACACTATCTAATCTACATTCTCATTTGAATTTAAAATTTAAAAACAGCAAGATGAGTTCCTGATCTTATCATTCAAACTTCAATGGTCCAGTCTTTGTTGATAACAGCACCATCATTCAAGCTTGCTTGTACCAAAATCTTCTAGATGTGTATTTAACCTCCCAGGTATGTGTGGTTACAATGCCACAGTACAGGAGTCAAATCCTCTGCTGCCTACCTTCTGAATGACTTAACCTACATCTCAGTCATTAAGACTAAGTGAGATGACATAGGTAAAACTCCTAGTATAAAGTGACACCTATAGCAGATACTGGGACAAAATGAAATGGGATTTATTCACAAAAAAAAACACAGTAAATACTACTTTTTTTCTTTTAAAAATTGGATTTCCAGGCCCTTTTTGTAGATAGTTATGCCCATGAGATTAAGTTCTGGTCAACAGGGTAAGAACATGAGGTGGTATGTATAAGCTCCAATGATACACTTTTGAAAAAGCTGTTCAATTTCATTTGTTTTCCTTTTCCCCACAATGTAGGATATGAATGTAACATAGTGTTTAAATGATCCAGATGATCTAAATGATCATAGATGATCCAGATTCATCTCTGAGACAAGACCACCACTACTAGAGAATGGTAGAATGGTAAAATAGAAGGAACGAGAGCCCTGAATGGCTTTATGGAACTGTGCTGCCCAATATTCCAAGTGGCCTACAAGCCCAGACTCATGCAAGCAAGGGTTAAACAAGCCTTTTATCTACATGTAAAATTCTAATGCCCAGAGTTATCACATTTCCCTACCAAAATAACTCATCTGAATCTTTTGATGGCATATTTTTCAAAACAGTTTTCTGAAATGTACTTACCAATTACAGATTATCAAAATGTATATCACTACTTTTTAAGAGAACAGGAAAAATAATAAATTTAACATATATGGGAATTTGTGGCAGCAGATTAAAAACAAAAAAGAATGTTCTTATAAATGGGATTGACAGAATTAAATTTAGATGTCATTATGAATAGAATTTCTCTCAGGAAGGGTGCCATTATTATCTTCCCACATCTCTCTCTTTCTACTTTGTATGTTTGTGCATATGCCAATCATACCTCAAGATACAATATGAAGCAGATATATACCTGAAGTACTGTTCAATTACTTGGCTTAGTTTAATTAAAAATTTCAGTTCTTCAAAGGTGCTTTGATTATAATTACTAGATGTTATTTCATTCATGCAAGTGGTTACTGAATACCTATTATAGCTAAGACACACTAATAGTTGAATTTAAAGTAAAGCAAAAGTAGGTTCTTGCCCTACTGGAGCTCACAGTGGTACTGTCTATAGAAATTTAACAGCCACAAATAGAAATCATATGTGTAATTGTGGCACCTGCATTTCAAAAAGATGAAAAATATTTTAATAATATGTCTAGCTAACCAAATATATTTTAACTATACCAATATATTAAGGGCTTTTAAATTATTGATAATAAATGTATTCTTTTAGTGTATCATCAGATTCAGCACAATTGTACACTTAGATATTACTGCAGATGCTACATCATTAGAAATCTGATCTTAATCCTCTTCTTCCTTTCTTTATCTACTAGCATACTATAGAAGCCATGAACTATGCTGCTTGACACAGTAGCCACCAGTAACATGTGGTTATTCATATTTAATCTCTATGATTACAACCTTAGATCTTTGGCTGTAGCAATCACATATGAATGTTGACTGACAGTCATTGACTTTATCAGTCAATTTAAGTCTAGGGAGATGACAAATGTGCAACATGAGAAGGTAATCTTTCAGCAGAAATACAAGATAGAAATTTTCAGACAATTAAATTAGGGATAGTTTTCATGGAAAAGGGGAAACAAATCACAAGAAAAGATCCAGGATCTTCCTCTTTCACTAGTAAACTATAAATAATTCAGGGGTGCTTTAGACATATGTCCAAGCCTTGGACAAAGACTAAACCCTAAAATGTGTTAGAGCTGATAATGTGATGCTACAATTCACCAGAGAGGAAGTCCTTCCTCACTAAATCTGTGGCAGAATTACAGAAGCTAATGTTAAAACAAGGCAAAGAGAAAGGCAAAGAAACCACATACATTTTCAGTTCATGTGGCTAAATATAAAAAATAACATGGATGAGAACAAAAATGTAAAACAACAGATGGGACAAACATCACTTCAAGTTAAGTTCAAGTGACAATTTTAGCATCATAAACACTGAAAAGCTAGTAGAGTTTGTCTTAAGTATCAATTTTGAGATTTTTACTTCTTCATATAATTTTTAAAATGAGGTTTGGAAATTAGTCTGGAGGGACTTGACATTGAAACAAAATAATTTCTGCACCCAATGATCTCATTTACTAGAAACAAATCACAAAAATTTCTGAGCCAAAAGTTATCTGTATTGTTTAACTGCCACCAAGTTCCAGGAATAATCCTTAGGATTGTTCCAGAAAGACTTTTTATCTAAGCAGGCTTATAGGACTAAGCCACCACACACAACACTGAGAGACTAGAGTTTTACATAAAACAAAGAATAAAGATGAAAGTTGTAAAGAAGATATTTTTCTAACCTTGAGTCATAAAATGATGGCCCTGGTACAAATTAAAAATTTCAAACCAGTAAGTCTTTTGTTTTGTTTTTTGAGACAGGGTTTCTTTGTATTGCTTTGGAGCCTGTCCTGGGCCAGGGCTGGCTTCGAACTCACAAAGATCCGACTGCCTCTGCCTCCCAAGTGCTGGGATTAAAGGCTTGAGCCAGCAATGCCCCACCCATCTTTTAAATTTAAGGTAGTATGAAAACTATTAGAAATGAGTCAACCTCACTGAATATAAATAATGCTTATATACTCTTTAGCAAAATATTTTTAATGAGACAGAAAAGTATTCAAAACAATAGCTTAAGAATAAGTTCTCATTGCTCTAAACTAGCCATTTAGATAGATAGATAGATAGATAGATAGATAGATAGATAGATAGACAGACAGACAGACAGATAGATTGATTCAAGACTTCCATTTTAATTATCTGTTCTTCAAAATTTATAAAAATACTTTTGGGGGATAGAAAGAAGGTTCAGTGGTTAAGAGCATTTACATGCACTGTACTTCGAGAAGACCTGGGTTCGATCCCAGCACCTACAGGACAGCTAACAACTGTCTGTAACTTCAGTTCCAGGGGAATTTGATCCCTTCTTTTGAATTCCACCAGGCAAGCAAGTGGTGTGTGTGTGTGTGTGTGTTGTGTGTGTGTGTGTGTGTGTGTGTGTGTGTATATATATATATATATATGCATGCAAAGCAGTCATATGTATAAAATAAAATAAATTATTTAAAAGTTTTTTTCAGAACTTTTGATTCTTCATAATCCTCAGCAAAATGTATGAAAATATCTACTAAACTTAAGTTTTAATCTATTCCAAATTAAATAGTACTTCTTATACTTGAGAAAACAATTTTAACAGCTCATAAAAAAGCCTCCAAAGCCGGGCAGTGGTGGCTCACTTCTTTAATCCCAGCACTCGGGAGGCAGAGGCAGGCAGATCTCTAGCCTGGTCTACAAGAACTAGTTCTGGGACAGCCTCCAAAGCCACAGAGAAAACCTGTCTCAAGAAAAAAACGAAAAAAAAAAAAAAAACAAAAGAAACAAAAAACAAAAAACAAAAACCTCCAAAGATAAAGAAACCTATATAGTGGGCTTGATTCACATGGCTTACTAACTATATCCCAGACAACTGGGAACAAAAATGGCAGACTTTCAAATTTTCATCATAAAATTATACACAAACCAGTATTTATTGTTTATGTTTCTGATAAGCAAAAGACAAAACTCTTAGAATTTAACAGGAGAGAACAAGGAGGGGGAGGGAGGGGGAGAGAGGGAGGGAGAGGAGAGAGAGAGAGAGAGAGAGAGAGAGAGAGAGAGAGAGAGAGAGAGAGAGAGAGAGCTAGCGCACCAGCACAACCCAAGAATGGTAGTCCTCTAATCACAACAGGTGGGAGGTGTTAGCTTCCACCAATTTGGGTACATAACTGAGACCATATCTCAAAACAAAGGAGAAAAGAGGGCTGGGGGAGACAAAAATCTTCAGATGATGGTATTATAGATGAATTTTCTCAAAGTTAAGAAACAATGGATATACAACACATAGTTTTAAGACAAAATGATAATATGGGGCCAGCAAGATGGCTCAACATGTAAAAACCTCTTGCCACTGAGCATTCCCTGAGTTTGATCCCTGGAATCCACATGGTAAAAGGGGAGAACCAGCTCCCTTGAGCTGTCTTCTCCACAAGCATCCTATGGTGTGTTCATACATACACACACACACACATACACATACACACACAAACACACACACACACACACACACACACACACACACACACACACACTAAATTTTTTTAAAGAAAATTTGGTACTTCTAGCCAGTCGGCCATTCAACAAAAATTTTAACATATAATTGCTACAAAAATTCAGATCATTTGCTCTATGTCTAATAACCACTTATGAGTGAGTACATACCATGTTTTTCTTTCTATGTCTGAGTTACCTCACTCAGGATGGTTTCTTCTAGTTCCATCCATTTGCCTATGAATTTCAAGATTCCATTTTTCCCCCACTCCATTGTGTAAATGTACCACATTTTCTTTATCCATTCTTCAGTTGAAGAGCATCTAAATTGTTTCCAGGTTCTGGCTATTACAAATAATGCTGCTATGAACATAGTCAAACAGATGTCCTTGTGGTATGAATGTGCATCCTTTGGGTATATACCTAAGAGTGGAATTGCTGAATCTTGATGTATACTGGTTCCCACTTTCCTAAGAAACCACTATACTGATTTCCAAAGTGACTACAAATTTGCATTGCCACTAGCAATGGAGGAGTGTTCCCCCTTTTTCCATATTCTCTCCAGCATAAACTGTCATTGGTATTTTTGATTTTAGCCACTCTGACAAGTATAAGATGGTATCTCAGAGTTGTTTTGATTTGCATTTCTCTGATGGCTAAAGATGTTGAGCAATTTCTTAAGTGCCTGAGCAAAGGATAGCCAGCCTACAATCCACAACCCCGGAGAGACTAGGAAAGGAGGACTTTAAGAGAGACACACATGGGGGAGGAGGAGAGAGAGGGAGAGTGGGAGGGGAAAAGAGAGACAGAGAGAGACAGACAGACAGACAGACAGATATATGTGTGAGCTCATGCCATTATGCACAAGAGTGAGCTCTTTCCTTCTACAATGTGGATACCAAAAATCAAGTCAGGTCACCAGACTTGGCAGCAAGGGCCAACAAACCATGAACTGAAATCTCTAAAGCACACAAAGGTTTAGTTGTGGTTCTTCATTTTCATTTTCTAACAAATTATATTGACTCTTGTCTCTATAAAGTTTTAAGGTGTTTCATTAGGTCTCTAAGAAAACCCCAAGGTTCATATTGCAACATTTATAAATAATCAAGGAAAAACTGCTGTTCTAAACAAAACAATTGCAAAGATCTAATATAAACCAATTTATGTGTAGAAATATTTACATTTTGGTTCCTAATCTTAAAAGTATAATGGAAGATTGTTTCAAATATTAAAAATTGAACTTTTAGCCTACTTAGGACATCCCTAAAGCATTTACCATGCATTCAAATGAGGAAGACCTTTACTATAAAAAGACTCTGCCCCTTCTGACAGAAGACCATGACAATAATATACTTTGCAGTTAAGTGGCCATTCATCTAAGTCTAACAAAGAAGCATTTCAATAGGAAAATGTTAAATAGATTTGATCTGAAGAATTTATACAAGACTTGAGTAAAGCAAAATTGTTCCAAAACCTACCAAAAAGCTGATACACAATTTTTATACTTCACAAGTATAATTAATTTTGCTGAAATATTTTTACTAAGTCAAAGTTGTGGAGACTATGCTTAACACTAATGTTTGAGAATGAAGATTAATAGATTATCTAATTTGTCTTTTTTTTTTACATGACCTTGGTATGACTTACTCGTGATAAAACCAACTTTCCAATATCACAAATGATAGACTAAACATTGCCAATGTTTTAGCTTAGAAAACATTTTTTTTTATTCCCCATGCTTCTTCACTGCTTTTACATATGTCTCTGACTGCCAAAGAATTGTTAACTAATGGTATGAGATTAATTTTGTTAGTACACAGCTGGGTACTTTAGTCACACAACATCTGCTTCTTAGTATATCTTCTTCCTTTTCTTCATTTGTCTCAAAATAGCTTCTAAAAGTTGTAACAGTAAAAACATATATACTTCTCCTCAATATCTGGGAGCTGAATTTGATTGCAAACATTATGTCTATTATTACTGCATAAATTATCAGTGGCTTCTGAATGACTAAAAGCCATTATCAATGTATCTAAGGATCTAAAAAATCTGGCATTGACAGCAATTTGCATAAGCATTTGGTTGACAAAGTATGACATACACCAAGAGTCATGAAATAATTAGCTGTTATTCTCTACATATGTATCTTTAAGCTCTAAGTGAAGACATAATGGGAAAACAACTGAAATTTCCAAATGTTAATGTTAAAAAATGGAGTAATCACAGAAAAGAATATATTTCATTCTATAACCAAGACTCTGAATTTTTTGGTTTCCTTAACTTTTAATTATACAGGGATAGATTAGTCAAACAATAGATCATCCATGTCCTTCACTATTGAATTGTCCGTGTTCTTACTACCTTGCTTTTCTGCTTTGTATGACTGGTATTAGTCTAGAATCCTACCAAGACACAGAAAGGTGAAATCCAAAGACAGGTCATTCACTACACAATGTATTCTATTCTAAATGTTTGCTTTCAGATTGTTAGGAAGTCAAAACAAGAAAAAAGTACTTCTCTTTGAGGGAAAAAATGTATGAGGGCAATTAGATCTTGGGACAATCTTCAAAACTAAAATGTAATTCAACTATAAGAGTAATAACAACACACAACCCAAACATCTTTTATGTAACCATTTTTGCATCAAAATTCACTCGAGAATATTTTTTAAGCATTTGAGTAACATAACCTCCCAACCATTTGGTAAAGCAGTAAGAACCCCACAATTTAACGTAATAGAATTCTCTCTCCAATGAGCCAAAAGTCAACAGGGTGAGAAGATTGAGGGGGTATAATAATTGTGGGAGATGCTGATAACAGAAATCTAGTAGCAGGAGGAAGAGTTACAGAAGATCCTTTTTCATTGTGTCTGAAAACAATATGGAGGGAAGTTGCAAATAAGAGGTATTTGAAGAGAAGTGGCATTAATACCATGAGGCCTGTGAGATGCCTCAGCAGATAAAGGTGCTTATCACCAAACTAACAATCTACAGTCAACTCTAGTTATGTTCTGAGGTTCTGTTACCTTGTGCCTGATGATGGCTGGAATCTAGTGGGTTTTGTTGTTTGGGAAGGGGAAGAAACAGCACAAGTAATATTTTAAGCATATTTATTGCCAATGACATAGGGCCTGATGATGGCTGGAATCTAGTGGGTTTTGTTGTTTGGGAAGGGGAAGAAACAGCACAAGTAATATTTTAAGCATATTTATTGCCAATGACATAGGAAAACATTTGAAAAACCTATTGCAAAAATGTTACCACCTAAGCACTATATTAAACATAGTGGATTTAGCTTTTCCTTGATATGGATTAAAATAATGCATAATGCCCTCTTATTGTTTCAGATTATGAATAAATATACTGTATAACAGTTTTTAGGGCTGTTTTATCACAAATGAACACCACCATTATCACTGAGGAAGACAGTTTCCTTAACTTTAGATGATGAAGCTATGAGCTCTCCCCCAGAAGAAGGACGATCTAAGTTCAAACACCACATTCTCCACTTTGCTGATATTTTTTCATGAAAGCTTAGATAATCGGAATAGTTAAATTACTACAATACTCCACACAACCAATTTCAGCAATGAGATATAAGGTGAACTTCTCAAAAAGGTTTTCTTTTCCCTTCTAGTAAGAGAGATAGACATAGCCAATACCTAATATTTCTTCCTTCTCAATCACTTCAGCAGTGTGCTAACAATTACAACTTCACAGATATCCAACAATAATGTAAGAGCTCTCTCTCTCTCTCTCTCCTCCCCCTCTCTCTTTTTCTCTCTCTCTTTCTCTCTCTCGCTAAGAAACGCAACCCACTGAAGACCACCTCAAAACTTATAATCATTACTTATTATTTTCTTAAAATTAGTGCTAGTCAAGTTGTTGATAACTCACTCATATAGTATGTGTTATGTATCCAACACAGCCTAAGATCTTACTCATACATTCCTTCATTTGATTCTCAGAGCAATCATAGGAATCCTATCAATCATACTTGAAGGGAAACCTGATTTATGAAGATTAAGATCCTGAAAATTGCTAAATGGAAAGCTAGAATTTAAACCCACATCTGTATGACATGTATATTCATGGTCTTTAACTACTATACATTATTGTCCATATGTACATTTATATAGTTAAGAAATCAATGTGATAAAAATGAAATAACCAAAAATTATGAAGTCAAAATGTGCCTTTATTCATGACCCAGCTCTAACACTTAATTACTAGACAAACAACTTAACTTCAGATTTCTAACTATAAGATTGCTAATACACAATAATATATGATAAGATCATATGTTTTAAAAAGTTAATGAGACAACCTAACATATTCAGTGTGTCTAGAAAACTATGCTTAAATCCTCTGGCATATGAAAGACAACTTCTCTTCCCAGTCTAATATTGAACGTTCTGTCCAAAGCAGAGGAAGGAGGTGATATAGGATCCCATTTGCATTCCCATAGATCAGCAGTCATATAAGGTAACCAACAGTCCAGCATTATAATTTTAGAGGCAACAATGAGACACTAGGAGCACAGGGAATGAAAAGGTATCATGAAGTGATCCCTCTAAATAACCTCCAACCAGCTTTGAGAGATCTTCAGATGATAAGGAAAAAAGACAACAGTAGAGTAACAGTCCAAAGTGGGGTACACACAAAGGCATAGAAGAAAAAGAAAGGTGCATATGTTTAAGGAACTACAATTATGTAGAGCTGGCACTAGCAATGGGAAGTAACAAGAGAAGGGACCAGAAAGTTAGACAAGTAACAGATTATAAAAGTCCTTATTTTAAAAAGAATGACTGCCATTGTGTTAAGGAGAATAAGCCAGACTCAAAAGACAACTACCATATTTTCTGTCAGACAAAGAAACTAGATTTGAAATTTTGGAGGAGAGAGAGAGAAAGAGGGGGGGAAGGGAGGGGGAAGGGAGGGGTGAGGGAAGAAGGGAGGGAGGGAGAGAGGAAGGGAGGGAGGAAGGGAGCGTGTCACTGCTGGGGCAGGCTTTGAGGTCTCTTTGCTTACACTCTACTCAGTGTCACAGTCCACTTCCTGTTGCCTTCTGACCAAGATGTAGCCAGCACCATGTCTGCCTGCACACCACCATGCTCCCCACCACGATGATAATGGACTGAACTCTGAATTGTAAGTGATCCACCCCAAATAAATGTTTTCTTTATAAGAGTTGCCGTGGTCATGCGTGTGTGTATATGTGTGTGTGTGGGGGGGGGGGGGGTTCAACCTAGAAAGAGAATCATAAAAATGGAGGAAAAGATCTTAAGGGAGGGGAAAGAGAGGTCAATGGAAAGATGTGACATGAGAGCAGAAGAGAGGACCACTGGCCCAAGAACAAAGGAACCAGTGGGGATGGATGACAAGAAGGACAAGGAAGCACAGTAGAGGAGAGCTCTAAGTTAAAATGCAGTATAACAACATATAAGTATAAAATTGGCATAATGAAACTTTTTAAAAATTGAATTACTGCTAGTGAATGCTGAAGGCTATACTGGATAAGAATTGTGAGGTCTCTTCTAGCTTCTGAACCATTAGCAATGGTGTCTAACACACAAGTAGGAAAAAAAGTAATTTTATGTTAACACTTTTTTTTTTTTTTTTTGGTTTTTCAAGACAGGGTTTCTCTGTGTGTAGCTTTGGTACTCTGGCACTCCCTCTGGAGACCAGGCTGGCCTCGAACTCACAGAGATCCACCTGCCTCTACTTCCCAAGTCTGGGATTAAAGGCGTGTGCCACCAACGCCCAGCCCAAAAAGTAATTTTATATTCTTGTGGACTAAAAGAGTAATTACAATGTTTAACTTTTAATATGTTATCCAATATATACAAAGGCCTATTTTTGCCAGTGGCAAACATAGTCAAATAGAAATCGAATGAAAAATCATTAAATAGTCCTTTTTATGTTCTACCATCTTTCCCTTTTGATTATCTAAAAAAAAAAAAAAAGACAAAAAAATCACAAGCTAATGAGACAAGAAAAAATGGAAAACAAAGGTGCAGAAAAATAAGATATTTAATTAGTTAAGAACGAAGTAGGAGTCATCAGCTTAAAAGTAACATACACTTGTCTTACTTCCAATTTTATTATTATTAAATATTAATGGGTAACTTTAGCTCCATAGGGAAAGGTGAAAGGAAAAACTGGAAAAGAATGTTAAAATGTAAATAGCAGTGTGTGAAAACCACGTTAAGCATGGAGTAGAGACAAAAAAAAAATAGAGAAAGTGTATATATATATATATTCTGGGACTAGGGAGATGGCTCAATGGGTCTAAAGCATTGCTGTATTTATTTATTTGTTTGCACTTATTTCTTTATCTATTTTTCGTTTATCGAGACACTTTCTGTGCACCCTGGCTATTCTGGAACTAGCTCTATAGACTATACTGGCCTCGAACTCAGAGAGATTCGGCTGTGTCCGACTCCCAAATGCTAGGATTAAAGGTGTGAGCCACCACGACCCAATTTTTAAAGCATTTGTTGTATAACCATGAGGAACAGAGTTCAAACTCCAGCACCCACATAAATACCAGGCCAAGCAGGGCTGGTTGATGGCTGCCTGCCTATAATCCCAGTACTCAGGGATCAAAGATGGACTCTTCCCTGCAAGCTATCAAGATTAACAGAATCAACAAACTCTGTTTTCAATTTTAAAACTTTCCTTAATACATAAAGTGAAAAGCAATCAAGAAAGATCACTGATGTCAACCTCTAACCTCTATTGACATACACACTCAAAACAATAAAAATAGTAACACCTACTTCTAAGATTGTCACCACTATTTCATTTTAAAACACTTAAAATGTCTGCAAAAATACTGATTTTATTCTAATATGGGACCTTCTTTATTACTGTCATATTCAGACATAACTAACTATATAGATGAATATGTAAATGTTTTAAAGCTGGACTATTTTAGGGAGGGAAGAAAACAGGTCTCGTGCACATTCAGGTCTCCATATCTGTACTATAGACACACAGACACACATGTATTAACAGAAAGAACAGCTTAAAACCATAATCTAATTAGTCTAATCAAAATAAACAAATAAAGTAATACATAATTATTGACTTTTCAAAGAATCTTCGGAGTATAGGCACTCCTGTGGTATAAAATGGAAATGAACCTTTTAAATGACTTTCTTTAAACTGCTTAAAAAAGACTTAAAAATGCTTAAAGGCTTTTCAAAATTTTAAAAATAACCTCATTATAAGTTGTGCAGATACAATTGCATTTCCCAAAGTGTTTCACCCATACTCCACCCAAAGAAGCATAAAATAACAAGGGAAAAAGCAGTATTTAGCATCTCCCATTAACTATTAACCTAGCTTTGTTATCTGATGCATTTACACTTTAAGAAAAGAAATTAGACCCCTCAAATGTCCTACCTCTTGATTTTTGAATACTTTAAAACTGCTTACTGATCTATAGGTTAACTTATCAGTCTTGTTTTAAGTCAAAACACTGAATAAAATCCACAGGTTTAAAATTATGTGAGCTGCTTTATCATTCTTACAAACTATTTTGTCATTAGAGAAATCTTTTGTTTTTACTTCACTGGTGTCTTCATAGTTTAATTTAGTTTTCTGCATACCAGAAGTATAATATGAAGGCAATTATATTATTATATAATTATATACTTCTTACATAACATACTGGAATATAAAGAGATTAATAAGAAAATGAGTATTATTCAGCTCTTCCCTGTTATTACACTGTAACTTTCCTAAATCTATAATCAAAATAATTTATTCTATAAATTAGTAACTTGTTCCTCTAAATTACCCTCAGCTTCATTTATAAAACTTATAAATTAAGACATTTAAAAATTTCAAAATGAAATTGTGACACAGAGACTTTAAATTTGCATATTAGCATTTTAAGAATAAGACAGGGAGGAGCCAGAGCTGGTATTGCTGTGTTCATAATTTTAAAAAAGTTATGTTTATTAGGCTGAGGGCAAAGAACTCATTTAGTCATTAAAAAGTCAATCAAGAATAATCATTTTGGGTGAAATTCAATGGAACAAAAAGCCAAAAGGGCTATTACTATGAACACATGCTTATTGAATACTTACTACATATTTAGCACTGTACTAAATACTAAAATCTAATTTCCCTTGAGGGAAAAGATTTAGAACATCAACTTACAATTTTAAAGTATAGAAGACATACTTTAAAGAAGTACCCTCAGCTTCTTAACACCAAGAGTAAGCTACTGAACGAAACATGATGTGAATTCCATCATGAAGACTTAATATGTAGACCTGGCAAAACATGAACCATATAACAACTAAAACTGTAACTATATAAGTATATGTAATATACAAATCAAAATTATTGCATTGAAGACAAAAGATTTACAGAATAACCGTATTTAAAAATACAGTTATGAACAATCAAAACAGATGACAAGTTTAATTGGTGGTGTAACTGATAGATGATGAGTATAAAAAGAAGAGAGTCAAGTATTTTGACACTGAGAAAGTGAGCTACAAAGGAAACAGATCAACCAGAGGAAGTAGCTCTGAAGGACAAAGAGTATTAAAAAGAGAGGCAATCAATAGCATAAAATTCCACAAAATGAAGTGTGAGGAGGAAATGTATGTGAATAGGTTTGGTTTAGTGCCTCGTTAATTCAACAATTCTTTTTTGAGCATGTACTACATGTTAGGTACATTGCTTTTATTCTGTGTTAGGTGTGGGGGTCACTGAAGATAAGAATGACATGATTTGATTTAAAATTTTTAAAAAGAGTCTCTCAAGATGCTATTATGACAGATTAAAAACACAAAAATTTCTGCAGTAAACTGACCAAGAAATGATGATGCCAGGACAATGGGGCTGAATGGTCAGATTCTAAGTTTATTGCAAAGGTAGAGCCAACAGGATTTCCTGACAGAATATTAGTGAACCTTGAAATAAACAGGTCATGGATTATAGTAAAGTCTGTGGCCTGGAAAACCACAATGGCCATCAAACAAAATGAGGATAGCTGTAAACAGGAGAAGAAATACAGCAAGTGTCTTTATCATATATGAGCCGATAATGACTGAGTAAAGATGGCTAATGATTATCTGGGTAGAAGAATATGACATTTAGGAGGAAGCTAAGCAAAAAGGAGCATAAAGTATGAAGATGATAATGAAAGCATTATCTCCAAAACTGTCCAGGTAGGTTTTTGGTGTTGGCTGTTTTGCTTTTGCCAACTTGAAACAAGCTTAGAGTTATCTGAGAAAAGGGAGTCACAATTGAGAAGGCTGACCTGTTGGCAATCCTGTGGTACATTTTCCAGATTGATGAGGAAGGACCCAGCCCACTGTGGGCAGCGACATTCTCAGAAAGTTGGTCATGAATGGTACAAGAAAGCAGGCAGCTGAGAAAACTACAGGGAGCAAGCCAGAGAGCAGCACTTGCCCATGTTCTTTGCTTTAGTTATGGCTTCCAGTTTCCTACCCTTACTCCCTTGATAATGGGCTGTGGTGTAGAAGTGGAACTGAAATAAACTCTGCTTCCCAACTTGCTTCTTGTCATTGTGTTTTATCACAGCAATAGAAACCCTAACTAAAACAAAACAAAGCAAATAAATAAATAAATAAAATAAAAACAAGAACAGAAACAAGAGAAAGAAAGCTCATCGGAAGTAAAGATGTGCTCTATTTCTTGGCCAGCATTTAATGCCTGGAGGCATTTTTATTTATTACTACTGGAGGAAGTAGGGTGCCAGAGGAATTTACAAGGACCCCTGAAGTAGGCTTCAAAACTCACTAGTAGTAAGCTTCACTGCCTCTCTTTACCCCTTTGCAAACTGAGATGCTCACGGTGAGGGGGGTGGGGGGCAGAACATAGAAGAAAAGCCCCTTCCATCTTGGAACACCCTATACTGATAAAGCTTAACATTGTGCCAGCTGGCAAAGGATGCTTACCCAGAATCACAAAGCAATGCTTTTAGAACCTAAAGGCAATAAACTGTTAACAGGCACATGCTCCAATTTTGTATCTTTAAAAGACTTAATGTGGCCACAATTTAAAAAAAAAACAAAAACCATGCCCTGAAAAATTAGACAGAATAAGAAGGTATAGGTATTGATGTTAGATTACAAATTTTTGCTCAGTCTTGATGTGATCAAGTGTCTATATAATTTTTAGCATAAGTAAAGTTCAGACTTACTTTCAACCATGTACATAAAGATTAGAACAGCAAAATAATATACTACAAATATTATCTGAACTTTACTAAAAGTTTATCATCATCTAAGTGTTCGTATTTTTCCAAGTTTTCTTATGTATGCATGTATTTTACTTAAAAATTAGGGGTATATTTTTAAAAATTTTGATGTATATCTGGATACTAAATATCAATGCATGGAATTAATGCTGTATAGCCTCTTATGTAACAGGATTTTTAAATTCCTTTCAAACAGCATACATTAGAAGGAAATTATTTCTGCAAAGTAAATCCTGAAGTTTAAGGTTATTTCCTAATAGCTATGGATTTAGAGAGAATAAACCAAATGTTAATCCTTTCAAATGTTATGAACGGTAGCAGCAGATTCATAGTGTTCTATTTAATAATTCAAGAGTACAGCTCTAAATGAAGATAAACATTTTTTTTTTAATCTCCTTGAAAGAAAAGACCAGCAAGAGCAGCAGATTTGATCATGGTTGCTTCCCTGATCAAATTAACAGGCCCAGGAGTACTTGCAGGAAGAACCACATCATACCTACTGACAAGTTTCCTAGAACACCAACTGGTTAGCTCCTATAGGTTTCCCACTGAAGAAAAACAACAAATGGAAATGATGGTTTCCTCATTAGAAAGTCAT
This sequence comes from Cricetulus griseus, assembly GCF_003668045.3. NCBI lineage: Eukaryota > Metazoa > Chordata > Mammalia > Rodentia > Cricetidae > Cricetulus > Cricetulus griseus. Next base: position 52,761,987 of record NW_023276806.1, on the reverse strand, counting down.
AATAGGGTTACACAAGTGGTTCATAGTTTAAGAGTACTCATAACCACTTGTAACTCCAGCTTTGGGTGAACCAATTGCTCTGGCATTCACAGGCAACCACACTCACTTGTACATACCCACACACATATACATAATTAAAATGAGTTTTAAATAATAAAATATACCAAATATTAGTCATTAGGCTCAGTTTTTTTATTTTTTAATTAAATTTCTAAATTATCATACAAGGTAATGGGTTTCACTATGGCATTAACATACAATTTGTTTTAATTTGTCCTCCTTCGAACGCATGCGCATGCACATGCACATGCACACGCATACACACACACACACACACACACATGCACCCACACATACACGCACATGCACACGTACACACAGATTCCCTTCCTTGCCCAAAGACCCCATTTAGGAACAGAGGAATTTTAAAAGCCTAACAATACCAATTATGTGAAAAAGAAAGTTATCTTACTGCTTAGCTCCTCTTATTTTCTAGTTATAACTGTATCTTAAAATTTCTCCCAACTATGACTTGCCTTTTGAAAAATACCTCCTAAATTTTTAACTTTAAGCTAGCAAGATATATTGATTTCCCCTTTTCTGATAAATATAAAAATCTTTCCTTTAAAGACAAAACAGAAAAACACTGCTACTTTCCTATCCTATCCTGATACTGAAAAATTGAGAGAATTGCCCTAGACACTCAAAAAGGCAGTATAATACACTATTTAAGAACATAGACACTAGCGGTCTTCCTGAGGACTTGGTTTTGACTCCTCACACCCAAGTGGGGTTTACAACTGTGTTTAACTCCAGTACCAGGGAATCTGGCACACTCTCCTAGTCTTCCTGAAGAGCAGGTAAGCATGTGGTACACATGCATACATGCATACAAAATACGCACACACATAAAATAGAAAAGATTTACCACAACAGTAATTTCTTACAAATTAGAAATTTTTTACATTATCAATATACATTCAGATTTACTCACATACTTAACCACTATGCCCCTTCTTACTTCAAGATCAGAAGTAAATCTAAGATATTTGGAGGGAGAATGGCCTTGTGGTGGTAAAGACATTTTTAATGTATAATATCTTTATTCTATCATCATGTTCAAAAGATTTTTACTAGAGATACAATTCTAGGTCAGCCATTCTTTGGCCATTTTGACTATTCCACTATCTTCAGGTTTCTATTTTAAGATCTCTGTCTGCTATGCCACAGTTCATAACAATAAGCCCATGTTTTGAGGAGTAGATTTCCTCATATTTATTTGTTGGGCTCCTAAAATGTGAAGATTCTACTCTTTCTTTTTTTACATTTTAAGTCATTAATCACATCAAATATTGTTCCCCCACATCACTTTCTGAAATGTATCTCCAATGTTTTATCCTTAACACAATTATCCAGGCCTTTGCTTCTGGGCTGCTGTCTTTCTAACAAACTCAGAATCACATTCCAGTAAGTTTTCTTTTCACTGTGGCTACCTGCTATTTAACATTGTCACTGAGTTTTAAGGTTTTTTGTTTTTGTTTTTGTTTTATGTTTTTTCGAGACAGGGTTTCTCTGTGGCTTTGGAGGCTGTCCTGGAACTAGCTCTTGTAGACCAGGCTGATCTCGAACTTACAGAGTTCCACCTGCCTCTGCCTCCCAAGTGCTGGGATTAAAGGCATGCACCACCAACGCCCGGCTTACTTTACACTTCCACAGTTTCCATTTGGTTCATTTTCAAAGCCACCTGACCAATCCAACAGCCACTTGGCTGTTGAAACATCTTTCCAATTTTATCATTTATTCCTTTAAATAAAATTAAAATACCTATCTCATAATCTTCATTTTTGTCCCAATAAGTGTCTTTTGGATTTGGTTCCATGTTACAAAGTTCCCACTCTCAATGTGGTGTCTTGACATCATTTTTGTGTGTTCTTATTCTACATAACAATAATTATTCCCGCCAGGCGTTGGTGGCGCACGCCTCCAGCACTCAGGAGGCAGAGGCAGGTGGATCTCTGTGAGTTCGAGACCAGCCTGGTCTACAAGAGCTAGTTCCAGGACAGCCTCCAAAGCCACAGAGAAACCCTATCTCGAAAAAACAAAAACAAAAACAAACAAACAAAAAAAAACAATAATTATTCCCAGCCATACGAAGACCTTTTCTTATTGATAGCAACTCAGTTTGGTTAGCTAGGTACTTATTATGGATAATCTTGGTTGTCACCCCGACTACATCAGGAATCAACTAAAATCCAAGCAGCTGGATTGTGAGGGATTTTCTTGATTAGATCATTTGAGGTAGCAGCCCACATAAAAGGACATGAAGGAAGGAAGCTTTTGCTTTTTGCCTGATTGCCCTCACTCTTTTTGGCAAGTCTGTCTGTCTGTCTATCTATCTATCATCTATCTATACCTGCTGAAGTATTCTTTCATTGGTGTTAGAACCTACTTCAAGATTCCAACAGACTGAAGACCAGAAGCTCTCTAGGATCCTCTGGGATTCCAGCACTAGAGTGGACTGCTGAGACTTCCAGTCTCATGGCTGGACTACCAGGCCACAGCCTGTAAGCCTCTTTTTAATTTTTTCATTCTATAAATTCTGTGCCTTTAGAGAATAGTGACTAATACAGTATCAGAAGCATTTAAGATCCAAACCTAAGATATAATTCTTGGCTTAGACTTTTACATATTATGCACACACTGATCATTCAAACACCAAATGAACATATACATGGCCCTAAGTTCTGATTTTTAAATTTCTATTCAAATCCAAGGCTAGAAAGAGCATTCTTTGACTCCTTCTATAGGGTTTGTGTTTTTCAGACCTTTAAAATGTGCTAGCCCTTTCCCCTATATAATTTCAATCTGACCCCTAACTTATACAATCTGTAGAAACTTGTATCTTGGTTTCTAGCAGCTCTGTCCTCTCAAGTTCCCGGTTATCTGGGTCCATTTAAGTCTCCAGGGTACCTAGTAGTTTCAAAGCCATCCTCAGGTGAGAAGAGGGTCTCTTATGGGCCTAGAACTCACCAAGTAGGCTAGGATGGCTGGCCAAGGAGCCCAAGGGATGTACCTCTGCCTGCCTCCCCAGTGCTGGAATTACAAGCAAGTACTACCATACTAAGTATTTTTATGTTGGGTTCTAGAAAATGAACTCTGGCATTCATCCTTTTGTGACAAGTACTTTACCAGCTGAGCTATTCTCCCAACCAAACCCCTATTCATGCTTATACTCTTTCATTCATTTTCAATGAGTTCCTCTTATCATATACTTTTTAAAATCAAGCATATTTTAAATATTTTATAACTTAAAGGTTCAATTGGCCATACTGACAGAAAAACAACATTAGTGTTTTCTTGACTACTCACCTTATACCATAAAGTCATACTAAGTTTGTTCTGTTTTTGTTTACATTTTCTAGCTTTAAAAAACTGTTGTAGACATTCTATTCCAATGAGGAAAATTCCAGAACAAAATATAATGTCATTTCACTTAGGTGGTAATGAAATCAAAGACAATAAGTGTAAGATGTTTATGTTAATGTGAACAGTTAACCAGCTAACTGGTCTTGTGTGAATATAATTTGAGAACTACTTAAAAAGCATGAGGTGATGTGGGTGATTCACTTTAAAATTATATCTCATGAATTACGCCAATATACTCAGCAATACTACTGTAATTATATCTCCAAACATCTCTTTTCACACTCTAAAGGGATACATCTAAATTCCAAGCATTATTTCATAAAATATTTCTCCGTCACTTCTACCAAGTCTCAGTTTACAGTAAAAGAAGGACTGCTTGTAAACTATAAGTGGCTCCATTTCTAATCAGAGTCCTGCTAAGTATGATACCATTTACTTATTCAAATATCCGAATACCTACTGTGTGTCAGGCTTTGCATTAAATAGCAGAGGCAGTATATAGAATAATGTCATCTAAAACCAGAGGCTACTACAACCTCCTCTCTGGTTCTATACCCTTTTTAGGCTTCCATTCTCTGATAAATTAAAAGAAATATTAAAACACATTTATTTACTTTTTCCTTACCATTTGTATTGTTACTTTTCTACTGCTTCAACTTATAAAAGCAAAGTATTTAATTAGGCTTAGGATTCCAAATGGTTAGAACCCATGGATGGTAGCAGGAACAGCTGAAAGCTCACAGCTCCAGTCACAAGCAGAAGGCAGACAGAGCACACTGGGAAACCTAAAAGCCTGCCCCCTAATGACACACCTCCCTGGCAGGGCTATACCTAATACTCCCCAAACAGCTCCATCGACTGGGGACCAAACATTCACACATATTAGACAATAGAGGCCATTCTCATTCAAACCACCACACTACCACATTGTATTTCTAAAAATTGTGTGACCTGCATTTTTATTTTGAATAACTGATATTTGGAAAGCCCAGGAAAGACTATGCCAACTTATATTATATTTCATAATTCTATAAAGGTGAAAATAAAGAACTCAAGAACAGTGAAGCTGGTATTTCAGAATCAGCTAAGCTATGAGTTAACTAACTAGATACCATCAATATTTCAATTTTGCTTTTCTTATCAAACATGCAGCTAATAGTACAAACAATAGTAAACTCTAGGGAAAGCTGCTAATGGGCAGTGACAAAGTTATTCTAAGCTTTATATGAAAACAAAGAATTAATAAAAAAACATGATAGGCAAGAATAATTATGGAAGGTTTACCTACCAGAAATATTAGCATTTATTATGAAGCTGCAATAATTAATGTATGCTGGCAAAGCTAGGGGAAACAACAGAACAAAGCTGCCGGCCCAATGCTGTCACCACAAATGTTAAACTTAAAGAGTGTCTGAAATGAAACTAATACAATTCAAAACCTGAGTCATTCTAACTTTTAACATTCTACTTAGTGGGGCTGAAGAGATGACTCAGCTGTTAATAGCAATTCCCATTCTTCCAGAGGACTTGAGTTCAATGCCCAGCACCCACATCAGGCAGTTTATAACCACCTATACCACCAGCTCTAGGAGGAGCCAACTTCTGTATCCTCTACAGGTACCTGCACTCACATGCACATACATACATATACATGATTGAAGATGAATCAAAATTTTTAAAAAATTAAGGAATTAGAGAGGTAATTCAGCAGTTAAGAGCACTGGCTGCTCGTCCAGAGAACCAGCATTCAATTCCCAGCAACCACATGGCAACTCACAACTGTCTGTAACTAAGTTCTTGGAGATCTGACACCACTCTGGCTTCCATGGACAATGCACACACATGGTGCACCAACATACATGTAAGCAAAATACCCATAAACATAAAATAATTTTTAAAACCTACCTAAGTTCAAGAGTTAATCATTGACTTAAGTTACTAAAAGAGTTTGAGCTAACATAAGTATATGAATCTGCTTTTACAACTGTAAATTTTTTGAAATCTAAATACAAATTTGATGAAAATTTTGAGTCATAATGGAGATATGTTGCAAAGATAAAATATATTCCCAATTTAAAAGGCCAGTACCAAAAGAGAAAGAAAAAAAAAAGAATGCATGCTATCTTGGTTATGGTGTCTCTTCACAACAATATAACAGTAACTAAGACACAGATTTATTCATGAGAGTCATAAAGTAGAGCCAATTCGTGTCTCTCAACAGGTAAATGGCTAAGCAAAAATACTACTTACTCATCAATGAAAAGAAATGAATGATCCAACCCATGCAACTACTCAGCAGGATCATAAATTATGATGAATAAAACAACAAGCCTATAAAGGGATAATGATATATCCATCCAATTGCCATCTAAATAATTATGTTTATACCCATATATTACTGCCTCTGCCCCCAATGGTCAGATAAGTTCCTTTTTGCTGTGATCAGTAAGTAGGTACTACAGAGATTTGTAACTGGTCTAAGTGCTAAGAATAAGGGATGCTTAAAATAAGGGAATGCTCGACCACAAATGAGACATTATCCCCTTCACAGCTTGTGGACCATTGTAGAAGACAAAAGAGTAAGAATGGAGTGAGGCAGGTAAAACAGTGTCATCAGAACATGACAACGCTATTACACTTTTGATACCATGGCAGTTGAGATACCTGTACAAGACCTATACAAGATAGGACCTGCCAAAATCCTTTCATAGCAAGGCCCATGAGACCTCATCCACCTCCAGAACTTATAGGCAGATGATGATAGCTAGAGAGCTTTACCGGCCCCTCTCCTCCCTTAGTATCTATAACCAGTTAATGCTACCTGGAGAAGGAGAGATATTTTCATTTCTTCAGTGGCATAGCCACTAGCAAAAAGCAATGTTACTATAAATACTCCCTCATACAGGACTGTGATATCTTGTTTATGGTCTAACAAATAAAGCTTGCCTGAAGATCAGAGTGCAAAGCTAGCCACACTAGCTAGCCATATAGTCCAGGCAGTGGTGGCATACAACTTTCTTTAATCACAGACAAATCTCTGTTAGTTCAAGGCCATCCTGAGCTATGCAAAATTGATACAGTCCAAAAGAGAAACAAAGCTCACACAAAGGTGATCTCAGCACTTGGGATCCCATGCCTTTAATCCCAGCACTAGAGAGGAATATAAGGTGGGAGGAAACAGGAGCTCAGTGCAGTCTGAGGTTTGGTGGAGACAGATGCAGTTTAGAGATGCAATCTGAGGATAGGATCACCCCTTTGGTCTTAGCATTGGTTGAGGAGAGAACTCTCTAGTGACTGACCACTTTGTTTCTCTGATCTTCAGCTTTAACCCCAATATCTGTCTCTGGGTTTTTATTATTCATGTTGCACAGGTTTTAATTTTTTAAAACCCACAAAAGTAGAAGAGGGCCTGGGTCAGAAGAGTAAGGGAGCTGGAGGGGAACAGAGGATAAATATGACAAAAATGTACATCTATACATAAAAATAAATCCCAAAAGATTGTATATTGCATGATTTCAGTTACATAACATCGTTTAAATTACAAAATAATAAAAATGGAAAGAAATCAAGCTGGTAGTCAATGAAAGTAGGAAAGGTAAGAGATGAAAAAGATTATGTAGCTACAAAAGACCAATAGGAGGAACTTTTTTGTTGTTGGTAATGGAATTGTTCCATACTTTGACAAACCTAAAGAAAACTAAAAACACATACATACAAGTAAAACTACCAATGTTTGATAATACTGGTTACTGTATTAAGGTCAGTATTCTGTAATACTACAATACAGTTTTATAAGAAGTTACCATTGTTGAAAACTACAAAAAAAAATTTAAAGTACATGGGATCTTCTACCTACATGTGAATTATTATTATTTCTTCTACCTACATGTGAATATAGCTGTATCAGTAAAAACTTCAACTACGGCTGGTAAGAGAGAGTAAGAGTGTTTCTGTCACACCTGACTTCAATACACAGGTGGAAGGACAGAACTGACCTTACAAACAGATAAATAGATAATAAATACATCATTAAATTTTTCAATTAAACATAAAAGCAATAATTACTACTTCCTTTGCAAACAATAAAAGGGCAGAGAGAGATTCAGTCTGGGCATGTTTATGCACAGCATTAGAGTCAATTATACTAATGATAGAAGGGAAAACTACAAAACAAACATGTAATCTAAGGAGGAAGTCAGTCTTGGATCCAAGTTTCCAAATCATTTACAAATCAAGCAATAAGAAAAGTCAAATTTAAATACATACAGATTTTCTTTAAGGAAAGATAGAGTATAAAGAGGAGAACAAGACAAAAATGTACTATAAATATACCTTAGAACAAATAAAGAATTACAAGGCCATAGTTTCAAACAGTTGATTTACTATGTAATAATACTGCCCGCTTCTGAGATCCTCCCTAAATTATTGAGAATGTTGTATGGATCTATTTAATTACAGTAGTAATAACTGGCATCCATCTTCCAAAAGTAAAACAGTTTCCTATTCGTTTCAAGATTGGTTACTTCCTACAGGCTCCAGATAAAACAAAAAGTCAAGTGTTTAAGACTTAACACACTAGAGGCTGGCAAGAGCTCAGTTGTAAGCATAGGAACCTGAGTTCAATCCCTAGAATTTACATAAAAATGTCTGGGACAGTGATGCCTTCACACAATCCCAACACTGGGGTGTGTGGAGGTTGGGGGGGGGGAGGAGGTGCAGGACATGCTTGGGGATTGGTGTCGAACAAGCCTAGCCTAACTGCTGAGATCCAGGAAAATGCAAAACCTTCAAAAAAAGGGGTGGGGGATACCACTTGAGGTTGACCTCTAATGCACACATACCCAAGTACAAACACACATACATGAGAACATAAACATACACAAAGAATTGTAAATTGAGAAAGTTGGTCACAGTGCTTATGACAAATGACACAAAGTATTTTAAATGATAATTCATGAAAGAAGTGATAAAAGTTTATGGATCCTCATCTCAGAAAAGGCACATTCACTAACTTCTATTTGCAGCTTCAAAGGTTTAAGTCTCTAATGCCTAAATTTTAGGAAACTTTATAGAGTTCAGATTTTGAAGATTCTATTATACCAAATTTGACCATTTGCCTCTTTAAAACTGGGAGTTGCATAAAACAACTTCTTAGTGCCCTTTCTAAAATTATTTATTTCACAGTCAAGCAGGCAGATAAGACTCTCTTTATAAGGGTTAATTGTAATGTTGATATTGTGGGGAGGGGATTCAGGGGGGAAAATATAAACAATGGAAGTTTTTGTGTACTGTTACCAAAGTCATATATGAGTGAAAAACACGATATATAATTGCTTTTGGATTTGTGTTGTTTGCTTCTGCTCTGTGTGTGTGTTGGAGGGGGAGGGGTAATAGATGTTATAATGCTATACTATGTCAAGTTACCTAGAAAGAATGTTCAGTTTAGCTCTATTTCAAAAGAAAAAAAAATACTTCTCCAAGTAAATTAGTCCTCTCAAAAGTTTTAATCTACAGAGTTATTTAAAATGTAAAAAAAAAAAAAAGAAATACACACTATGGCAGTCAAAAAACATAGAAGCTTTCTCAGAAGCAATGATGTCCTCAAAGTCCCTCAAACAATATGCAGAGTTTTGACTTGTATTCCTGAGACTCAGTATTGATCTTTCAGTACTATTTGATAATAAACAACTATTAAGAATGAAATTTCCCAGTTGAACCCTTTAAGATGGGCTGGAATTGGCTGCCTATGGGATGTAAAATAGTATTTAACATAGATGAATAAATTCATTTATAGTTATTACAACAGTATATTAAATTCCAAAAATTATCTTCTTTCTAGAAAACTGTAAAATTAAAGTTTCAAACTCTTTCCCATAAGGAGGCATTGACAATAGTGGCTGCAAGTGGTGAATCAGTTTTCTTTAGGGGTATGGTCTTTGGAAAGTTAGCCATGCTCCAGTGGATGGCCCCATACTCATGAATGTATGAGCAATACTGACTGGACTCAGCAGATCATTTTAGAGGATCCCAGAGGAATTGGAGGAAGACTTTGGGACGTAAATATGATCAAAATATATTGTGTGCACATACAAATTCTCAAAGAATAAATTTTTAAAAATTAAACTCCTTTCCAAATAATTTTTAAAGAATTGCATCCATTTTGCTTTTTAAAAGTCTTCTTTTTTTCACCTCATGAGAATTTTTTTAATATGTTAAAGTAAATGAGGAATGATTGCCTATACCTGTAATCCTACTACTCAGGAGGCAGAGATGGGGTGAAGAAAAACATCCAGGTATGGTGTAAAAAAAAAACAAAAAAACAAAAACAAAACAAACAAACAAAAAAAACATAATTCCAGTACCAGAGAGGGAGGAAAAACATGAGAACCCCTTCTGGAACAAAACAAAATAAAAAGACTGAACCTACAAGAACTTTATCAAATAAAAATGAGTCAGTGTCTTACCAGTAAGTTCCTAAATGTACTGATCTTTTTTAGATCTCTCTCTGAGCCTTGTTTGTTGAAGTGGGAACAGGCAACAATAGGCAACCAATGGAGTCAAAGTTGAATTCCTTTCTGGAAAAGCTATGTTTTATATCCAAATGCTAACAATACTGGAGTATGTAGAGAGAATCACTTGAACTCAGGACAGGCGAGGGTGTAAGGTTCACTTAGTCCTATCTATGTGGTCTTAAGTTCATTACATCCCATCTGTGACAACCATAAGAGGTCGTTCATTCCCTGTTCAACACTGCCAGTGTCTGGGACATGCTGCTGTGTTCTAAGACTGCCCACTCCATCCTCACAGCTCTGTTACAAAGTTCTCTTAAAGTGAGTACAAATCTGTCTCTCTATAATTTCCACCCACTGGTTCTAATTCTATCCCTGAGACCACACAGAAAAAGTATAGTCCTTCTTCCATCTTCCATATGTCAGCCCTTCCTTCAAATATTTGAAGCCAATTATCAAGTCATTCATGATTGTTGGGGCAGGCTAGAAAATATTGCCCTACAGATGTCCATGTCCTAATCTCAAGAACCTGTGTATATCATGTGATGTAGCAAAGGCAGCTTGGTAGATGTGTGAGATGATATATTGTTTATGATCTAATAAGGCTTGCCTGAAGATCAGTGTGAAGCAAAGCTAGCCACACTAGTCAGCCACAGAAGCCAAGCAGTACACACCTTTAATCCCAGCAGCCACGTTAGTTAGCCATAGAAGCTGCACAGTGGTGGTGCATGCCTTTAACCCTAGCACTAGAGAGGTATATAAGACAGGAGTTCAGGAGCTCAGTCAGTATTGGGTATTCATTCAGTTATGTTAAGGACATGATTGCACCCAGCCTTGGTAGAGGTAAGAACTTCCTAGTGGTTGGCTGCTTTGCTGATCTGATCTTCAAGAAAGCTTTATTAGATCATAAACAAAATATCCCCATACAGATGTGACTAAGTTAAGGAACTGGAGGTGGAGAGTTTACCCTACAGGCCCATAAAATGAGAATCCCTGAGGGGAGGTAAGGTCCGAGAAAAGGGGATATGATGAAGAAAGCGAAGTCTAGAACAGTGGTTCACAACCTTCCTAATGCTGTGACCCTTTAATACAGTTCCTCATATTGTGTTTACCCCCAACAATAAAATTATTTTCACTGCTACTTCACAACTGTAATTTTCTGTTATAAATTATAATGTAAGTATCTGTGTTTTCAGATGGTCTTAGGCAACCACTGTGAAACAGTCAATCAACCCCCAAAAGGGTCATGACCCACAAGTTGAGAACAACTGAGCTAGAGTGATGTAGTTTAAGTGGATGAAGGAGTCACAAGCCAAGAAATGCAGGGGACCCTGGAGACTTGGGGCAGGGGTAGAAACAAGAAACCAGAGTCTTCCCTATAGCCTCCCAAAGGAATACAACCTGTTCACATTCATTTAAACTACTTTGTTTCATTTTTTGAGGCAGTCTCATACAGTACAGGTTGGCTTCAAACTTACTAGGTAGCAAGATTGGCTTAAAGAGCAAATTGTCCTGCATCTATCTTCCAAATGCTAGCATTCTAGGCATATGATAGATTTTTTTACCTCCAAAACAGTAAAATAACAACTTGAATTTGTCATGTAAACAAATTTGTGATATCACAGCAGCAACAGCAAACTAATACAACTATTACATTACTAAACTAAGAGTCCTCCACCATTCTTCAATGATAGTTACTAATCTTGTTCTTAGGATATTCCCAATCTTTGTTTTGTCTAAAATCCCATCTTTCCTCTTCCTCCTCAGTCCAAAATAGTCTAAGATTTTTTTCTCCTTCATTGAATCCTATTCATATAGTCCATTTGCACTTACCAAGAACATTATCAGAGTAATAACTCAATAAATATTAAGTTGAAATGAAATAATTGTTCAAAAATCTGAATATTTCTGGTATTCTAAAAGAAGTGGTTGTATTTTTCTAACCCTCCAAAATTAAGACTATCAAATGTAGGGCTAGAGAAATAGCTCAGCAGTTAAAAGCATAAATTGTTGTTGCACAGGACAGGAGTCCAGCTCCCAGCACCCACTGCAGACTACAACTCCAGCTCTAGGGACATGGCCTCCATTAAGTACTACATTCACATGCATAAAAACCATAATGTGTTTTGGTTTTTAATTTACCTGCTGACTCAAACTCAAAGCTGATTAAACTTTTTTGAAACAAATAGTAATAGTTCTACTTGTATAGTTAAGATTGTTGCTGCATCCACACCAGATTCACCTAGTTGTCATGAAGGAGGGCAGAAGCTAGAAGAGTTAAGCTGGAGACCCAAACTGGAGATGCTTACACTCAGAATGAAACGATCCTATTCTAGGATGTTCAAAGCATTTATCCACAGCTAAATATTCTAGTCTACAATAATCTACAGCCGGTCTACAATAGGTAATAGGCATTCTCATTGGGCCATTTAATTACTTAGACTGGGCTAAAACCTGGAATGTCATGGTCATCTATCAATATGACAATTCCTGTATAACGGGAAAGCTCAAAGTTTCCTATATAGTTAACAATTTCGCAAATAATTCAAAATAACAGATGACTTTAAGAACCAAAAGAAGACAGGTACATATATGGAGAAAGGTAATAGTCAAGCAATAAAGTAGAACTAATTTTTAAAAATATAATGATAAAAAAGACAGTAGTAGGAACCATACATATTTCTCTTTGAACTTTCTAAAACCCATTATATTGGGTAGAATTAGTTTAGTAGTGTAGTTTAAACTATTCCCTATTATAGCTTTGAACCTGGTGTGAGGCTTGGTACATACTAGGCATGCAGAGAAATTTGCTAACGCAAAGGTCTTGCAAAGAAAATTAATGCTGAGAATTCCAAGCCACTTTCCTGAACCAAACAGCCAAAAAATGTACTAAATTCTGCATTATAAAGTACTGTCCCACAAGTGCTAAGTACCAGGCTAACTTTGTAATCTAACCAAATACAACAGGAGCTAGTGTATCTTTTGCATTTTTGTCTTTGAAACTTGAACCCAAGAGATGTTAGCCATAACCCAGTTGGTAAGAAAATGTGTTCTGTTTATAAAATTCACTTTTATTCTTGTTGTTGATGTTTTTTTGTTGCTGTTTTTGGTTTAGGTTTTTTGTTGTTTTGTTTTGTGTATTATTTTTTGAGACAACATTTCACATAATCTATCCTGGTCTCAAATACCATATGTACCCAAAGGCTAGCCTTGAACTGCCTCTACCTCCCAAGTGCTGGGATTACAGGCATGTACCACAACATCCAGCTTTCATTTGTATTCTTAATTTTAAAATGTAATGAAATTTGAGTTCTAGATTAATGATAAGCTACATGCTTATCCTAGATCTACCAATAACTACTAGCTACAAGAACTTGAGCACATTTTTCTGCAAACTATAAACTATTTTGCACCTATAAAGTGGGGAGGGGGGCAGGTATAGAGGGGAAAACATAAAAGCTTTTCTTTGGGAAAGGCATTGATGATGGCAATTTACCTTGAAATGCATAAAAATAAAAGACTAATGGATGAATAAAGGGATGATTATACATAATACAGTTTTTAAAGAGCTAAATGCTGGGTGTACATCCTGTCTCTTTCTCCTCCCTACCCCCTCTCTATCTATCTCTATCTCTCTTACACACACACACACACACACACACACACAGAGAGAGAGAGAGAGAGAGAGAGAGAGAGAGAGAGAGAGAGAGAGAGGGAGAAACTTAATTTTGATCATTCTACTCAACCTCCAGTCTTTCCTATTCCTGAAAATGGCAACACCATCCACCAAGTTGCTCAGAGCAGAAACCTAAACATCATCCTGAATTTAAATCTTCTCCTTTCTTTACTTGCAGTCATGGTGTCCTGTCTTTTCCTCTTTCAAAACATGTATTTTAAATCTAACCACCACCATTTCACTGACACTAGTCTTAATAAAAATCCAATCCATCATTAATTTTTTTCTAACCTAAAAAGTCTCCTTCCCTTCTTGCCCTACTTTGAGATCTCAGTGGCTTTTTGATATATGCCCACAACACTCCTTCTCTCTTTATTTTGTTTAAGAAACAAAATCGGGAGGCTGGAGAGATGGCTCAGCAGTTAAGAGCGCTGACTGTTCTTCCAGAGGTCCTGAGTTCAATTCCCAGCAACCACATGGTGGCTCACAACCACCTTGAATGAGATCTGGTACCCTCTGTTGGCATGCGGGCAGAAGACTGTATACTAAATAAATAAAATCTTTAAAAAAAAAATAAACAAAATCGTCTGGAGTTTGGCTCTATGCTAAAGCGTTTACCTAACCAGTCACTAAAGAGGGAGAGAAGGAGGGGTAAGGGAGAGGAGTAAGGGAAAAAGAATGAGGAAAGAGAAAGAGGAAAGGAGAAATGGAAATTCCTAATCCCTTCCTGTGGTTTACAGACATCCACAGACACCTGTCTCTTTCTTCAGTCTCCAAGCTTTCACCACATTTCCTAGGTGCCAGCCACACTGGTCTTTCTGTTCCTTTAACTCTTACAGTGAAGAGTTTATAGTTATAATTCCCTCTGCTTAGAAACATTCACATGGCAGACTTTCTTCTGATTATTTCAACTTGTGGTTTATATGAACATTTTCGAAGGCTTTCCCTGACCACCTAACTGAAACAAATGCCACATGAACAGTGCTAATGAAATTTTCATCTATACTGTAATATTTTAATACTAGATTAATATGCAGATTTGGCAATTTTCACTCCGTGAATTATCCTTAGAGGATCATTTCAAAGACCCATTTCCAATCACTTCTCTTTTTTAAAGGTGAGTTTTTAAAAGGAAAGATTTATGAAATAGTCTAGTCTAATCCACTAAAACAAGAGAACCAAATAAAAGCAAATACTGCCTTGAAATTTCATTTCCACAAATTTTCTAATCCAAAAATAAAATATAAATGTGTATGTATTTTTATGTATGCATATGTCAGCCAGGACAAATATAATGAAGAAGACAATACCTTAACCTGAGGTTTCTACCTGACCCCAGAGATTGACGATTCACAATGGTAAGGAGTACTTCAATAGACTGGTTGAGAGCTCTACAAAGTTGTTTTTTTTTTTCCTCTGGAAAGCAGAGAAGCGTGGGAGAAACAATCTGAGTAAAGAGAAAACAAAGCTGGAGAGATGAGCAGGGAGAACAGACAGCTAATCAAAGACAGCAGGGAGGATCAGGCCGTGAGCTGCAGATCTGTGGTCTGCACTATAAGAGTTCCTACAGGCACAGGCGGAAGGTACAACAGTGTTCTACAACACACAGCACCCTCCAACTCTCCAAGCTGTGAAGCTTAGGGCATGTGTACAGAAAGAAAAAGGAACTCTGTGTACAAAGAGCTGTAATCACAAAACTTAAAAAATATAGGTAGTATCTCTTAAGAGTTGATTTACATGTATTGGGTCTACACCATATTACCCTAAAGGTATCTGATCTGATGTGATCTCCAAAAGTACAAGGACTTGAACTGTGGGTCACATACTAATACTTAAAAGCCGTAAATGCCTCTCTCTGGAAATTATTTACAGGATCAGATTTCTCCCTTATTCAGCATCTTTAACTTTATCCTTATCCCCCAAAAAAATCTGAAGCCAAATTTATAATGCCTCTTCATGAGAAAGCACATAACCATAAATAAACAAAACAAAATTCCAAACTTGTTTCATGAAAGTTGGTACAGAAAGTCAAATAGAGTTGAATCTCTAGAAGAACTCTAGGATGGTTCTAGAATGATTATGACCTTGAGAAAAGGAGTGTGTGTCAGGTCCTTCTCCTCAGTGTTCGGCTACTAACAATACTCAGCTCTACATACAAACTCCCAGTCACAGGCATCAAGAAGTCACAGCAATGACTAGATGTTACACTCCACTTCAAGTAGTGAAGGTGGCAACAGTGGCTGTGTGATCTCCTTGATCATAGCTACAGTGGTATTTTCCTGCCACCATTTTCACAGCCAACTTCTCACTGGGTATTTACCAGTTTGGCAGAAGTGGCAGCTCTCATGGTGGGTTGCAAGGTGTCCTGGAAATCAATTATCAGAGGCCCAGCTTCAAGTTCAGTCCTCTGTCTTTTCAAAGATTCTCTACATGACTAAATCCCTATATTGTATCTTTCTGTTTCTTGTAATAGTCACTGGCATGCACTACAAAGGAGTACATAGCATGTTAGCTGTAGGAAAATTTTCTTTCACATACAAACAGCCATTCAAAGTCTCATCATTCCCATTGACAACGCCTGATGAATATTCTTCCCAGAACTGCCACTTCAACCCCTTACTTTCAGCTTTGCCTCATGCAGGTAAATTCTGTTCTCATATATAGCCATCTCTCTATGATCTGAGCCATGAGCCAGTCCTGCACCCACCAGGAGCACAAATTTTCCTTTCAGTTATATCACTATCCATTATAGACAAGTAAGCTTAAGCCAAAAGTGCCCCTGATGGTTCACCTCTCACTCTCCCTGAAAATTCTCAGCCAGAAAATTTACTTTTCCTCACTGTATGTCCCGTTAACTCAGAAGCAAAAAGTACAAGTATGGCAAAATGGACAAGAAATACATTAAGAGTCTACCTAACACATAGTAGTAACTGGAAGGAATTTGATTAAAAGCATTGTGAACAATTTCTTTGATAAGAGAAATTATTTTCTCAACGTTGAAACAACTGAAAAAAAAACTATTTGGATACTCAACTGTTATATCACTAAAATTTTTATGATTGCTTAAATCTTAACCATAAGATAAAGCAGTACGTCAAGCTAAAAATGCCTTGAAAACTTGTGGCATACAATGATTTAAATTATTTTATGTGCTCCAACTTCTGGGTTACCACTGCGTCTAACCACACAAATGAATGCAGACAGCCTCAACAAACTGGCCTAGCACATAACACTTAGTTCTAAAAGAATACAGAATCCTTAAGGAATCTCAAGTTTTCATCAAATTTGTATGTGAATTTTTTTCATATTTAATGTATAGTGTTTTTTCTTTCTCTCCATTTTTTATTTAAATTAGAAACAAGATTATTTTACATGTCAATCCCAGTTCCCTCTGCCTCCCCTCCTCCCCTGCCCCCCCCCCCCCCAACTAACACACTACCTATCCCAGACCCTTTCTGCTCCCCAGGGAGGGTGAGGCCTTCCATAGGGGTTCTTCAGAGTCTATCATATCCTTTGGATAGGGCCTAGGCCCACTCCCTTGTGTCTAGGCTCAGGGAGTATCCCTCTATGTGAAATGGACTCCCAAAGTCTATTCCTTTGCTAGGGATAAGTACTGATCTATTACAAAAGGCGTATGTGAATTCTTATACCAGAAACCAAAATAACAAAAGGAATGAGATGATCTGGGTTCCAGTACACTGTCATGGCTAAGATTCAATTTCTTTATCTTTAGACCCAGGGTACTGATTGGATTGATGTAGTTCCTTCCAGGTGATGATGACCTTTAAGCCCAAACAGAAAACCAAACAGCACAAAAAACAGGAGGCAGTGACACCATAGGCTGCTTTGAACTGCCTCTTCAAAGGGTTCATCTTAATGTAGAGTGACTGCTTGGAGCCTGCAGGAGAGGTCTGCTCAAATACAATAAGTTATTCTTCTGTCTAGATTGGGATATGTTTTATTAAGCAAAATATACTTTGAAAAGAGTCTGCATACTTATTAAAGACTATTAATTTCAAAACATATTCAATCCTATGTTCATTCTAACATATTCTAGGCTATCAGTCTTAGGATAACCTACATAGTGAATTTTATAACAAGGGGACTGAAAATATAGGAAAGTACTAATTCCAGTATCAAGCACACAATTGTCTCAAGTAGGTTCTCTAAAAGTATACAGGTTTTCAATATAACTGTTTAACCATTCACTTATAAATGTAACAATAATTTAATCTAATTTTCTATTTGATCAATAATCCTTATGAATAACTCTTCAGTTTAGCCAAACAAATTAAACTGTACTACCACAAACTTTGTTTAGAAGCAGAATCAAACAATGATCTTTTATTCTTTGCCCAATGTTTTACTATATTTAACACCCACTCAATTCAAAACTGTAGGGAAAGCAGCTTTATTCAGACATAATGAACTAATATTCTAACCAGTAAATAAAAAATGGAAGGTGTAACAATGCTCCTGTTCATAGTCCTCACTATGAGAACTTTAACATGTTAATCTCTCTGAACCTCAATTTCCTTGTGTATAAAGGGAGATGCAATTCCTATTTCCTTTACAGGAAGATGTGAATGCCACCATTTATGTCCTTATAAACCATATCAGACAACACTGTTAGTATGCTGTAACAAGGTCTCAGGGTAGAAGAAAACATTGATACTGCAATTAGAATATAAAACAGTATTTAAAACAGTATATAATTAAAATAATTTTTAAAACAGTATAAAGTGAGTACCCATGCCTCTCTTAGACTCGCCATTCTTTCTTGAAACAGCTCCATTTGCCCAGTAGAAGCAGAGGAAAAGTAAATTGGACAAAGGAGATCACATTTTATTCTACAGTGTCTGCCAAATTGCTTTTTGGCTATTAAAAGGTACCACTTTATATATTAAGTAGTGTTTCTAAGTTAGGAGTCAGTAGGTTCACCTATGTATAACTTCTATGAGATCATACTTAAAAGGTAAAATTAGGAAACTACCTTAAGATTGCTATTGCAACCATAATGAAACACCATGACCAGAAGCAACCTGGGGAGGACATTTTTTTTTTTTCTTAGCTTACACTTTCACATCACCATTCATCACTGAAGGAAGTCGAGACAAGAACTCAAACAGAGCTGGAACCTAGAAGCAGAAGCTGATGCAGAGGCTATGGAGGGATGCTGTTTACTGGCTTGCTCCCCATAGCTTGCTCAGACTGCTTTCTTAGAACCCAGGACCACCAGTCCAGGAATGACCTCACAGAGAATGGGCTGGACCCTCCCCATCAATCACTAATTAAGAAAATGTCCTACTGCTAGATCTTAGAAAGGCATTTTCTCAATTGAAGTTTCCTCCTTTCAGATAACTGTAGTTTGTATCAAGTTGACTTAAATTAGCCAGTACAGGAACCTTTAGAAATAATGCAAGAATGATACTATCTAAATTTGTGTCTAAAAAAGACCATTGCTTTAAAAGCAAAATACCAAGAAATTTAGAATTTAATTTTCAAAATGGATAACAATATTAAGTTTTGAAACTTCACTTTTGAACTAGATTTACAATCATTTTCTCATTACTAAAGCTATTAAATGATCCTCCAAAGTATTCAATCTACTTTAGAACAAGAAGCACTGCTTTTATTTTTGTTTTTAAGTGAGATTATTTATAAGCAGTATGTCTCAATTGAACATATCCAAGCATCAGTACCTAAATTTTCTAAGCAACTAAATGTTTAAAAAAAAAAATTATTGCAGGAAACCAGGTGCAGTTAGAGGCTAACCTAGTTAGTCTACATAGTGAGTTACTGGCCAGCCAGGGATAAATGGTGAGAGACCGTCTCAAAAGGGGGCCAGTGCTCAAAAGGGAGCACTCAAAAGAGTGCTCAGTGGTTAAGAACGCTGGTAACCAAATTCAGTTCCCAGCACCCACATAGCAGCCCATAACTTTCTATAATTTCAGTCCTAGGGGATCTGACACCCTCTTCTGGCCTCTTTGACACCAGGCATGCAGCATGGTGTACAGAAAAACATACAGGCAAAACACTAAAAGACATAAAAATAACTTTTTTAATGCCGGGTGGTGGAGACACACGCCTTTAATCCCAGCACTTGGGAGGCAGAGGCAGGCAGATCTATGTGAATTCGAGACCAGCCTGGTCTACAGGAGCTAGTTCCAGGACAGCCTCCAAAGCCACAGAGAAACCCTGTCTCAAAAAACCAACAAAACAAAACAAAACAAAACACTTTCTTATAATTTATTTCTATTTTATATGAATTGGTGTTTTGCCTTCATGTATGTCTGTGTGAGGGTGCTGGATTCCCTGGAACTGGAGTCACAGACATTTGAAAGCTGCCATGTGGGTGCTAAGAATTGATCCTGGGTCCTCTGGAAAAGCAGTCAGTGCTCTTAACGATTGAACCTTCCCTCCACCCCCCAAAATTTTTTTTTAATTATTGCATTTACGTGTGTGTGTGTGTGTGTGTGTGTGTGTGTGTGTGTGTGTGTGTGTGTGTGGTGTACATGCAACTACATGTGTGCAGCTATCAGAGGACAATTTAAGGGGGAGCTGGCTCTTTCTACCATTTAGGTCTCAGGGATCAAATTCACGGGCTTGGTGGGAAGCAATTTCACCAGCTGAGTCATCTCTACAACCAAACATCTAAATTTTTATGTAAAAGCAGTTTTCAGATGTAAATACATCCAATGCAATAACATTTGATATTTGTTATTTGATAAAAATCAGTCTCAGCTTTGTTCTACAGCATAAATGTGTTGTTTGTTTGTTGTTTAAATTAGTTTTATATCAACTAGGTCCAGCTGTTGGCTTCAAAGTGGCAGATATTAAGTGTTTTTGTTTGTTTTTTTAAGATTTTATTTATTTATTATGTATACAACATTCTTCTTCCATGTATATCTACACACCAGAAGAGGGCACCAGATCTCATAATGGATGGTTGTGAGCCAATGTGGTTGCTGGGAATTGAACTCAGGACCTCTGGAAGAACAGCCGGTACTCTTAACCTGTAAGCCATCTCTCCAGCCCGATATTAAGTGTTTTATTTTTTTTAAAAAAAATTATTTTATGATGTATACAGTGTTCTGCCTGCATGTATGCCTGCAAGGCAGAAGAGGGCACCAGATCTTATTACAGATGGTTGTGAGCGATCATGTGGTTGCTGGGAATTGAACTCAGGACCTTTGGAAGAGCAGGCAGTGCCCTTAACTGCTGAGCCCCGATACTAAGTGTTTTAAAAGAGGCTAAACCCATGTTGTCTGCTTGGCATACCTTCCTTTGAGAACTCCCATTCTTGGAGTTCTGCTTTAGTGATACTGTGCTATCTATACCTAGCTGCAATAATAGACATGTTATCCCACCCTGTCCAATCACTGTACTCCACTGCTCTCTCTTTACAGCAATGGCTCAAAGAGATTAGCACATAGTATATCAAAGTCACTCAATGGTTTGTTATTGGACACCATAAGAAAAGGTGAGAAGCTTTAATGACTCTTACTTCCAGTCTATCTTGTTACAGGATTCTCAAAACTGGCATGTGAATTAAGTTTCATATTTTTGTTGATGTTGATGTTTTGTTTTCTGCTGAGATCTTAGCCATTTATCAAAAGTTTTCTGTGCATAATTAGTTTGGATGATTAGATCCAAACAGCAATATTTCTCTAGAACTACTCTATTCAAGCACAGTTTTAAGTTATTTTATCAAAAGAAAAAAAAAGCTATTCTATTTAAGTTCAAAAATAAAGTATTTGTTAATAAAAACTTGTTTTCTTCCCTTAATGTATTTTCAATTCATAAAACTACTTTAATAAATATAATCATGTACAGTAAAATCCAATTTTTATAGTCATATGTATAGCCAGCCCCTCACAAGCTTTATGGAAGGAAAATAATTAAATGTTTAAAACTCTCTGCAAAACAAAAGAAAAACATAGCAACAACAAAGACACCAGAATTGTTAAGTAGATCAGTTACTATTCATACCTCAAATCCAAGATATTAAGAAGGTGTCTTAGTTAGGGTTTCTACTCTGTGATAAAACCCCAGGGATTATTTCAGTTTACAGTTCTATAGCACAATTCATCACTAAGGGAAATTCAGAACAGAAACCTGGAGCAGGAAATGATGCAGAAGTGATGGGAGAGTGCTGCTTACTGGCTTGCTCCTCCCTGCTAGGTCAGTTTGCTTTCCTATAGTGGACCACCAGCCTGGGAGTTGGCACTGCCCTCGGTGAGCTGGGCCCTCCCACATCAATCTCCAATCAAGAAAGTGCACCACAGGCTTTCCCAATGGCCAATCTGGTGAGGCATTTTCTTTGCCCAAGTGACTCCAACTTTTGTTAAGTAGGCATAAAACTACCTGGCAGAGAAAGGATATTATAAACATAACAGACCTAATAATGTGGCAAAATTTCTAATTCATTCCTATTCCATCATTTACAAAAAAAGAAAAAAGAAAAAAAAAAAACCTTTCCAACTATATTATAGCAGGGAAATTTAACTCTCCTGTTACTTTTTTTTTCTTTTGATGACTCAATGAACTTCATTATGATTGGTTATAGACACATGGATAAAAGACTATCTACAAGAGCATGGGAAACTATCAAGTGGCTACACCACTGAAGAATATCTCTGCCTTTCTTAGCAACCATTAGTTTTGTATATATCCTCAGGAAGGGGTATGGCCACCAGAGCTTCTCCCTGTCCACAATGGGATGCAGTCAAGCCCAATCTTGTGTTGATCTTGTACAGATAATCACAGATGCTAGCTGCTAGAGTTCAAGAGTACAATGCTATGCAATAACCAGAAGTCAGCATTCTATACCAAACCCCCACTTCCTCTGGCTTATGCATTCTCTCTACCTCTTCTTGCACTATGTTCTCTAAGCCTTGGAAGGGGTGATGCATATATACATATCTGCATTTTTATATATGTCCCAAATATGGCTGCGCATCCAATCATCACATGTTCTCATTACTTTGAAAAGTTATGAGTCTCTGCAGTCACCACTGTCCACAGCAAAAAGAAAAAAAAGCTTCTCTGAACAAAGTTGACAGTAACATTAACTATGTAACCATTTATATTTCTGAATCTCTAAACAATATCTCTAATGCATGTTAATAAACCAAAGTAACTAAATCTACTAACACAGACTGCCCTTTCTTGGGTGGTTAGATTATGTCACAACTGAAATTTATGGTCTACAAAATGCAGTCTATACTCTCTTGGCCATGTTGGAATAACTGAAATGGCAGGGGGCTTGCTCCTCAGTGTTACAGGCACTAGCTGCATAAAATAACTGAGATAGTAGAGAAATAAAGATATTAATGATGCCAACCTTGTCACTAGAAGCCAAACCGTCAAGGGTAAGGTGGACTCTTGTTTTACTACACTAGCAAACTGTGTTTGCCCATAAAACTTATTGGGCTTCCCAAGCAACCCAAATAAGCTTATTATCCATAAACAATTAGTACTAATGGTAAGAGTTCAAGTACATTATGGGCAAAATAAGAATATTAATGGTACTATGAGTTGAATGAGACTAAGCTAAAGACAGAAATACCACTAAACACCTCAACAGCATTATTACTAGGAAAAAACACATTTTAAGTTAGAATTGAGAGCACATTATCAGGAATAATTCAAAATAGAATTATCTTTATATTTAAACAATTAATATAATTTCCCCTCTACTTTCCAATTACTATATAATATATAATATTATTTGTGCATTTGTACTAAGTGGTTTTTAGTTTGAGGTTTTTTGTTTGTTTGCTTGTTTGAGTCAGGGTTTCACTGTGTAGCCCTGAAGTCCTGGAACTCATTCTGCAGACCAGAATAGCCTCAAACTCACAGAGATTCACCTGCCTCTGCCTCCCAAGTGCTGTGATTAAAGGCATGCACTATACCTACCCAGTTTAAGTAAAGTGTTTTTAATATACAAACATATAAAACCTACTGCAATGGCACACCCTATAGATACTTATAGAGTGACTGACTATTCTTGCCCTGTGTTTTTCTCCTAATCGTATCTACTACTAAAAACGTCACTCTTGAACTAATCCAAAACCTATCTTTCAAAACCAAGAAAATTCAAATTCTTCCTAATTCCTTCCCTAACCAGCCAAGTCAAAAAATAAAGACAAGTGACCAACACTCTACTAAAACAAAAACAAATGAAACCTTTCTCTTACTTCATATACACATCCAAAGTTTCACTATTGACACCACACAACAATGATTTCTTAGAATTTTGTTTTGCAAGCAAATCACTTAATGTGGTGTTCAACCAAAACATATCAGTGATTCCAACATGGGTGGTATGGGATACTCATTCTAAAAGTGGTACAAAACAGCACTTGGTAAGCAACTTATTATTTATTTGATTTCCCCTTTTTCGTAATAAGGAACCAAAAATCCTTGCTAAGATATTCTTATTCACTTCATCCCTCTCTGTGTTTCTGCATTTCCCTCCCTCTCCCTCTCATTGAGATAGGGCCTTACTATGTAAACCAGGCTGCTTTGAATTCTCTCTCTATCCTCAACCTCTCAATGGTGTGGTGCCTACTGCCATAGTTAGCTTAAAGTAACTTTTTAGAACAGTACACTATAGAGTTTGATTTTCACCAAAATACATATTAAATCTTACCTGAGGAATTTTAAGTAGTAAGGAAAAATGAAATTAAAACAAACCTTTCCTACAAGAATTCTTACCAGTGAATCACTCGGCTCTGATGATTTTGTGTGCTTCTTAAAGATACCATTTCTGGCTCATTTGACAAGACCAGTGTTAGCTGCTGTGGGGATGTCATGGGGTGTCTGAGGAGGGAGCATGTTCTGTAAGCCGATTTTTCACTTTCTCTTTATATTCTAAAAGAAGCAGCATTCCATGGAAAACTTTCAGAACAATATTGTTTGTTTGTTTTGTTTTTAGGATAGAAACAACTGTGAGTAGGCTTGCCTTTCTTCTACTACACGTGTCTCCAAAGCACCAGCCTCCATACCACAGAGCAGCTCACCACCCTGAGAAACAGCCTTACATTCCAAGTATCCATTCTTCCCTACCAAAAAGCAGTATTTGAAGAAATATGTTTCTTAACATTTCAGGATACATTTTCAAAAAGTTGGGGGCTGGAGAGATGGCTCAGCAGTTAAGAGCACTGGCTGCTCTTCCAAAGGTCCTGAGTTCTATTCCCAGCAATGACATGGTAGCTCAAAACCATCTATATTGAGATCTGATGCCCTCTTCTGGCATAAAGGTGTACATGCAGATAGAACACATAAATAAAATAAATAAATCTTTAAAAAATAAAATAGAGCTGGGCGTTGATGGCGCACGCCTTTAATCCCAGCACTCGGGAGGCAGAGGCAGGCTAATCTCTGTCAGTTCGAGGCCAGCCTGGTCTCCAGAGCTCCAAAGCTACACAGAGAAACCCTGTCTTGAAAAACCAAAAAAAAAAAAAAAAAAAGGAAAAAGGAAAAATTAATTCAAAGTAACACAGTTGTAGTCTTTAATACCAAAACTTCTTTTCTTTTGTTAAATCACAAAAGACCAAAAATTCAAATTTTAAAAATCAGTAGATCAGTAGAGTTTGATAAAGAATATGACTGGTTCAAAAATAAAATTATTAAAATTGGGTGGTGGTGATACATACCTTTAACACCAACACTTGAGAGGCAGAGGCAGGGGTATCTCAGAGTTCGAGGCCAACCTGATCTACAGGAGTTGGGGCAGGAAGACTGCCCACAAGTTCAAGGCTTGCCAAGGATACACAGCAAGAAAAAACCTGTCATGAGAAGGAAGAGACTGGAAGGGGAAGAAGGAAAGGAGGATAGGGACAGGAAGAAACTATTCTCCTAAACACAGTCTAAAAACACAAAACACTGAGAACCCACAAAATTTCCAAACGGACTTGGGGAAATTACAGACTAAAGACACTATTATTCACCTAAAGATTAGGCACTAACCTTATAAATCAGATACTCAAACAAATTTAGATGTGTTTTACCATGAATTTACATAAATTAGAGAACAAACTTCTAATAATAAATAAAATACCATAACAAGTAGTTTATTAAAGCATTCCCCACATCAGAGGAAAAAAAAATAACACATATTTCCAAAAACTCAATGTTGTGTTCCTGTGTTCCAGGAAATTCAGTTTTAGCAATGATTTGTATAAAACAAAGTGATCTGAAAACTGAAAGTGTCAAATATTAAATTTGTGTTTATAGCAAAATAGCAAGAAATTTAAAATTTCTTAAAAAACATCACATAGGAAAGACTGTCTATTGTTGACTAGTTTTATGTCAACTTGGCACAAGCTATAGTCAGTTGAGGAAACCTCAATTGAGAAAACAGCTCCATAAAATCAGGCTGTAGGCAAGCCTGTAGGGCATTTTCTTAATCGGTGATTGACTGGGGAGGCCCCAGCCAATGGTGGGTGGTACCATCCTTGAGATGTCCATCCTGGGTTCCATAAGAAAGTAGGCTGAGGAAGCCATGAAGACCAAGCCAGTAAGCAGTACTCCTCCATGGTCTCTGCATCAGCTCCTGCCTCCAGGTTTCTGCCCTGTTTGAATTCCAGACCTGATTTCCTTCAGTGATGAATCAGGTGATTTGGAAGTGTAAGCCAAATAAACCCTATCCTTCCCAAGTTGTTTTGGCCATCATCACACATCTCTAACTCTAAGATAGGGAACATCAATAAGGCAACCAGAATGATACACTAGAAAAGTAATCAAATTAAATACATGAGAGATATCTGGATCTAGTACTCCTACAAAGTAATATAGAAAAAAGTTTTTAAGTATAAAGATGTTAACTGGTGTCAGCACACCAGTTGTTGCTGCAGCATTTTATTCCCTAGTTAATCATAGGAATCCTGAACCTGAACCACTAAATTAAGACCTTTGGGGGGGGGGGGGAACTACTACCAAAAATCTGGAAAAGCAAGAATGTTGCAAATGAAGGTTTATCAAAATTTGATACAATTGTCTCCAACAAAAGGACTCCCTCACCTAATCTAGTTTCTGTTTGCTAAAAAATATATTGATTAATTGGTGGTATTACTAGCCTAGAAGGCTAGCAGTTAAGTGTCTCTCTCTCTCTCTCTCTCTCTCTCTCTCTCTCTCTCTCTCTCTCTCTCTCTCTCTCTCTCTCTCTCGCTTGGATATTAAACCACTTAAGCAAAATTCAATAATGTTCCAACTTACCAACTACATTAAAAACTAACAAAAAGATCCAAGAGCTAAGAAGTAAAGCAGAGTTCTTATTACTTGCATTACCATACACATTCTTTATTTTACAGCATCCAGTAAAGCTTCTTCACTAAAGGGGAATTTATTTCTAGGGGTGAGTTCGTTTTAACAAAATTCCTTTAGACACTACAATGTCTGAGTAAGTAGTGCGCATTTTTACCTGCATTTAATTAACATGCTACAAACTCTGTTTCAAATTAGTTATTAAACACACAGCTAACTGCATTAAATACAATGTTCCCTGTGATTTTCATCCCTAGATACTGTAGTAAAAGTAGTTCAATGCACTGTGTGCATAATAAATCAGTACACAATGATTTCATGCACTTATATACTATAATGCAATACTTAATCTTTACCTGGAATAAAATTTGTGTAATTTACAACCTATGAAATGTTTACAGGTGTCTAAGAAGCAAATACTTATGTATTCTAAAACACTACACATTCACAGTTGAGGGAATTTTAGAACAAAATTAACTAATTATCATAGTAACCCAAATAAAAATTGTTTAAGAATATAATCTGATGTAAAATCATAGGCACTTGCACTAGATACAGGATTATACCATAAAAAGTTTCACCAATGGTCCAAAGTTCAGAAGTTCAAATTCAAATAAATGACAACTTTTCTCTTGTGAAAAAAAAAATGGTAACAAAACAAAAACAAAAGTCACCAATCACAAGTAAGAAACTGGTGACTAATTGGGCCAAGCAATAAATAGGACTAAAGATTCACCTATAAATGTTAAAGTATTGATTGCTAAGTACTATATTAATGCTACAAACACTAACCCTAACTCAGAGGATACAAATTTTAAGAGCTCTTTTCAATTACCCATTAAAAAGTATAACAAATGAAAATAAACACAACTCTAATCAAAAATGAAGAGAATCTGAAAGAAGACATCCTTGTATTAACAGCATTGGCAGGAAGGGCTGCCCTGAGCATCTCCAGAATGAAGGAAAAAAAAAAAAGGTTGGAGTAAGGAAGTAGGGCTGCTGCAGCTATGTCTACAGCCCAGCTCATCTTTCTGCCACAAACTGTTAGAAGACAGTATGAGATCATTCCTCATCAACATGACGTCTTACAGAAATGACCACATTTTACTCTCTCACTGTCTTAGCTTCTAAATGACTATCAAGAATGCAGTTTTATGAAGAGTTACCAGTCAAACATGCTATATCTACTGTACAATGCTTTAAATTAAAAATCCATCTCTTTCACAACTTTAGATAAAATGGGAGTGGTGTCAGGGCAAATTTCTCTTTAGAACACCTTATACTGTATTTTCATGCTTTTCTAAACAAATCACAACCATAGAGAACCCAGGATCCTCTGGAGATATACTTGTGCTGTTTTTAACAAAGTTCTACTACAAATTACCTCTTCATGTTCTTAATTTCTAGTGCTTAAAGCTTGTGTTTAACCTACAAAACTCTTGGTATTTTATTACAAATGCTGCTTTTAAGCAAAGGCATTTAAGAAAGTCGTGTAATATACTACCTAACAAATATTTTTCATTATAATTTCATATAATTGCTTAGAACAGTTTCAAATCCCAGATGACACAGAAATAGTGGAATCCACTACAAATTACCAATGCTGAGCACATTTTTTAAAGCAAGCACAATATTCAGAACTGTTAGTAATAAAATGTGTTGCAGCCATTGATACCAGTTAGTCCCTTTATTTTAGCTAAATAGCTAAAGTAGGACAAGGTCTTTGGTTGCCAAGAAGGCAAAATTTTATTAGTACAAAAATGCTGACTATATTATGGGGCACAGAAGATTTGATCAATAGTTAGTTAACTAACACTACTGTATAACAACACTCTAAACCCTGAAGTATTTTCTCCAATTTAATATGAAAGCTGAAAGCTATACTGCATATCAGGTATTTACAATATGATTTATAATAGCAAGATTACAGTTATGAAGTAGCAATGAAATAAGTTTATGGTTGGGGGGTCACCACAACATGAGGAGCAGTATTAAAAGGGTCACAGCATTAGGTCACAGCATTTACAACATGTAAATCAGATTGGTATTTATTAAGAAGCCACCTCTCTAGTCTTTTTAAAGAATCACAATGATTTGGATTATACCAGCTTCCTCAACAACCTATTAACTTTATGGCTGTTTTTTAAACAGTTATTGTCTCAGTAATGCTTCAAGTGATCAAAACAAAACAGAGCAATGATACACATGTTCTTCTCATCATCTGCTGGCTCATGGGATTACTTATCTAAGTCTGTGATTCTCAACCTTCCTAATGCTGTGACCCTTTTAATACAGCTCCTCATGTTGTGGTGACCCCCCAACCATAAACTTATTTCATTGCTACTTCATAACTGTAATCTTGCTATTATAAATCATATTGTAAATACCTGATATGCAGTATAGCTTATATTTAGACACCTCCCCATGCCCAGGGTCAAGATCTACAGGTTGAGAACCACTGATCTAAGTGGCTAGTAAATGTTTTCTGTATAATCTTTTTAGTATTACAAACAGTAACCAACAGGCCAAAATACTGCCCCAAAAATCTTCCCTCCACCCTTCACATATGGTTGTAGAAGAGTTAAGAATCTTACAATCCTCAAAAACATAAAGAAAAGGTTGCTGATAGTCTGACAAGGTTCTAACAATTAACAGTAAGAAAAACTCACAAAAATACAAATCATAAAATGGATATGGTAGGATAGGAAAGAGCCTTCATTTAA
Source organism: Cricetulus griseus (assembly GCF_003668045.3). NCBI lineage: Eukaryota > Metazoa > Chordata > Mammalia > Rodentia > Cricetidae > Cricetulus > Cricetulus griseus. Next base: position 52,732,381 of record NW_023276806.1, on the reverse strand, counting down.
GACAGTAAGACTGTGTTACAAGCCCACACTACACATATATTGCCTCAAACCATCAGTTGCAATTAGCTCAAGGACTACTAAGAGATATTCCTAAAGTGAGCTGAAGAAGAGGAAGAAGAGAAAGCATATTAAATTTTCTCTAGAAATGTCTAGCATTTTGTAGTGAGAGGGAAAGACCAAAATCTAACCCAGGTCACGTTTTGGCAGTGCCTGCCACATGTTCAATGCACCCCATGTTCAGTAGAAACAATTTGATTTCTAATAACAATAATTAATCACAATTCTTTTGTCTATAACCATCTCAGAAGCCAGAATCGCATTTTACCAATACCGAAAGGACCAACAATGTTCTCACTCACAAATCCGTAAGAAAACTTACTACATACTAGCAGACCAGACTGTACGCAGTCTGATCAATGCTTTCCAACTAGCGAGTATGTCACAAGCGTAACGTGCTTTGCACCACATTTTACGAGCATCAAAGACACCAGGGCAACACGGATTCTTTTTTTACCCAACGCTTCAACAAATTCTGGAGATCTGAAAGCTTTACAAAAGCATTTGCTAGGCTGGAGCACCTAGGTCTTCCTTCCAAGCCCGGACTACACAACAGCTTGGCTGCCACATACCACACGTTGTACCTCATGGTACTCAGACACCTGAGCCACCTAGACCCACAGAGTTGGACTGTCAGCTCCCAGACGTCTGCGGTTGTGCACGACGCACCGGGCCAGCTGAGCTCTCCCAGGAGCTTTTCCGTGATAACCTCGGCACTCGATTTAGCGACAAATCTCCATAGTAAAGCCCTTTCTCCCCGTTAGAAGACGCAGAACCGTTCCAAAAAAGAAAGAAAGAAAGAAAAAAAAAAAAAAGACTACCATACTAGGACCTTTTCCACAAAGGGGAGCAGAAAAGAGACGGTCTTCTCTAGGCAGAAAATAAATAAGATACAAATACAAATAGAAACTCTTGTCTGTGGTGGGAGACCGAGCTGGATTAAGGAAGCCAGCTCCTAGTTGCAATTCCCTGATAGCCTGCACAGCTGTTCAACGCGAGCTCAGTTTTGCCAGCCGCAAAATGGGAAACCCTGAGACCGCCTCTTCCCCCTCTCCCTCCCCCTCCCCAGGTAGTCGGGACCAGGAGGACGCAGGTCCCCAAGGCGACAGCGCACCTGGCTTCACGGTCTTCAGACGGATGGGCTCGCGGAAGTGGCGGATGACAGCCAGGGTGTCCCGGTTGGTGAGCCCACTGACCGGCGTCCCGTTCACCTCCAGCAGCACATCGCCCGGACTGGGCGCCTTGCCCGAGACCACGCAGCAGGTGCCTCCGCCGCCACCAGGCTCGTCGCGGAGCCGCCCCAGGTAGGGAAACTCGCCGCGCTCGGCGCCGCCGCGGATCTCCGCGCCCAAGTCGCCCGGGGGCCCGGCCCAGGACACCGCACACTCCTGCACCTTGCTGAGCCAGTGCTTCTTCTTCTTCAACGTCTTCGACATCCCGACCTCCGCTGCACCATGGAGGAGCCCCCGCGCGGGCGGCCGCGGTGCCACTCCGGGCCCCGCGCACAGCCCGGCCAGAGGGGCCCCGCCGCTGACCCCCCGCCTCAGCCGGCCGGCCGCGCGCCGCCGCGAGCCGCCCCTCACGCGGGCCGCGGAGGAGAGCCGGAGGGAGCGCGCGCCCCGCGGGCGGCGCCGGCGGGGTCTCCGGGCGGGGTCAGAGCCGACGGCCGGGGATCGGCGCCCGCGCGGCGGGAAAGGCTGAGGCAAAGGGGCGGGAGCTGAGGGAGCAGCTGGAACGCGGAGCTCCGTCCGGGACGCGCGCACCGAGCTTGGTAGCCCGCTCGAGCGCGGCCGCTGCGGAGCGGGAGCGACGAGACCAACGCCTGCCCCAGCTGCCAGGAAACTGGCGCTTTCAAACCCGCCGCAACCTCCTCCCCGCTTGGCCCCTCCCCCGCCCTCGCCGGCCCGGCCCGGCCCCGCCCCCTCCCGCAGCGCAGCGCCCGGCGCGCTGTCGTCACCAGCCCAGCTCTGAGGGACGCGCCCAGCTCTCGACTCGGCTCGGTGGATTGGGTTCCTGCCGGCTGGGGGGCGGGCCCTCAGCGGGTATGCTGATTCTAATTGGCTGTGCTGAGTAGGGGAGGCGGGCACTAGGATGACTGAAGTTTAGAGAGGGAGGGGAAAAAGAAGTTTAGAGTACGAGGGAGGGGGAAAGGGGGAGGGAAAGGGAGAGGGCTGGTCTGGGAGCGGGCACAGGTCGCCAGGCCGGGAGAGGCCCTCCGCCCAGGGCCTGGAGCCAAGGGAAACTCAAACGGAGGAAAGGACCCAAGTCCCAAGGTGGGGGCGTGCCCAGCTGGGCAGGGGGCGTGGCCTCGGAGCCTGGAGCACAACGACGAGCCTAGGAGTGCTTTGCTTGGATCTTGAGAGCCCAGTCCCCAGCTATCCCAAGAGGCCGGGCCTCTAAATGGATTCGACCGTTTTGGGTTCGTTCATTCGTTCAACAAATGTTCTGGAACGATCCATTATGGAAAGGGAGTCGGAGTCCGGTTATGGAGAGTAAAATACAGCCCGGCACTTGACTGCTGTGTGATCTCAGGCAAGTTATAAAGCCTGTCTGAAAACAAGCATCCCCAGCTGAGAGTGAAGATCATTAATTACACTAGCCACTAGGCTCCAAGAATAAAGAAAACAGTGGTCCTGCTCTCGAGGAGATTGCAGCTTAACAGGAGATCCTGCCAAGCAGATCACTTGTGGAAAGCGGGGAGGAGGTGGATTAAAAACCAGCCTGGTGCCTGCAGAGCGAAGTCCTAACCCTGGTAGTTTGACCTTGGCCAGATCTCCGCTTCGCGTGTCTGTAAAGAACGTGGAAGAAGTGACTGTTAAAAAGAGACCTCAGATCCCTCCTAACTCTAGTTTTCCAGAAACACTTATTAAACGTTTCTCTTCCTTTATTGGACGCATTCTTTCTTGTCATTGGAATGCCTTCCATGTTCTTAAAAATCCCACCTCATCCAAGTAGTCTTCCAGGATTTCTAGGAAAGTGTTTTCTCTGAACTGGGGCATGCCTTCTGACTCCCTTATTTAAACTCTGAGGAACTCCACAGACTGGACCAAGCTTCAGACAGCTGAAGTGATTTCCTTCACACCATTAAACTGGGGAAATAAAAAACAAAAATGTGGGCGGGGCTCAAGAAACCACAAGGGAAGTGGAGCCCTGGAGCTGCAGGCTTGGGACCTGCCAGGCAGAGAAGGGACCTTTATCTAAACCCAGAGCAAAAGGCTTCCAGACAGGAAGCTGTAACCTTCAGTCCTTGATTGCAGTCTGCTGAGAGAGAAACTAGGCGATTTCTATAGTACCACCCTTCATCCTGTTGAGGCTCTCTCTAACCAAGTCGATTGGAAGTCAGATGGCTATGGATCTCTTCACACTAAGCATCTGGAAGCCAGTGGGGAAAACATTTATCGCAGGCATCACGTGGACTACTCAGATTGACCCCCGATTTGAGATAAAATTCAATTTGTTTTATGAACAACTACTTAATGCTAATAAATTCCTGGATAAAAACTCTATCCCCTTAACATCTATTTTTGCTGAGACTCTGAAACACATTTCTCTGCCTAAACTGTATCTGTTTGAAATGGCTTAGGCAGCAAGGAACCAAACATCTGGCAAACAGTAGCTTAGAGTGTGAGGTCATTTGTCACATCTTTAGCATGAAGTTTAAGGTTGGTAGTTTCAGAACTAGTTGGACAGGAAGATCTGTGTTATCAAGGACTGGATATCTTTTTGCGTTTACTCTTTGCCATCATATCCATATGAACTTTTATCTCCAAGCCTGTCACCTCTTAATTACAAGGTGGTTGCCACAGCTCCAGACATCACACCCTCAGGGGTCATTATATGAAGCAAGAGAGGAGAGTAAAGAAATGTTACTCCAAATTTTTTGAAGGAGAAAAATCCTACCTAACTTGTGGCCACCATTAGAAAAATGGTCACATAGCCACCTTAGACCAGTCACTAGCAAAAGGAAATGCCATTAACTTGATCATGAGTCACTTTCAAACAAAGTAGAGGTCACTTTTGAGAGTGGTGGAAGAGAATAGTTGTTAAGTAATCACCCAATAATGTTTGCCTGCCGCATGTTTTGTTTTTTCTCTTTTTTCTTTGTTTTAAGTAGTCACCCAACATCTGCTGAGTGTCTTAACCATAAATTGATTCTCAGGCAGAAAGCTGAAATGACTAGGGGCCTGAGCTTCAGAGTCAGGCTCACATCCCAGCTTTTCTGGTCTCTAGGAAGCTGCTTACTGTCACCTAACCTCCGTTTCCCCATGTGGAAAATAGGCATGACAACAATACTTAGCTGAGTTGTGGCGAGACATGTCTGCAGCTGAGTCAAGCACTCCACATAGATGACAAAGCAAACACTCTACAAAATGTAATTTTGATTTGTGCCATATCATAATTTTTGTGACAAGGGTAAATGTATCATTGGGTACCTCTCCAATTCTACAAATGTCATCCATCTTAGGTGGGTTGATTGCCCCGTTCTATGAATAGTCTGCCTACTCAGTGAGCTATTGATGGTAGGACACTTCGGGAAATTACTACATAGTCACAGATGTCACATAAATTTTCTCTCTAAAATGGCCCCTTGTTATCATTGCTTCCTAAACTTAATGGTTGGATTAAGAGTTATGATTTTTTCATAAGGGAATATTACTAAGTCAAACAATATGAAGCCAGGCCCAACAAAAGTAAATAACAACAACGGAACTTAATGCTTTCCAGAGTTTCTCTGGGTTATCTCTAATTTATAGAATGAAAAACTTGCTAGGTCCCCAGATGGCTATCAGGTCCAAGTATCACATCCTCAAGCAACAATGTCCTAAGGAGGAAAGATGTTTCAACATCTCCTTTCCCAAATGTTCCTCCCAACAGGACTTCCTCTCTAGCTGACGGGTCAAAAGGGCCCCAATGTCTTTTACTAAGCCAGTCTCTGCTGAGGGTAATAAAATTGCATTGCATATCCAGCATCCCCTCTGGAGCTCAGAAGGTACATAGTTGTGTAACAGCTGAGCAAAGCTGAAGAGGCTCAGTGAGGATGAAGAGGAGGGATGTCTCATTAGCTAAGAGTGCATACTCCTCTTGAAGACTACCCTTGTTCAGTTCCCAGCACCAATGGCAGGCAGCTCAGAAGCACCTGTAACTCTAGTTCAGGAAATCTGGTGCCCTCTTCTGGACTCCATAGGCACCTGCATTTATGAATGCATATACCCACATACATATACAGATATTTTTAAAAATATATTTTTTTAATTAAAAAGGTGGTGTGGCACATGCCTTTAATCCCAGCACTTGGGAGGCAAAGGGAGGCAGTTCAAGGCCAACCTGGTTTGCAAAGCAAGTTGTAATACAGCCAGGACTACATAGAGAAAAAAATTTAATAAAATTAAAATGGATGAGATTAGTATTTAGGGAAGAAAACCATAGCATCCTCCACAAATATATTGATTTGCTTCTGTCTTTTTGTTTTGGGAGGGGGTGTTTTAGCAAAAAGTGAAAAGTTTATTTCATGTTATTATGCTATATTCCTAGTGAAGGTTAAAAAAAACCAAAAACTGCCCATTTAGTAGAAAACTTCAGAACAAAGTATAAACCCAATGTTTCTGATATGAACCAGGGTTATTCCAGCCAGCCCTAGCCCAAAACCCACAAGCTCCAGGTTCAGTGAGAGGCCTTGTTTCAAGGGAATGAAGTAGAGTAGGATAGAGCAGAACACCTACTATCCTCCTCCGGCCTCTGTGGCATCCTGCATATATATATGGGGTAAGAGGACCATTACTACCTTAGAAATGTTCATATAGGAGCAGTAGAGAAGCATCATTGGTAAAGTGCTTGAGGACTTAAATTCAATCCCAGTGCCAACTAGAAAACAAAAGTCAAGCATCACATGCTTGTAAGCCCAGACTTGGGAGACTGAGACCAACATCTAATCTTGCCCAATCAGTGAGCTCCAGATCAGTGAGAGACCCTGTCTGTAAAAACATAGTGAAAAGCAATAGAGGAAGATACCAAACACCCTCCACACTTAAGCGTGGGTGCACACCACTATGTTGTATGATAGGCAACATAATCCACCATCACTAGCCTAACCCAGTGTTAATGTTGTATCTTCATGTTTGATTAGCAATTTTATTTGTCTAGCATTTTATTTGTCATCTATATGATAATTATGCTCAAATGTGTTCAGAGACTAATGGAAAAATTTGGAAACTTGTATTTCAGTTAATTTATTGTCTAAAATCAGTATTATGCTCCACACATAAGCACATAGGTACATTTAAACTGCAAATGATCACATGAATCCAAGCCAAATTCATGGGGGTATTAGAGGTCAACTGCAGCAGCATGCTTTAAACAGGGAATGCAGTCAAGCAGTCAGGCAACAAGCTTGTCTAACAAAGCAGAACACAGAGAACACTGAATGGAATAGAAGATCCCAACATGCCCTTGGTTGTAGTCCCCCTCCTGCCCTGCTTAACGTTGTAAGACAGGGTCTCACTATATAATGTTCCTGCCTCAACCTCTCAAGTGCTGGGATTACAGGTATATGCCAGCATGCCTGCCAATCTTTTGTCTTTTCGCTTAACTACACTGTCCTACCTAAATCTGGCCACAATTTCCTAGGGTGGAGCCAGCTATGTAGTACCCAGAGCAAGAGCTTCCCATCTGTGTGTGAGCCTGACTCTCTGAGGGTGCACTGTTTTGACCCATCTGTGTGTGTCTCATCAGACTGACTCCTGTCTTTCAGCTGGCACAGATTCCTTTATCCATCCATTTCACAGATACACAGAAAGGATCATGAGCTGATGTGACTTTAATTGTTCCTTTACAGCAATGAATAGACTTACATGGCTCCTCTTTTTTGATTTTTGTTTTTTTGGGTTTTTTTTTTTTTTTGGCTTTAGGGGTTTTTTGTTTTGTTTTTTGTTTTTCAAGACAGGGGTTCTTTGTGTAATAGTCCTAGCTGTCCTAGAACTCACTTTGTAGATCAGACTGGCCTTGAGAGCTGTGCCTGCCTCTGCCTCCTGGGATTAATGGTGTGCACCACTACAATGGCCGGGTTCTTGCTTTTCATAAGGAAGGAAGGCAGGAAGCCTGAGACAGGTAAATAATCAAGAGAAACTCAAGGCATGATAAATGCTAGCCACAAAGCAGAAGAGAGAAGAGGCAGTGATGGGTGGATATGGTTGAATCCACCTAAGGGCTGAGAAAGCATGACTTAGAGAGCAGAGGTCAAGTGACAAGGAAGATCCAGACATTCTGCAGATCCTACAGTCCCACGTGTGACAGGAGGGATGGAGCCAATGTGCACGCAGCATGGTTCCAGAGCAGAGAGAATTGGGAAATGAGGTCAGGAAGGCCAGAGATTGCAGATGCATTTAAGGATACAAGGAAGAATGTGGGTTTTACTCAGAGCTCAGTAAAAAGCTATAAAGAGAGGAGTGTTGTGATCTGCTCTGGATTGTTTCCAATTTTTCTGCCTCTGGTCGCTATGCTGGGAAGGGAGCTGGGTGAGACTTCAAGCCTGGAAGCCAGACAACTGTGACAGGATGATATCCTCCTTAGTTCCTGGTTCATGACTCCTTCCCCAGGGCAGACAATAGAAATGAAATTTCCCATCAGGGAGGCAGGCCAGAAAAACTGACTTTTCCTTCTGCAAAGGGAGCCAGAAAAATCACAGTTTTCGTCCCCAGGATGAATCCTGGAAACTCTTTATGGATGTGTCCAAATTTTGACTGGCAACACCATATTGTCATCTATCTATAAAGTTAACACTCAACAATCATACTTTCAAGTTAAAAAAAAGTAAAAGCAGGAAAAAAATCCTTACATTTACAATTTTGTTTTGGGCCTCATTCATAACTGTTTTTGGCCACTCGCTCTAATTTCCATCTTGGAGCTAGCTATAAAGAAATTCTCTGACTCTCCTTGTCAAATAGGAGGTCATAAAACCCCCAGTCTTGCCCACACCCAGCAAAAAGGAATGCTGCACAAAAGAGGCCAAAGGGAATCTGGACAGACAGCTTTGCTAGGCTTTCCCGCTCCTGTAGGCCTCTGCCAATCACCTTCTTACACTGGGTGTCCCTGTATCAGTCACATGTGTGCAGTGAAACCTCCATAAAACTGTACAGGACAAGGTTCAGAGGACTTCTGGAACAAGAGGAAGTCCTAGACGGTGGCACACCCCAACAGGGTCCCTTTCCTCAATCCTTGACAAGTGTGTTGCTCCCATTGTAGCCTCTGGAAAGCCTTAATAAAAAAAACAATAAGAATGTATCCTTGAACTCTGTGAGGAGGAAGTTGAGGGAACCCCAGCTTATGGCTGACTAGTCAGAAGTGTGGGTGAAACCTGTGTTACCTTCAGCTTACAAATGACACGTGAAGAGGAGAGCTGAGACCTCAGCCTGCAAGGACTGACACTAAGACGGTGTCAAGGGTGAATGAAATTAGGGGAACATGCAGCTGGTATCCATGCAGAACTGATTGCTTGGCTGGTCTATGGGGACCCTCCACCCCACCCCACCCCTACACACAGCTGGTATCATAAGTGATCTGTGCTGTGACTATTGGAGAGAATCTGGATCCAAGTTCAAGTCAGTTGTTTCTATGTTTTCAGAAAAATCTAGAACAGGGACCCATTAACAAATGATGGTGATGTGGACCAGGGTAGAAAGGATAGCTATGAAAATTTGTTGAATGCTGTGGAAATCAGAAGTTATAGCTTTAATTTCATACACTGATTATAGCTAACGGAATGTAAGTTACAATTGTGCTTTGTAAGAATCTCTGTAGAGTATAATTGCTTTGTTGAAAAGTACCTCCCCAGTAAGGAGAAGGTTAGAAAAATAAAACGAGGGAGAGTTTGTTACTAAGTTTAAATGTATTCAGGCATCTCTCATCTGTTTACCCAGGAGCCCTTGCACAGGTACAATGGCAATTTCAAGGTTCTGAGTCACTGTCTTAAGAGAGCAGCATAGGGTGATCCTCAAGTTGGCAAAACATGCATTGTTCTTCTAATCTGGAGAATATGTAGTTATAAGTAGTAGAGTGTGCTTCTTAAGTTATAAAGGGACCTGGGAACTTTGTTTTACAAAAGGGCTTTACCGACATGTGAAATCTTGTAGGTTCTTTGGCTAATTAGAATACTGCAGACCCTTGAGCCTTGTTTTCTCAGTACAGACTAGATGTAAGCAGTGCCTCTAGCAGATTCTACTACAAAGCTCCATGTGAGATTCCTTTCTTCAACAGAGCTGAATGTCTTATTTACGAGACTGTGCTTAAGGGAAGTGCCCCCAAACATGTGTTCCCAAATTTCACAGTAAAACTGACTGGAAATATAACAGATAAGCTGAAAAATACTATTCCCATTCAAAGACAGGGTCCCAAGGCATTTCTGATGCTTACAAAGACATCAAAGCGAAGTGGATATTTGCCTCCATTCAAAACTGGAGAGGAATCCAAACAAAAGCATGCATGCAGCCAATTCATAAATTGAAAAAAATGCTCACTGTTGCTGTCTTCAGGAACATGCAAATGAGGACTGCAAGCTCTCCTTCTCACCTGACAAAATGGTTATCATCAGAGAGATGAAAGGTATAAGTGTGGGCCAGGAAGTGAAGCAAAGAGACCCCTGTACACTGCTGGTAGAGACATAAATTAGTCTAGTCATTATGGAAAATCAAACCTGCTATATGAGCCAGCAGCTCTACTACTGGGTACATATCCAAGGGATGCAAAACCAGTATGCCAAAGCCAGAGATACCTGCACACCCATTTTTATTAAAGTACTACTACTAAGAGTCAAGATATGGAATCAACCTAAATGTCCACCTGTGGATGAATAAAGCCCACAAACAAAGAGTATGTTCATGCAGTGTGAAACTATTCAGCTTTAGTGAAAGACTGAAATCCTATCACCTGTTGTGCTGGATAGTTTTATGTCAACTTGACACAGGCTAGAGTCATCTGAGAGGAGGGCTCAGTTGAGAAAATGCTTCCAAGGGATGGGGCTGTGGGTAAGACTGTAGGGCACATTTTTGATTAGTGATTGATGGGAGAGAGCCTAGCCATGGTGGGTGAGGCTACCCCTGGGCTGGTGATCCTAGCATCTGTAAGAAAGCAGGCTGAGCAAGTTATGGGTAGCAAGCTAGTAAGCAGCACTCCTCCATGGCCTATGCATCAGCTCCTGCTTCCAGGTTCCTGCCCTATTAGACTTCCTCGTCTGGCTTCCTTCAATGGTTAGACTACAGTCTGGAAGTGTAATACAAATAAACTCCTTCCCAACTTTGCTTTGAGGTGTAAGTCAAATAAACCCTTTCCTCTCCAACTTACTTTTTGGTCATGGTGTTTCATTGCAACAATTGTAACCCTCACAAGGGCATTTGGGAAGGAAGGAAGGAGGGAGGGAGGGAGGGAGGGAGGGAGGGAGGAGGGAGGGAGGGAGGGAGGAGGGAGGAGGGAGGGAGGGAGAGAGGGTGGGTGGAGGGAGGGAGAAGGAAAGAAAAAGGACCAATTGAAATCTTGAGCTCAGATTTCTAGTTCTAAAACAGGAAGAAAATTTTCTGTTGAGTAAACTACCCAGTATGATGTCCTTGATCTTTGATCCTCCTTCCACTGCTTCCCAAGTGCTAACATGCCTACCACACAGGTTTCTGTGAAGCTGGTGATTGAACCCATGTGCTCAGCACCTTGAACCTTAGCTTTTACTGTCCTCCCCTCCCCTCCCTGCAATTGACTCTACCCTCTACTGCTGCTATACTGACTTTCTTCAGTTCCTGCAACTTGCCAGGTAGAATTATATTGAGCTCTTCCACAGCCTGGTGAGCTCTGCCTCCAGTTGTCTTCCCAGTGTACTCCTTAGCGCTAAGTCTTCTCAAAAACCCGGTCTTGGGGGATTCCATTCTGACCTTCCTACTTCAAAGTGAAGATTCCCCAACTCTGTATCCTTATTTCTTTTACCATCATCAGCATTTGAATTTTATAGCATACTCTACCGTTTATTTACTACATCTCCTATGCCTTGTTTGTCTCTGTTTTATTTAGGGTCACTATTGCTGGGATGAAACACCAAAAGCAACTTGGGGAGAAAGGGTTTATTTGGCTTACACTTCCACGGCACTGTTCATCATTGAAGGAAATCAGGACAGGAACTCAAACAGGGCAGGAACCTGGAGGCAGGAGTTGATGCAGAGACCTCAAAGGAGTGCTGCTTACTGGTTTGCTCCTCATGGCTTGCTTAACCTGCTTTCTTATAGAATCCAGATCCTGAGGCCCAGGGGCAGCCCTACACACAATGGATTCAGCCTTCCCACGTGAATCACAGGGTGCGTCTCTGAGTTTTTTGCCTGCTCCTGGGAACCTTTTCCTCCTACTGTGTTGCCATACAGCCTTGATATAAGGATTTGTGCCTTGTCTATTGTAACTTATTATTCCATGTTTGGTTGATATCCCTGGAGGACTGATCTTTTCTGAAGAAGAGTTGTGGAAGAAGAGGAAGGAAGGAAAACTGCAGTTAGGTTGTAATGTATGTGAGAAGAATAAGTACAAAAAAAAGGAAAGGAAAGGAAAGGAAGGAAGGAAGGAAGGAAGGAAGGAAGAAAAAAAGAAAAGAAAGACAGAAAATCCCCTACAGGCTTGCCTGCAGCCTTGTGGTAGCATTTTCTCAATGGAGGTTCCCTTCTCTCAGATGACTATAGCTTATGTCAAGTTGACATAAAACTGTCCAGCACACTGTTCTAGAATAAAAATTCCAGAAGGGACAGGAATCTTTGTTTTAGCCACTGGAGGCCTAGAAGACTGCCCTGCTTAGAGTAGATACTCCATAAATGCTTGTTTGCACAAATGCTTCCCATTCAAAGTTCTTTCAGAGATGTTCACTAGAGTATATCATTTCATTTTCATATGTTGGAAGCTGCTGTTGTCATCGTCCTCTTGGTAGCAGATTAGAAGGGTCACTTAATCATTTAAAACTTACAACAATGGTGACAGACAAAACTGGAACTATCTTTGCTCCACATCCAGTTTCCTTCCCTATGTCATTCTCACAAGAAAAAAATCAAAACACTGTTATAGAGTAGTCTATTAGCAACTGCATCAGAACAGTTAAAATGAAAAGGACCAACCTGATTTAGGTGTTAGTAAAAACAATGTGAAGACATGTGGAAACTTCCAAACAGTGCCTGTGAGAAGGTAAATTGGTTTGGCCACTTCAGTAAACTAACAATTTCTACAGAAGTTAGTCCCTATATAGTCTATCATTCATTAATTCTTCTCCTAGGTGTATAGACACTAGAATATGTACTCATGTTATCCCAAAGATCAACATAAGAATTATTCATAATAGACTGTAACTGAAAACAACTCAAATACTTATTAAAATTAGAATTACTGGGCTGGTTGGCTTAGCAGGTAAAGGTGCTTGTCCTAAAAACCTAACAACCTGAGTTTGATCCCCAGAATTCATGTAAAGGTGGAAAGAGAGAATTGATGGCCAAACTCCTGCAAGTGTATGTGCTACATTAAAAAAAAATAAAGACAATGCATTGAAAATAGAGAAGGAAGTAGATTGAAAGGACGGAGGGGAATAGGGAAAGGCAGTGGCAGAGGAAAAGACATCAAGGTTTCAGTTTGTGCCAACCCTGACTACCCTGGCCATGGTCTTGCACATAGTAAATGGCATAAATAAAAACCCTCAAATCCATTCTACCAGTCCTGAATCACACTTATATATTAGTTCTATACTTCAACTCAAATCAACCTCTAACATTTCAGGGTATATAACATTCAAGCTAAAGAATGTTCTGGTTCTTGGAGGTAGTTTATATCCACAAGAAATTAAAATTCACCTGCTGCTTATATACATTACAAAGGATCAAATGTAAATCAACACTGATGAAAAGAAAAGAAAGAGAAAAGCTCCCTTATACAAAAACAGTACGTCAGCCATCTAAGCTACAGAAAGATGAGTTATGATTACTGAGATAAGACCTATTGAAGATGAGCACAGCAGTGCATGTCTTTTAATTCCAGAATTTGAGAGGCTGAGGCAAGAAGACCATGCATTTAATCTATATAGCAACTTCCAGGACAGCATAGGATATACAGCTAGACCCATCAAATAATATAACAAAACAAAGGCTCATTGTGATGAGTTAACATACTACTATAGGTTTTTCAGCAAAAACTCCTTCAGCATGAGCTTTTGGGGGAATCTGAGGTTCACTGGGTTTCTAGGATTGGTGTGGCTTGCACAGTAGGTTCTAGCCCATGCTTATTTTTATCTAAGGGGTTTCTCTGTACCAAAGGAAATTGTTTTAAAGTTCTGCAGAATCTAATAGATCAATACCCAAGATGCAGGCAGGGAAGTTTGGGAAATCACTTGAATTCAGTTTTGCATTATGAGTGTCTAACTGGCTTAGTTTTAGAGATTTGGGAAAAATAAATGATGAGAGAAATGCTCATCAGTCGTGATTAAGCTTCTTTCCAACTGTAAGACTGTCTAATTATCAAGTTGGTTGACTTACAGGGTTGCTGAAGTTTAGAAACAATGAGGTACACTTTCTATAACCAAGATTTCAGCTTTTCCCAGACATAGAGCAAGTACAGTGAAGCAAGAAGCTGAAACACCCCCTCCCCATTCTATAGGGTTGCAAAGCCCAAACCTCCTCCGAGCTAGTGCTCCTGAACTGGCCTCAAGGAGAAGCACATCATTTGTGCTTCCGTTGGCCACAGAGTTCTTGTGGCCTTTGGTGGCAGACTCCCCCCACTGTCTTTTAGTTTCCAAGTTATCCTTCACAGGCTGAAATATGTTCTCTTAATTTCTTTTCACTGACCTTGGCAAATGCTTATATAACAGCTTGGCCTTTTCACAAAAATTAGGCCCTGTGCTGGGACAAGTTGCTGATTGTATCAAGAATTCTAAGCTTTGAAATCCCCAAATATATTATTTAAAGGTCTTGGTTCATTTGGGTTATAAATTATGACATTTTGGTAGGAACCAATCTGGATTGAATCTGAGGATATCCAGGGTGGCTACAGTAGAGGAGTCCATGGAGACAGACGGTAGTAGAAAGAATTATGAAAAGTATGTTGGAAGGAGCCCAGAGTCGGTTTGCTAATTATGAAAGCCTAGGAGATTATAGAACAGTGTGCCAGTATAACTAAAATGGTGTTTTCAGGCAAGGCAGATATGAAACATTGAAGAATAAAGATTTTTTAAAATATTTTTTTTATTTTATGTGTATAGATGAAAGTTTCAGTTCTGCCTGGTCCCGCCACCTTCCAGACCCAAATAAGCACACAGAGACTTATGTTATTTATAAACTGTTTGGCCAATGGTTTAGGCTTCTTATTGGCTAGATCTCTCTTACTTATTAATCCATTTCTATTAAACTATGTATTCCCACGAAGCTGTGGCTTACCTGTAATTTGTTTTGTTACTTCTTCGGCAGCTACATGGCTTCTCCCTGTCAACATCTCTCTGCCTCCCTCTTCCCAGAATTCTCCTCGTCTGGTAGCCCCACCTATACTTCCTGCCTGGCCAACCAGTGTTTTATTCATTGACCAATAAGAGAAACATATATGCAGAAGAACACCCCCCTGTCATATGTGTATGAGTATTTTGCCTGTGTATATATCTGTGCATCATATATACACAGTTCCCAAGTTACTAATAGTAGCTGATTATCACTGTAATGTAGAATTGTCCATTATTTGTATTTTACTTATGCGTTGTCTCATGTCATCAAAGATTTATGAATTTATATTGCTTTACATTAAAGAAGATTAAGTCATATAAATTTTTATTTTGTAATAAAAATTCAAGCAAATACAAAAGAAAATAATAAGAATAGTAAAAGGAACTCTGTGTACCTATCCCTTGTAGTAGAAGATTATCAGCATGTGGCTGTATTTCTCCTTTTTTTTTTTTTTTTTTTTTTTTTTGCTTCCTTGCTTTTCATCTCTGTATCTGTGTCTTGCCGGCACTGTTTCCCATGTCTTTATGACCTGACTTAGTCATCCCAGAGACTTTCCCTGCTCTCCAGCATAGCAAGATGTACCCAACTCTCTTCATTTCCTGCTACAGGTCTAGAATCAACCCATCTCTCAAGGTACATAGTTTCTTTTCAGTGAGCATTAAGTTTGAGTTTTAAAGGTATAAACAAAAAGATGTGTTATACAGGAATGATAGCTAGATGGTTGTGGCCATTACCATCCTGAAAAAAATATTTTTAAAATGGCATCAAATAAATAAGACTATGTAAGCACATTAAAATTAATATGTTTTTAAAATAAAGTAGATTTGCCAGCATGTAAATGTGGGGTTGCTTTCTTCCATTTAGGAAATGTTCAGCTTCTCTGGGATTATTTAACCAGAATTTCATGCCAGCCCTTATTGGGGAGTTTCAGCAATTTTTATACTAGTATCCTCATTTTGCTTTCATCAGTTTTAAGAAAACACTAAGTGACATCCAGCATCATCTCTTTTCTCCTTAGAACATTTTTATCTTCTACTTTGTCCTTAACAAATGAAGAACCATTGCTCCATCCCACCCTGTAAGAACAAAGACTTTTTAACCAGTAAAGCCATATTGTTTTGCTTCCCCCCTCCTTATCACAGTCTTAGGGATTTTCAACTGTAGTGATGACCAGAATTCAGAGAGAAAAGGCTGTGTGTCATTTTAGGGATGTGCTCTCCAGTGAGTTTGAATTTGAGGGTTGTGGTAAGGAAGGCTCGGCATCTTGTGGAGAAGCACAGGTGCAAAAAGCAGCTTTGTGATGGTTAGTGTTGATTGTCAACCTGACAGAATCTAGAATCATCTTGGAGGTGGGCCTCTTGGGCATGCCTGTGAGGGATTGTCTTGGTTTTGTGCACTGAAGTGGGAGCACTGCCTCACTGTGAATGACACCATTCCCTGGATGGGATACTAGATTTGCAAGTGGAGAAAGGGAGCCAAGAAGCAAGAATCCCTACGTTCATCCCTTTCTGTTTTCTGACTGTGGGTTTAGTACTGTTTTATACCGCAGCTGCCTTGACTTTCCCACAATGATAGACTATACCTTGAAATGTGAGCTAACACAAACTCTCCCTTAAGCTGCCTTTGTCAGGATAACACACAGAACAGCAACTGAAAAGTAGACAGGTGGAAACTGAACACGTGAGTTACAGAGAAAATATTTGTGTCTTCCTCCCTCAAATCCATAGGTTCTCATTCATTCCCCAGTGAGAATGGGAGGCAATTAGCTCAAGAGGGCAAAACCCTCATAAATAAGATTTGTAGCCTTCAAAAGGAAATCCTGGAGTTCACTTGTTCCTCCCACCATGTGAGGCCACTGTGATGGACGGATGCAAGGAAGAGAGAGCTCAGAAAATTCAGGGCCCTATGTAGCATCTTGATCTTTGATTTGCTATCTCCAAAACTGAGAAATGGTTATTTAAATCCCCTGTTTATGATGTCTTGTCATTTGTAGCCTAAGCTGGCATACTCCAATGTGAATGCATGTTTATATAATAATAACTAAAGCATAAGCATTTCCCATATGCCAGGCATCATCCTTAAACTCCTTATGTATGTTTAACTCTTACTCTTAGCAAGAAACCTTATGAAGCAAACATCCATTGCCTCCGTTTTTAAGGTAGGACTCTGAGGAATAAAGGATGAATAAATAAGAGTCCAAGATCACTCAGCTATGACACAAGAAACCGAAATTTCAATCAGGGCAATCTGGCATTAAACTCACTAAGGGCTTCTTCTCTTCTTAAGCAAAATAGAAAAACTTCTGAATCTAAAAACCACAGCTGAGAGAAATCACTCTGTTTAAGGGTAAAGTACCACAGCCCTTCATTTTAAAAAGGCAAGAATAGGCAGTGTCCAGTGTCATCATTATACTATTCTGGCTAACTCAGAGCAAGCTCAGTTGACAATTGCACTGTCATTGCTCAAGCAAAACCTGAAACACGTCTTTATTGTTTAGAAAGCACTTTCTAAATTAGTATTATGTAAGATAATTGGGGGCAGAGACAACGAAATATTTATTAGGATTTTTGAGGGACTCATGTCACTCAAAGTCATTAGATATCTGAGGATGATCTTGAACTCCTGATTCTCCTGCCTCCATCTCTCCAACAATCATTTCTAGCACATAGAAAGTAAAGAGTATGTAAATAAAATAAATGATATTTGTATAAACTAAAGTTGATAAAAGTGCGCTCTCTCTCTCTCTCTCTCTCTCTCTCTCTCTCTCTCTGTGTGTGTGTGTGTGTGTGTGTGTGTGTGTGTGTGTGTGTGTGTGTGTGTGTGTGTGTGTTCGAGTGCTCACACACTGGCTAGGTAGTGAATATGTACTTTTGAATATGAAAAGTACTAAAGTACTAGTTCTAACTATAGGACAACAGATCCTCTGTATGTGAGTTCTGTTGCATCAACCACAGTGAACAAAGCAACTGAGTTCTCAGAGTAAGGTAATTTACAAAGATGTTACCAGACCATATTTTAGAAAATCAAATGCTGTGTTGCAGTGTAAACTTGTCAGACCTGCCGGCCCTTGTCTTTACTTCTTGTCAGAGCCCATCAGTGAAAACCTTTCCTGTTTTCTTTTAACTTCTGCAATGTTCCTGTTCTACTCTAGATAACATGTGTGCTGCTTTCTGCCTCAACATTTAGTCTTTGTTCTTAGCTGAAGCTTTAAAGTAAACTAACAAATAATATACAATGTTTTCTTCTTCTTCCTCTTCCTCCTCCTCTTCCTTTTCCTCTTCCTCTTCTTTGTTTATTTTTTGAGATGGGGTTTCACTGTGAAGCCTGCAACTCTCTCTGTAGACCAGGCTGACTCACAGAGATGCTCCTGCCTCTGCCTCCTGAGTACTGGAATTAAAGGCACGCGCCACCACTTCCCAGCACTATACAATATTTTCAATAGTCAAATTTTAGGAGTACTTTTTTATACAATTTTAAGTTTTTTAAAGTTTTGGATCATCTATATGCTTTAGGGATGACAAAGTTTTATAGGCAAGCCAGAGAAGCTGTTATTCTTTTCATTGGAAAAGAGTTTTAATCTTTCAATCTTTGTCCCTCTGAGCAAAAAGATCAGTATTTACGGTTTCTATGAACTTGTTTTGTGTTTTGGCATTTGGGGTATAGCGGTGGTGGTAAAAATCTGGTTGTTTACATCCTTATAAATGATTTAGTTTTCCTGTTTTGTCAACTCAGCCCTTTAAGTCTCCTGTGCGCCAGAGTAAGGATATAATACCACTTGCAGTGTTGTTTAGGAACATAAAAGGAAATGTCTGTGTGCAGCTTGCAGATGCTGCTTCCATTCCACTGTAGACCAGGAAGCAGGAAGCATAAGCATAGTGGTTATAGATTTAAATGGTTTGCCTGTTGTTTCATAAAGCACTTGTTTCATTTACTCCTCCAAGTCTGTGCAATTCAGCTCAGTTACTGTGAAGCAGAAAATATTATCAATTAGAGGCGCAGTGTGCCAGTCCTGAATCACAGGCTTCGGTACCCTGGTGTGTTATGATACCCAGAGTGTTACCCTGCTCCCGCCCCAGCATATACACACATCACAGCACGGTGGGATTTGCTCAGAGGCTGGTTGTGTACTGAAAACAAATAAGAGGAAAACCTAAAAAGACAAAGGTTGAAGAAACAAAAATTCTCCCCAGGCTCTGCAAAGCTACCATAGTAGGAACACAGTGCAGATCTATGACCTCTAACATTGTGCCTCTTGATCTCTAGGTCTGGATCTCTGTCCTAGTTTAGTCTGCTTTCTGTTGCTGTGATAAACAGCATGGCCAAAAGCAAGTTAGGAAAGGGTTTGTTTGGCTTATCCATCCTGATCAGAGTTCATCATGTAGGAAAGCCAGGGCAGGAACTTAAGCAGGGACCTGGAGGAGGCAGCATCTGAAACAGAGGTCATAGGGAAATACTTACCGAATTGCTCTCCATGACTTGCTCGGCTTGTTTCTTTTTTCTGTTTTTGAGGTTTGAGGTTTTTTTGTTTTATTTTGTTTTGTTTTGTTTTTCTTTGTTTTGTTTTGTTTTTCTTTCAACCCAAGATCACTTGCCTAGGAGTGGTACCACCCACAGTGGGTTGGGAGGTCAACATCAATCATTAATTAAAAAAAAAAAAATGTTCCACAGGCCAATCTGAGGAAGTCAATCCTCAGCTGAGATTTCGCCTTCCCAAGTGACTCTGTTTGTGTCATGTTGACAAACACTAGTCAGCACAATCTCTAAACTGGCAGAACTGAGTGACTAACAGATCAATTAGACCTTCATATCAAACTCAATATATCTAAATTTGAGAGTATTTTTTTCCTTTCTCTGTCTAACTCCAATCCCTTGGTCAACAGTAAGACCATCTGCCAACTAGAGACTAAAGGCATTTTAACTGAAATCCAGCCCTCTGCCATCTCCATGGCAATTAGTCTCTGAGTGCTGTGGGTGACTTTTGTATAGAAGTATTCATATCCAACATTAATCCTCACTTTTACTGCCTCCTTCTAGTCCGTGCCTTCTATATATTTCTTGTCGAAATCCTCCATTTCCAGTCTGATCCATACATTTTTTTAAAGTGGAAAATTACCTTCCCCTACCCCACTCCCACCCCCCCCACTAAAGCACTGTTCTCATTTCTTGAATTTCAAGGTCGTCTATCACTGGGGTCCCTCTGTCCTCCTCAGCCTCATCTCATTAGCTCTGAATAGTTCTGATTTTGCCAAGGCCTTCTCTACAAGCTCACAAACAAGCTGTAATCCTCCAATTGTTCTTGGCATCTTCACCTGGCATGACATCTTTTCTCATTCTATCCATTAAAATTCCACAAGTTCAAGCCCAAGCTTCAACCTTTACATTTCTGAATCTCAGAGGCCCTCTATATCTGTGTGTTAGTCACCCATTGATTCAACCAACCCAGATTTAAAAAAAAACCCAATGGAAAAAGTAAAGTGCATCTATACTGAATGTATACATACATAAATTGCATCTATACTGTACATTCTTTTCTTGTCTTGATTCCCTAAGCAATACAAGGTGACAGCTGTTACACCGCACTTACATTTTATTAGGTATTAGGTGTTATAAGAAATTCGGAGGTTATTTAATTTGGAAGATATGTGAATATTGTTACCATTTTATATAAGTGACTTTAAGATCCCGGAATCAATTCTCAAAAATGCTGAAAAAAGACTGTGGCCAGCACTTGACTCGTTTTTTCATTAAGCAGAATCCTGTGCTATCACTATAGGTGATTTATTCAACTTTTTTTATTATTTATTTTTTGGGGGTTTCAGACAGGGTTTCTCTGTGTAGTAGCTTCCTTGCCTGTCCTGGAACTTGCTCTGTAGACCAGGCTAGCCTTCAACTCACAGTGAGCCACCTGCCTCTGCCCAGTTCATTCACCTTTAAACTGAGGGAGGGGGAGCAGAGGGTCAGGGTGTGTGAGTGAGCTCTCTCTCATGTCAGATGTCCTCTTTTAAGACGGAGACATTGGGTTGTTTGACTCCTCTTAGACTCTGTTCCCTGGGTATCTAACAGTGTTTACTTCATAGAGTGAGACAATCCACATGAAATGGTCAGCTCAGTGCTTGATGGACAAGTGCCTAATAAATGTTCCCTGGTGTTTCTTGTGAGACTCTTGCTGAGTTCGAGCTCCCGGGACCTACCTTCAGGCGTGCAAAGTCTTGTGTGAATATGTAAGTGTGCATGAGCAAGACAGGAAGAGGAACAGAGTTTCAGATCACCCAGAAGAGTGGTGACATAGTAATCAGGGGAACTAAGGACTCCAGGAAGAAGATCAGGCTGATGAATAATGAAGAAAAATGGTGTGTTTTGGTTTGGAAAGTTGAGTGTCAGCTACTCACAGGACACAGTGTCAAGTATTTTTGTTTTGCCCTGAAGATCACCTTCCATCCTTCTCCCCTCTGCCTCAACTCAGAGTGCTGATCTGAGGGACCACATCCATACCCTTCCTGCCTTCCGGCTTCTTTTTTGAGAATTTTTGTTGTTTTTTGTTTGTTTGTTTGTTTGTTTGGGTTTTTGTTGCTTTTTGAGACAGGGTTTCTCTGCGTAGCCTGGCTGTCCTGGAACTCACTCTGTAGACCAGGTTGGCCTTGAACTCACAGAGTTCAGCATTCACCACCACTGCCCCGCTTGAGTTTTGTTCGTAGAGGATGAATAGCAGAGGTGGAAGAGAAGAGAACAAGGACCAAGTACTTATTTCACTGGTTTCTTCCCAGTGAGGCCTTACTCTACATAATACTTCTTCCTCCTAGATCCTGGGGAGCTCTGCCTGTTTTCATTCCTCACATTTAGGGCTGGTGAAAGACAGGCTCTCAATTCCCTCCTGTGGTACTCCATCCCCAAATCCTTGTAAGTCATCCTTTGTAAATGTACCCTTGAATGAGCCCAATTTGAATTTGCCATGTTTCCTGCTGAGACCATGACTGATCACCATGACAGTGAGATTTCAGGTCTACACTGTGGAGCAGGGTAGGGTGACATAGGAGGGGGAGGCAGAGATAAGGACTGCAGATCTAGATTATAAAGGGCAATTCTCGTAAAGGGAGTGAACATCAGGGGTGGAAAGAAGCAGAAAAGGAAAAGGCACCAAAAAAGCCTCCCATTTACTTCAGCAAGTAAAAGAGCACACCAGCTATGAAATGATCAGAACTCTTTTCCTGTGACCCAGATACTCCTAACAGCATCCTTTCAGAAAGATGTAAAAGTGTAATCATCTTATTGACAGTGTGACAGGAAAGTTAACAATATCATCAGGGCACCTTACAACTTGGCCTTGGCTGGGGAACAGATTCCGAGTTCATTATTTATATAGGTTTCACCTGCTAACATTTTATTATCAAGTTGAGGACTGAACCCAGGTCCTCACACACTCTAGGTAAGAACTCTATGAATTGATCTGCCACCCGCTCTGATTTTTAAAAATTATCTCTGTTTATTTATTTTGTATATGTGTATGTGTGTGGGAGGGGGGCATGTGGCAGTATAGTATACTTACACCGCTGGCTTGGAGCCCATCATTTCACCACTAATTGGGATCCCACATCCTCTCAGCCTCTTTAGGACCCGATACTCCCATGATCCTCACAGCTCTGTTAAACTCTGTTGTGACAGATCACTGAAGTCACCTCCCTGGACTCTCTACTCTCTCGACAGACAGTCTCTGAGGGCCCTTCCCCTGTTATCCAGAGCCACACTTCTTCAGAGAATCACCTGTAATGAATTCACCTGTGTGTACCTCACTCCTTAATCCATGTCAGCACCCCCCCCCATCACATTAGCTTCCAATGCCTTGAGGTCATCCAGTAAGTGTTCAGTCCAGTCTTAGTTTTAGTTGACTTCTCTGTGATGTTTACACTCCAATTCTCTTTCTTTTGGAAACAGATGGTCCTGTACTCTCCTGGACCTCCTCTTATCTCTCGATACTTCTCTAGAGAGTGGGGATGATGTTTAGTCCATCATGAGGCATTTTGAGAAAAAAACCAGGATCACTGAGCCCGATCAGTGGGTAAAGGCACTTGTGGCCAAGTCTACCTGTCTTACTTCAGTCCCCAGAACCCACACAGTGTCAAGAGAAAACTGACTCCCACTATCCTCTGACCTTCATATACACATACTGGGGCATGTGTATCACACACAATAAATAAATAAATGTAATAAAATAGTAATAATAATAATAAAGAAATAAAGCCAGAAGTTGGGTGAGATGAGTGACACAATTGCCTCCTGTATAAAATTTAGGAGTTGCCAAAAAAAAAGAAAAAATGAAATTAACAATGCATTGGTAAGATGGCTCCGTGGGTAAAGGCGCTTGTCATAACTGATGACCTGAGTTTGATCTCCAGGACCATGTCACATGCAAGTTGTCCTCTGACCTCTATTTGCATATGGTGGCATATGCGCACTCACACTCGCATATTAACATACACACTTATAATGCAATAAATATATGTAATTACCAAAATGCCATAAAGAGGATAATTAATTTTGAATAAAATATTCCAAATATCTAATTAATGTAAATGAGTATGTTAAAAATATCAAAAACTTAAATGAAAGCCAGTACTGTGCTATGCTGATTAAGATTGGAGCCTGAGGCAAAAGAAAAATATACCTTCATATCCAGTTTTAATGCATTTTTAAATGGTTAATTTGTTTTCTAAACATTAATATAGCTAGAAAACTATTGAAATGGAAAAGTAGAAGTATTAAACTATCATTTAAAGTTTAAATATAATTTATTTATGCCAAAAAATAATTTATTATGATTTAACTACATGTTAATTAGAAATCATTTGTATCATCATTTGGTTTAAGAGAATTTTTTTTTTTATTGAGACAGGGTTTCTCTGTGTAGCTTTGTAGACCAGGCTAGCCTCAAACTCACAGAGATCCGCCTGCCTCTGCCTCCTGAGTGCTGGGACTAAAGATGTGGGCCACCACCACCCGAAGAGAATATTTTTTAGCTGATTTATTTTATGTGTATATATGTGTGCCTGACTGTATATATGTGTACCTATTGATGCAGAAGCCTGTGGAAGTCAGAGAGAACATTAGATCCCCTGGAACTAAGTTACAGGCAGTTGTGACCTATCATGTGGATGCTGGGAACCAAACCCAGATCCTCTAGAGGCAAGAACTGCTCTTCCTGTTGAGCCATCTCTAACAGCCTCAGTCAAAAGAGATTATAAAACAAGACGAGTCTCTCAACTCAAAACAAGGCAATCAAAGAAGTGCATTAGAGGACGTTATTGATGGATTTGTTTCCATAAAAGCCAGAGCACATTTTTCTCTTGGCTTCAAAAACCAAAATGGCACACTGATAAAACAACAGAAACATATTGGCTTTTTTTCCCTGTTGAGACACTTTTGCTATTGTCCTACCAGCCTGATGAGAAATATATCCTGTTATTGCTAAGCATCTCATTTTAGGACAGAGCAAAGATCTAGAACACACACACACACACACACACACACACACACACACACACACACACACACACACACCAGAAAGCATACAAAGTAATCTTCGACATTCACCTAGACTTAAGGCCAGAAGCTTGAGCTGTTCACAGGTCTCTGTAGTTCCAAACCCTTACAGGTTCTCTCCCCTGACTGTGTAGATTCTCTTTGTCATCTGGCCCTTTACTCAAAACTCTAAAAGTCTAAACTGAAGGACCCTTGTATATTAGGTTCTGTCAATCTCCTTGAAGCTAGAAATAATAAGACCAGGCTACTATCTTAAACTAAGAGGAAAGAGGGAAATTAATGCTCGGGGGCGGAGGGGGGGGATATTTCTACAGCCGATCTGGCATGTCAGCCTCTTCTGCATGCTCACTCTCTGTCCCCCAGCTACCTAGAGTGAGATCCGGAGGTCTCTCCCAGGCAGTCTTCCTGACAGTAGTTGCTGTTTACAAGCCTGTTACTAGCTGGTTTGTTTTTATGGCCCAGATCTCTTCACTGTACCCCAGAGCAACCTGTCCTGCCCTGTAGTCCCATTTGGCCTTCTCAGTGACACAGAGCTCAATGTGCCGAGTGCCACTATGCTCACTCCACTCTCCAGCCAACCAGGTCCCTTGCAGTGCAGACAGTGAAGAGCTTTTTCATTCAGGAGCACCTGCATACTCTGTCTTCCCATCTCCCGTTTCAGTTCTTCCTTGAATCCTGTCCACTTCCCTTCTTGCATAACTGAGCAGCTCCATTTCTTCTGCTGTGTGCTAGTCTTAGCTGCTGTAGTCTCTTGCCAAGGCCTTTGTAAAACCTTCTAACTGGTCTTTCCAGTATTCCAGCTTGCCTCTTGGAATCTCATCTTCACAGAGCAGTCAGAAACAGCATCTGCGGGTGAATCTTTCTTTCCCACTCCCCCCACGTTATATTTGACTCTGTTCCATCTTCTCTCTTTGCTTTCTGAGTCCCAGACCATCTGGCCTCCGACACCCATTGCTCACTTTGGTCATTATGCACTACTCTTGTGTGTGACGCTGTGGCTGATGTTTGCCTCTCCCTCTAGGATATGTGCTCCATGACAACAGGGACTGTGTGTTCCAAGGCCTCAATACCATAAGCAAATATTTGTAGGAGAAGTAATACATTTATTATTGGAAAGTTTAGCTTCTCTGGAGCTCAGGAGTGTACTTGTGAGTCTCTTGAAGTGATCTCTCAGAATGAGTGTTCTACATACCTTTTAAAGTACTTTACATATATTAACTCTGTTAATCCTCACTCTAAGGAAGTAAATGTTATTATTATCCCCATTTTAAAGATGCTGAAACTGAGGCACAGGGAAGTCAAATAACTTAAGTGCTCATGGCATCGAGTAATATGCAGTGATTGGCGAACTCTAATTTTAAAGTTACAGAGAACATTGCCAAGCACGTGACAGGAAGATGAGGACACTTTCAGAAGAGAAAAGGAGATGAATGTTGAAGTGTAACATACACGGCCAGTCTTATTGGACCCTGTCAAAGTGGAATCAACACAGTTGATTCCATCACACAAGGATGCTGAGACTGACATAATGGACATCACACAGGCAGTGTACAGAATAGTAGGATTTCAGAGGCAGGGCAGCAAGACTGAGGCCTGAGCATGTTCCCTTACATGAAGCTGACTCCAAAGAAGTCTGTCTGTCTGAGACCTACCTCTTTCATTCTCTCTCCTTCCCTACTGTGCTCCCATCCTTCTTTCTGCCTCTCTACTTCTTGAGACAAGGTCTTGCTATATAACCCAGAGTGGCTTTGAAATCACGGCGATCCCCCTGCCTCAACCCCCAGAGTGCTGGGATTACAGGTGTGCACCACTACACCCAGTTGCTCCCTTTCCATCACCAAGTGACCAGTTGATCGATCGCTTTAGTGAACTAAGAATCACTTGGAAATCTTGTGGAAGAGAGGTTCTTAGGTTTGGTGCAGGCAGGCCCTTTAACCTGTATGGTAAACAAACTTCCCAGGTGGATCTGCAGCTCCCAGTGCTTTAGTCCAGTGGTTCCAACCTTTTCACTGTCATCTGAGGGGCACATGAGCAGCAGACTGTTGGACTCCACCCCTAGGATTTCTGATTGAGAAGGTCTGGGGCTGTTGGCATTTTCATTTCAGACAAATCCCTGAGTGGAGCAGGGGCACTTGAGATCCATCTTAGCACAAGGCTCTGGGAGATACTTATCTGGCTCCTTATCTTTCCCTGGTTCTCACACATTTGAAGCAATTTTCAAAACACACATGCCTCTACTCTGCCACCTCGCCATATACCCCTCTTTGAGAATTGTGGAAAAGAGCAGATTTGGGGGCCTGGCGAGCATGATCCTGAGGCAAAATCCTCCTGCAGCTTGTGGCAGAATTGCCTGCTTTCACAGTGATGTGATGCTCGTGTAAAGCTGCAGAATATGGATGCCTCCGAGTGGACCTGTCCTAGCCGAGGCAGAGCAAGAGCAGTGCTTTGGGTTCCCTGCCCCCTTTCCCTTCTTTGAGAGAAAAAGGCAAGAGCTGGGTGTGGTGGCTCAAGTGGATCTCTGTGAGTCCAAGGCCAGGCTGGTTTCCATAGCGAGTTCCTGGCCAGCCAGGGCTGCATAATGAGACCCTGACTCACAACAACAAAAACAAAAGATTAAAAAAGCAGGAAAATCTCTCTCTCTCTCTCTCTCTCTCTCTCTCTCTCTCTCTCTCTCTCTCTCTCTCCCAACACACAAATGTGTATTGTATATATATTTACTGACATGTTTAGGGATACATTTAATAAAATATAATTTGCACTTAAAGTTACTTAGCTTTTGGGAAATAAGAGGACAAAGTATCAGACAACTTAATATGTGAGGGTATTTTAAATTGAAATAAAAATCAGATTTAAATTTTTTAAACATGTACTATTCCTCTAGAAAGATCATTTTGCCTTAAGTCCCTAGTGGGTACATGCACAGAAGCTCAAGTGCACACACACAGCATACACAGCTCACACAGCGCGTGCACACACAAGCACACACATGAGCATGAATGCAAGCACGTCAGGCTTGTTTGATTTCTCAGTCAAACCCAGAGCAATGTATGAAGTACGCAAACAGGGCACACATGTGATGTGACAATGACTCAGGGCTCACTCACTTGATGGATCTTTGTCACATGTCAGGCCATCTTTTCAGAGCTCATGATCTGTGAAGATATTCTCTGTAACGGTATTTGGCAAATGAGTTTTCGATGAAATGTATTTCCAGACTTCAGTGTCTACAGAAATAATTCAGTCCTTTCAGAGTTTGAAATTAAATAAAAGATTTATGCTTTTTATAGGCATCCATGAGGAGAGTTATCAACATTTTATCTTGACAAGCCTTACAAACATTGGTGTCTCTGCAGAGCTTCCTTTTCTGGTCCTTCACTTCCTCATTCCAGTTGTCCCTGTCCCTGAATTCCACTTGACTGTTGCAATAAGCAGATATCTGAGTTACCTGTTAAGTGTGCCTGCACACACAAGTGTGTGTGTATGTGTGTGTATGCAAAACGTGTGTACATATGCGTGCATGAGCGTGTGTTGGCCAGAGGCCAATCCAGATGTCATTCTTCAGTTGCTGTTCACCTTGTCTGAGGCAAGGTCTCTCACTGATCCTGGAGCTCACTGATAGCTGGCCAGAGAGCCCCAGATGTCTTCCTGTCTCTGCCTCTCCCATGCTGGGATTATAAGCTTGGGTGACACCATGCTCTACTTTGTAATATGAGTTCTGGGAATTGAACTCAGGTCCTCATGCTTACATGGCAAGAACTCTACCAGAAGAGACTTCTCCGCAGCCCCTCTACTTCTTGTATTCTTTGTGTTTTGTTCTTGCACTTAAAAAAAAAAAAAAACCCAATTTCATTTATTTTCCATTTCTCATTTTACTACTTTCAGCTTAAATACAAATAAATAGCTCTTCTTTCCTATAGCTATCCCCAGGAAGTGAATATTTTTAAATTACCAAACCAATTGTCTTGTTGGGTAGGGAATTACGTTTCTACGATTAAGGCCTCTGAGAATACCAATGGGCTAAGTTTTTGTTTTCTCTACTGAAGTAACCCTAACTTCAGGCAAGTTAGAGATATATGGCAGAGCTCTGTTTTTCCAAGTCTAAACCTGTGGATTGGCACTTGTGGAGGAAGTGCTGGAGGACACAGCTACCAAGCACGTGGACTCAGAGACCAGACTTGATGAGTTTGAGGCTGGTTCCAATACTCACAGTGTAACCTTGTGCAAGTGTCTCATTTTTCAGTTGGGATTCTGACAGAACTTATTTTTGAAGGTTATTCTCAGGATTATATGTAACTGATATAACACAGCAACTTAAACACAGTTAATCCTGGGCTGGAGAGATGGCTCAGTGGTTAAGTGCACTGGCTGCTCTTCCAGAGGACCAAGTTCAATTCCCAGCACTCACATGGCAGCTCACAATCATCTATAATTCTAATTCCAGGGCATCTGATGCCCTCTTCTGCCCTCAGTGGGCACTGTGAACACATACTGCACCAACATACATGCAGACAAACTATCCATACACATAAAAATAATTTTAAAACATAACAGATGGGGCTGGAGAGATGACTCAGAGGTTAAGAGTACTGGCTGCTCTTCCAGAGGTCCTGAGTTCGATTCCCAGCAATCACATGGTGGCCACTGATATACATAATAAACAAATCTTTAAAGAAATATAATAGATGATCAGTAAGTATTTGTTGTGGTTGTGCCATTACAATTATTACTAAAATTTTCATATAATGCTAACACAGATTTGAGGAGCAATTTGAGTTTAAAGGAGCAAGCATTAGCAGAGTTTTTTGTTACTGAGTAATGTCACTAATGCTTATTTAAGGAAAAACAGAATAGTTATTAGTTTACCCAATTATAAACAAAAATGAGAAAGTTGCTTTCTGTAGAATACTAGTATTTCTTACTAAGATATATTATGGGTATTGTATAATATAAAGCAAACACACTATAGCTCAGAAACAACCCTTCAGAAAGCTCAAACCAAGATCTTAGTAATGAACAGAAACCATCGCCTTACTACCTTGAGACATTTGCTGAGAGGGAGGCACAATTATATAATCAAGCATAATGAATGCAGATTCATTTATTTATACTGAAACTTATTCCAGAAAGGAATAGAGGCTGCTATAATGAGTGAATCACAGGGAAGCCTCAAGATAAAGAAGTTCTAATGTAGCAGTAGGCTAGCTCTCAGCACATACAGAATACACTATAAAAGATGCTGCAAAGGAATGTAAGTAAAGAATAAAGACCACACTCCTTCTACAGTTCTGCTTCTAGAGCATCACCTTGATCAAAACAGCAAAGCTTTATTTGCATCTTTCCTATCCCTTGTTCTCCATATTTAGTCAATAACCATAACCTACTGGCTTCATTTTCAAAGTTGGGTTTTTGTTTGTTTGTTTTGTTTTTCAAGACAGGGTTTCTCAGTGTAGCAGTGGCTGGCTTGGAACTCGCTCTGTAGACCAGGCTGGCCCCTTACTCACAGAGATCCACCTGCCTCTGTCTCCTAAGTGCACCACCACTGCCCAGCTTTTTCATAGTCGCTTTGTTAACTATATCTTCTCTGTTTCCATTGCTCATTCATATAGCTACTTCACTAATAGCAACCTTCTAAACATTCCTCTGCCCCCCTCTCTCTTCCTTCCATCCATCCTCCCTTCTCATCTGATACCATTATCCATTCAATGCAGTGCTAGTGAGTTAATTTTTCTAAATTATGTATCTGGTCTTGTCATTTGCATGTACGAGACCTGTAGCTCCTTGCTGCTTTCTATTTCTGTTGCCTCTTATTTGTGCTGACTTTGTGTCAGTAGTTTATACCTCATACAGTATTACCTTTTACATTAATTGGTGCTTCTCTCCTGGAAACCTCCTTGCGCTGTTTCCCCACAGCACCTAGCTCATTGTTGTAAGGTATCAATGAATGTTGAAACAACAGAAATCAGTACATAAAAATGGAAGAAGAATATATCATTATGTTGATAGGCATTTCTAACTAGCACAACTGTGTCTTTGTGATGCTCTAATTTGATCAGGACAAAGAGAGATATAAATCACCAATTTAGGAAAATGTAGCTAATTCAAGACCTTAATTATAGATTTGTGAGATAGTCACATAATTTCTTTAAACTGAACAGAATGCATTTTCCTCATGTCACTTACCATACAAACTGTGACAATTAAAATATTAATCAAAGGTTAAGGAAAGCTAGCAGAGTAAGGGGAAAATAACAATTGAGGATGACATTTTTAAAGCTACCATGACAGTAGAGGTTCTAATGAAAATCATAAACTGAGATACTCTTAGATGTAAAAGGGTAAAGTGTGTGTAAAATAGAGGTCAGCTGTCTTTAAGATGTACAAATGCGTTCTACTGGTTGGTTTTTATTATCAGCTTGATACAAAATAGGATCATCTGGGAAGAAGGATCCTCAATTGAGAAATTGCCTCCATCATATTAGTCTGTGGGCACAGGAGGGTTGAGCCCACTGTTGGCAGTGGCAAACTTGGGCAGGTGGGCCTGGATTGCATAAGAAAGTTGTTTGAGCATGGGGGAAAATACAAGCCAGTAAGAAGCAGTCCTCCATGGTTTCTGCTTCAAACTTCTGCTTTGAGTTCCTGCAGAGACTTCCATCACTGATGAATCATGACCTGGAAAAGTAAGATGAAATAAACCCTTTCCTCCCCAAATTGCTTTTGGTCATGGGATTTGTCACAGCAACAGAAAAGCAAAGTAGGACATTCATGATCTCTGAAAGAGAGTAATTTGCTAAGAGTGGTGGCACACCACTGTGGTCCTAGCTACTCAGCAAGCTGAGATGGAAAGATGGCAAGTTCAAGGTTGACCTGGGAAACTTAGCAAGACCCTGCCTTGAAATAAAAACTTTTTTAAAAAATGAGATGGCTGTGTTCAAAGGTCAGTGTGGCATGATTGCCTCACACAAGTCCCTGGGTTCAGTACTGGAGACATAGAAGGAGGGTAGGAAGGGCAGAGGGAGGGGGAGATTTATTTGTGTGTCTATGACTCTTAAGATGAGCAGTGTTCTTGGTGATGTGCATTTAACTGTTATGTGACCCCTGTGTATGATACATGAGGATGAATCTTTAGTTTGTGGGTGATTTATAATATAACATGTCTAGTCGCAGAAGAAAAAT
The DNA here is from genome assembly GCF_003668045.3 of Cricetulus griseus. Taxonomy (NCBI): domain Eukaryota; kingdom Metazoa; phylum Chordata; class Mammalia; order Rodentia; family Cricetidae; genus Cricetulus; species Cricetulus griseus. Next base: position 52,701,140 of record NW_023276806.1, on the reverse strand, counting down.
TCACCCAGAGATTGCATCAGCTGTTATGAAATGCACAATTGTTTTAATGACAACTCAGGTAAGGTAGCAATAATCATCTCTTAGTATCTGTAATCATTGCAAAGATTAAGGTTTGTGTCTTTCCATATGATAGTAATGCCTACAGCTATTTCCAGAGATTACAACTGTTGCTGCATAAATCTCCAAAATATCTCTTGATGGTACCCTAAAAGCATGTTGAACTAAATTTGAATGAAAGATGAGAACTTTTATTATATATTCAAATTTCTGCATGTAAGTCATTTTAAAGGTAAACTACCCCATCTACTATCCCTTAAGTGTAGCTTGAATTATAAAACTTACTTGCAATGAATAGAGAGTATAGAAAGAAAAAAAAACATAATAACTTTATAGTGAAGAAGCATAGCAAACACCAAAGTGAAGGACTCTCCACAAAATGTCAATGCCTTGGAAAATAATGGAAGGCTGAGAATTAGCCATGGCCAGAGATTTAAGATAAATGACAACTCAATGCAAAGTGCTACTTTAGACTGGATCCTGAATCAGACGAAGGACATTGGTGGAATAACTGGGGAAAGCTAAATAAAAACTAGAGGCAGTAATGTTCCAGCATTGTTTTCATAGTTTACATAAGCATACATTATAAGGCTGTGGAGATGACTCTGTCATTAAACTGCCCGATGTCTGAGCATGAGCACCTTAGCACCATGAAAAATACAGGCATTTACCTGTAATCCCAAAACTGGGAGGACAGAGATAGGCAGATCCCCAACTCTCACTGTTATTTGGATGGATGAGCTCCAAGCTCAGTGAGAGAACCTGTCTCAAAAAATAAAGATGGAAAGTAATTGAGGAAAAGACAGTCAAAGTTGACTCTTGGCGTCCACAGGTATGCATATGCATATGTGCACATACATGCAGATGATGATGGTGATGATGGTGATGATGGTGATGATGATGGTGGTGATGATCATGACAAACCTACCACAGTTAATAAAGTGTTAGCAAAAGAAGTAACGGACTAAGTGCATGAGAACTCCATGTATCGTCTTCACAACTTGTCTGTAAATCTAAACTTCTCGCCAAAGTTCCCTTACAAGAAAACCTTGTTTTTGTTCTTCTGCCATAGAGCAGATACAAGTCTACTGTGGATCACTGCCATTTAAAGTTATATTGGCATTCCAGTCACCCTTGGTTGACAATGTTACTGAACAAAATGGACAAGAAAAATATATAGGAGAAAGCAATTTCAAGAAAGGAGGCTTAAAGAAAACTTTAAAAAATTGAAAATAGTGTACAATATTAAAATGTTTTTAAAGAATACATCTTCCTTTTTACAGATACCCACAAAAGAGCCAAGGCAATAAAAATTCACTTGCACTGCATTGTGATTCCATTAAAATACAAGTAATGTCTCTGCGTATGCTTTTCTCAGGAAAAGCTCTGTCCTTCTGTTACTGCAATATAGAGCTCTAAGCTGTTATTACCCTCTGGGGAGAGCTATGTTTTGTTGGATTGTGTGTAATGAGGTTGAAGCCTATATGAACCCTCGGAGAGAATAGCTGAGCATCCTAGGTTCTTAAAAAAATAAAATAAGTAAAGTAAAATAAAAAGTCTGCCTGCTGACTTTCAAATGTGGGTGGAGAGAACCATTTTAGAATCTGATATATTGTCACCCTAAAAGTAAAGAGGTGTACCATGCCATAATGTTCTTCATCCACCTTTGATCCCTGTGTGCCCAATTGTCCCTGCTGGGTATTCATGATGACCAGGCCTATCTGTTCTTCAGTATTTATAATATTATTAGTGATTTGGGAAAGTTAATTCATATCTCACTAAAATTTCTTCTTTAATCTTAATAAGCTTATAATCTGCTCATCACTTTAACTGTGCCACTTAGTTAGATTTTAATCCTTGTGATGATTTTGCAAACATCGATGTCATTAGTTCACCAATGTGTTTCTCCAAAAGGGGAAATTCTAACACCATGCATTTTCTGCATATGTATCTAGAAGACATTCTTGGTATCACATCTATTTATTGAAAGACTCATCACTGAGCTGGGGAGATTACAGGTATCGCCTGTAATTTGGAAACTGTAATTCTCCTAGAGTTTTCCACTAGGTGAAATGTTCCACATCAAACTTTGTTTTGCTTTAGATTCCAGAAACAATCATGTTGTGTGCTTTTCAGTGTAGCCATGCTGTGAAAGGACAGGAAGAGCAGTAACAATGAGATCAGACAACAGGATGTCGAAGTGGTGATATCAGGAATTGATGGGGCCTGGTCTCCTCCTGTTGGGGGTGGAGGAGTGGGGGGCAGCAGGGAATGAAAGGCTGTGGCTGTTGTCCCTAGGCTCTCTTGTAGTCTTAAGATTGAGGACATGGTAGGAGAGGTCACTTCTGAAAAGCAGGATGAGGGGAAAGAGACACACTATGTTTCTATCCTTCCTTCATAACCTCTTCCCAACCCGTCTTCTGGGTGGGTTCTGAGAATTGTAATATTTGCATTGCTGTCGCATAGGAAGGCAGAACTTTCTGTATTTTCTATATGTTCTGTATGTTCCAGTTATAGAAATACCAAATAAATGCTGTTTTCAACAAGATGTGGATGAATTTCCTTACATTTAACAAAGAAAAAAACAAAACAAAACAAAAACTTGTGTTGCTGGGACTGGAGAGATGTCTCAGTGGTTTAGAGTACTTTTTGCTCTTACAGAGCACCCTGGTTCAATTACCAGCACCCACATAATGGCTCACAACCATCCATAACTCCATTCCTTGGGATCCAACTCCTTCTTCCGACCTCTGTAGGCTTCAGGCATATATGTAGTCTACATATATACATGCAAGCAACACACATATACACTGTTAATCCCAAAGATATGAGAAGAAGGACCACTGATCCAAATAATCATGGCCAAATTAATTTTAAAAAGCAATTAATTACAGCAAGCTATTTTGTTCGTGTACACAGGCTGCCTCCCGCTAAGGCAGAGCTCCAGAAGTCAGCATTGGATATGTGCAAGATAAGGGTTTTTATAACTCAGGGGTAGAGGGTTTTCAAATGGAGAATTTAGCAGGCAGGTGCAGCAAAACAAGGTGGTCATAGCAAGGTAGTTATAACAACCTTTTGAAACAAAGGTAGGGTTGCAAGATGGTCATAACAACTATTCGAAACAAAGACATGTTTGCTATTTCCTAGAACAGGCAATACAAAACCATTTCTAGTTAAGGTTACAGGTGGGGCATAGCCTAATCCTTGAGAAACAGATTTAATCATGAACAGAAATGAACCTAGTTTGTCTTTACTATAAAACTTTCATGCCTAAGATGGAGGCAGGCTGGTTCATCAATACATGCATAAATGTAAAACAAAACAAAACCAAAACCAAAAACCAAGCGACACTTGTGTTGGTTTGAGAAGATTACTCAGTGGATAAAGCAATTGCCATACAACTGTGAGGACCAGAGTTCAGGACCCAGAACCCACATAAATGCTAGTGTGTGGTGACCAATCTATAACTCTAGTGCACAAAGAAGGCAGAAAACAGAGAATCTTGGGAGCAAGCCAGATTAGCCATATCACTGAGCTCTTGGTTCAACTGAGAGAGAGAGATCCTGCCTCAAAGAGCAAGGTGGAGACTGATTGAGAAAGATTCCTTGGGCCTTCATATGTATGCTTACTCATGTGCACTTGTACACACATAGACCCCTACACATGTGAACATGCATGCATTCAAAGCACACACACACAGCTGAGTCACTTCTAAAGTACTTTTCTACATAATTTTCCTTACATTTAAAACATTTCTAGCCTGTGAAGATACTTCAGTTAGCCAAGAGTTTACCTGGCATGTGCAAAGCCCTGGGCTCAATCCTGAAAAAAAATACTTTTAAGAGAAAAATTTACTTCACTATGAAGCTAGCTTCCTTTGATCTATATTTGATCTAAGGCCTGGATCCTCATAGGTTCCATGTTCTTTCTTCTTTGAGACAGGGTCTTGTGTCTCAGGCTGGCCTCCAACTTGCTATAAAGTTGAGGCTGGAATCCTACCATATGGGTCAGTTTATGAGGTGCTGGGACCAGAACTCTTGTCTTCATGCATCCTAGGTCAACACTCTACCACCCAGCCCCACATTCCATAGTATTTCTTACAAGGAACTTTGCACTGTTTGTCTTCTGTCTTCTCTGCCTGAGCAGTTACCAAGGAAGCCTACAAGAGTGACTCTGTTGAGGATGGGAACAATTCTACATATAGAATCCTTTTGATTTTTATTATTTAAAATGTCCTCAAAAATCACTTTCTTTTTCCCTTTGTTTATTTCTACTGATGTGTCTCACTACAATGTGCACACAGAATGCAGGGTTCATACTTTGTCTCAGGTATGTAGTGTCAAGGGCACTGCATCATTAATATGTCCTGGCAAATTGTTAGCCAGCTCACCAAGTATCGTTTCTGTTGGCTAGACATGGGTTCTCACAAATGACCTGATTCTACACCAAATATCAATTACCTCTTGGTGTCTGTTATCCACTGACCTGCTTTTCCAAGGGATATGTTTTTTCTAACTTCTCATGTTGTTGAGGTGTTCAGTTGCCTCTATTTCTGACCTCATTTGTGAGAGAAGTAGAACAACTTAAAACTCTGCAGCAGTCTTGGAGAGTGAAAAGTATTATAATGATGGATAGAGTCATGGATCTAGTGAAGAGAGTCAGCAAAGATATCACCATAAGGCCATGTACCACTCATCTCCATGGAAGAATTTTGTAAACACAGAGAAGCTGGTTAGAATCTTAACACCAGCTTTTACAAACTTCTTTAGTAACTGGAGTCAACTATGGTAACCTTGCCTCTGTCTGAGTCCTAACAGGTTTTCCAGTAGCCTTCTCAGCTTTAATGTTTGTGCTTCACAGCACAGAATTATACAAGCCATTCCTGAAGAAGTATTCAATGCCCAGGTCTGCACTGTTTGCCTCCTCCCTCAACCCTCAGTGCCCTTTTCTACTATTGTCTTACTTTGTGTGGAAAACTCTCCTCAGTCTTAGGGGACACACCCTCCTCTAAAACTTCTCTCAGATAGATAGACATGGCTCTTTCTGACTTGGCTATCAGCCTACACAGCTCCATCTCCTTTTCTAGAACATTGATCTTTCAATTTATGCCTCCAAATTTCTACTTATTTTCCCACCAAGCTCAGTATCCCATGGCTAAAGAGAACCCCATCACTGTCAGTCTGTGAGTTGGAGTTGTGCTTCTGCCTCTCATGTGGTTCCCACGACTACTATCAACCTGCAAAATGGGCCTGACTATGACATTCCAACTCACTGCCTTGGTACCAGTCTGTTCTTCTAATCCATTGTCTACCATTTCATGCTTATATGACCTAAAAAGACAATTGAAATCTAGAGGGTAGAAAGAAAGGAGAGAAGAAGAAAAGGGAGGAGGAAAGGAGGGAAGGAAGGAAAGAAAAGAGGGAAGGAAGGAGGGATTTTTTAAAAAATAAAGTTCCAGTCCTTAGTCTGCCATCTATAGGTCCCTATAATCTGGCCAAACACTTCACAATCCTCTTCAACCACCTTATAGCAGGTGTTCTTCCCAGGTAGGATTTTCTGCATCTTGTAACTATAGCAATAGCTGCAATTTCTCAATCCCATGCATTGCATTGTACCAACCTAAAAGCAGTATCAGGTAGGAACTATTATCCTGTTTTCACAGACAAAAGAGATCTGTTATGTGAATTTCCTAAATCACATGACTAGAAAATAGCAGACTTAGATTTGAACTCCATTCATCTCTGAAGTCCAGGTTCCTTCATTTGAAATCATCAATCATTAGATATTTGCATCTCCCAAAACTATCTCAAATGCAACTTTCTCCACACAACTATTTTTTCATCCCTTTGATTGAATTTGGAATCTCTCCTCTTTTTCATCTTTACAATGCTATGGATGTGTTTGTTTTGGTTTTTCTTTTTTGCTTTTGTTTTTGTTTTCTGTTTTTGCAGCCCTACTAGAGCTTACATACTGAAAAGTTTCTGCAACCCCATAAGCCTCTCCACCGATGCAACAATCCAAATCAGACCAAATCAAACCGAATTAGAAAAAGCCCACATTTAGTGGATACAACACTCCTGGATGATTTTCCAGCCCCCCAGAGAGGAGATAGGCAAGAGAGACCAGAAAACCATGCATTTGTTTTCTGGGGGACAGTTTTAAATACCCTGTGGGAGTGGTCCTCAGCATCTCTTGGGGAGGGTTCATCATTTGGTAGACTTTCTGAGATGCAGCAGGGTTTACAGAGAGATAGGGAGGGGGCTTGGGTTGGAACTTCCACCAAAACATTCCAGACTCTTTGGGTATATGGATGCCAGAGGCTTCCATCAGAACACATACTAGGGGGTCCTTGTTGCTTGTCATATTTCCTACTGGTATCTATGCATCTGCATTAGTTACTTTTCTGTTGCTGTAATAAAACACAATGGGCAAGGCAATTTATAGGAGGAGTGTATCTGCCTTTAGACAGAGTGGAGACAGACATGACCCATGGGCAAATGACAGTTGATAAAGGGAAAATGAGGATCCCTATGTTAAAATGAGTTGGTTAATTTTGATTGGGCATGTTAATTAGAGTAAACAAAGAGAGCTTTTGATTGCTAGATCATAGTAGTCAGCCTCAGGAGGAAGTGGCCAAATAAGGGACCGGACCTTGGTGGCTAGCTTTAGGAATGTAATCTAATGGTTTAGCAAGGTAGAGGAAAGGGGAAGGAGGGGTAAAAGGCAAAGCCTGTCAGCGACATGTTTGCTATGCTTGGGCCTGCTAAAGCCTTTCAGCAGGCATGATGGAAGATGGGAGCTTACATCTTTAATCTCAAGCATGAATCAAAGAGAACAAACTGGAAGTAGGGTGGGGTTATAATTTCTCAAAACCTGCTCTCAGTCACATACTTCCTTCAACAAGCCCACGTCTCCTAAAACTCCCCAATCAGTGGATCCAGTGTTCAAACACATGAGCCTATGGGTAACTTTACTCATTCAAACCACTGTAACACACATACATACATGCATAAATACATATATATACATACATACATCTATCATATATCATCTATTTCTACCCTGGCTCCTTCATGGTCCTTGCATAGAACAATTTAACAATGTTTTTCTAGACCATCTTCCTCAGAATCAGCCACCATGGCATCTAAACCTCACTTTTATGGTTGTCATTTGGGTGAAAATCAAACCAAATCAACCAAACAAACAAAAAGCCAAGCTCATGGTTTCTACTTGAGACATTTTGTTGTTGTTCAGCTAAAATAACGAACTGCTTATTTATCTCTATATATAATCAAAGGATCCCTGTCATCAGTTGCTTTTTTTAAGCCTCACTTCTTGTAGAATGTGATGTGACGACAGCTTGTTTCTCACTCCGTGGCACTGGAGGAAAACCAGGCGTGAGGAATGAGAGGCAAAAATGACAGTAAATGGCGGAATTTGGATTTAAATCTAGGTGTAGATGAAGCAAATGCAATGTTTCTTTACCAAAGTGTCTCATTGGACTGCAAAGCAATTGCCTAGCCATTTTGTTACCTAAAATACAGTGGCACTGTTCCGACAATACATTCTGGTCACTGGGATTAGAATTTGTGTTTTCCCACAACAATTTAGCTATTTATTGGTAATTTAAGATAAGGATTCTTTGTTCTATTTGCTTTTGGCATAGACATACACCCAGCCATTTGTCCAAGGGAAAACTTTTAATGGTGTTTTGGGTCCTATCCCTGTTAAGATTTAACACCAACAGTTGTCATTATTGCCATTTTTCCTGTTTCATTTCAAGGGCAGTTTCAAACTTGGGGGTTACAGTACCAAACTTCAAGAGCTTCTGTCATCACTCTCCTTCCTGTATCTATTTGTAGAAAATTGACGTGCAACTCAAATGATGAAGAATAATATTTAACTGCCTTAATTTTCTGCCTATGCACTGTGTCTCCTTCCTCTCTATTCCTTTTTTTCCCCTATAAAGCCCAGACTTGTTTTGATTTTAAATTATCCTACCCCAGCCTCCTGAGTGCTTGGATTACAAGCATGCTCCATCACACCTGGCTGCATTTTCTAATCACACACAATCTGACATGCAATATACTAATAAGGCATATGGAAAGGAAGAAAGCAACTGTACTATTTTTCTTCTAAGAAATCATTTAAATGATCCTAAGCATCTTTTCTTTGCTCTTAGAATAGCATGCAAACCAGAAGATCAACATTGTTCTTCAAGAGAGGGTGGTTTCCTACCACTTTCTCTTCTCACTTCTATTCCAAACATTCTAGGCACCTTACCAAAACGCGATTTTTCTCCCTCTGGGTACTCAGAACATGATTTTCTTACCTCGCTTACCTAATGCCCATCAGTCCTTTAGGGTGAATTCATGCTATACATCCATCCACGCCTCTTTAAGTTCTCCAATACCAAGACCCCTTTTAAAGTTTAACCTGCCCATTTTTTGTCATACTGCTTTTTAATTGCCTGTTAACTTGCTTGGAAACTCCCTGAAGACAGGGACTAAAGCTTATCCACTGTTGACTAGAATATAGTAGTGTCTGTTCCATTCTTTATTGGATGAATAAAAAAGAATGCATTAAAATGTTAACTTTTCTAAGATGGGACAGTCATGTTTAGACAGTCAGCTTTGTATCTTTTAGGACTGAGTATTACTCCCCTTGACCTTATTGTTTACTAAGAGATTTGTAAGCCTGAATAATAGAATGTCTGTGGCACCCAAATTATTAAAACACTTGGGCAACTTCCAGGCTTCTTCTTTACCACATGCATACTTTTGCATCTGAATATTTTTCTTGCATGGAAATTTTTCTTCTGGGAAATAATATAGGCATCCCTGGTGAGCACACCATCAAAAGAGATAGATCAGCCTAAATTAATCCAAGAAACTAAATATAGCTGAGTGGAGGAGCAATAATGTTCTACGTTATTAAGAGGAAAAGCACACACTATGTTATTTTTTTCTGTAATCAATTGCAAATCTACATTTGATAACTCTGGTTGTTGTTTAATCAAAAATGATTATCTTCCTTGATTAGGAGTGGGTTTTTTTTTTTTTGAGGAAAAGGAATTGCTAATTAGTTTGCTATCACTCTGTTGAAGGTGTTTGCAATTAAATTGAGGAGGTAAAGAAAGCTGCAAATGATGGAAATGCAGAATGCAGTCACCAAACACTTGAGGCATTCTTTTTTCAAACTGTGTGAAGTTCTGAACTTCTCTAGAGATTCCTTAAAAACCTTTCATACAGTGGCTGGGGAGGTGGCTCTGTTGGTACAGCACTTGCTGTGAAAGCATGAAGACCTGAGTTTGGACACTCAGAGCCCCATAAAAAGCCAGGCATGGTGGTGCACATCTCTGATCCCAGTGTTAGGGAGGCAGAGAAAAAAATGATCTTTGGAGCTCATTGATTAAAACATCTAGCCAATCAGTGAGCTCTGGGTTTATGAAGAGACATTGTCTCAAAATGTCAGGTGAAAGAGTGTTGAAAGAAGATACCCAACACTGACCTCATTTGTGAGAGAAGTAGAACAACTTAAAACTCCAACAGTCTTGAAGAGTGAAAGGTATTATAATGACGGATACAGTCAGAGATCTAGTGAAGATACCCACACACAGGAACATGCACATATACATACAGCTTGCACACACAGTTTTTAAATATGATGTGGGAGAATGGAGAGACAGCCTAGCCATTAAGAACACAGACTGTTCCTATAGAGGATCCAAGTTCAGTTTCCAGCATTTACATTGCTGTAACTCCAACTCCAGGGGACCCAACACCCACTTTGGGACTCCAAGGGCACCTGCCACTCACATGTGCATACTCCCTGATACATACACATAATTTTAAAATGAAGAATAAAATTCATTATAGAAAAAAAATCTGTGAAATCTTGGTTGAGGCTAAAGAGACTAATTTTTTCAACATTTTATGAGTATATTTTTTAAAAAGCAAACTGCTATTGTTCATATAGATAAAATTAGATGAAGTCATGATATTAATCCATCTTAAAGTTGTTTGTTTGCTATCTTAATAAGGAGCTAACTCTGTGTAATAGGTACTTCTGATTAGATCTCTTCAGTTTTGTACATTAGTTTCCCCAAGCTTCGAGGACTTTTCTTTTATTCTAGAGACAATAGTGAGGGAACAATAAATACCAACATTTAAAGATGTTTGTTTCTTAGAAAAAATCAAATTATCTAAGGTTAATATTTCCATCTTAACTATTCTTCAGTGCACAGTTCAGTGGGGAAAACCATATATGTACATTGTCACAGCACCATTCTAGAATTTTTTTGACTTGCAAAATCTAGAACTCTATATCCACTGAACAACTCAATACTTCTGTACCCACTCTGGGCATCCAGCAACCACCTCTCTGCTTTCTCTTTCTGAGTTCTACCTCTTTACAGTCTACATGTGAATGGAATCATATAGTGCCTATATTTTTGTGACTGGTTTTACTTAGGAGGATGTCCTCACATTGCATCTGTGTTGTAGGGTTTAACAGGATGCTTTTCCCATCGTGTGACTAAACATTGTCCTTCTGTTTTGAGGCTGAATAAGATTCTGTCATTATCACATATCATATCCTCATTGTGCATTCACCCATCACTGGATACTCAGGTTGCTTTCTTCTCTTGTCTGTCATGAAAAATGCTGCCATAAACATGAGTGTGCCAACATCTCTTGATTCTGCTTTCAGTTTCACCCAAATATGTAAGATCATATGATAATTCTCCTTTTAATTTGTTGGAAAACGACAGTTTGCATAATGGCTACATCATTTTGCATCCCCACCAATAGTATACCAAAGTTCCAATTTCTCCACACACTCACCAGCAGTACTTTTTTTTCTCTTGTCATTTTCTTGTAATGGTGGCTCTCCTATGATGAGTTCAAGGAGATGATGGTTCATTGTGGCTTTGATTTGCATTCCCTTAACAAGCAGAGATGTTGAGCACTTGTGCTCATGGCCATGACTGCACACATACATATATGCATAACTTCTTTGGAGAAACGTAGAGTTGTAAAGTCCTCTGCCCATTTATGGGTTATTTTGTCTTTTGTTGTTAGGTTGCACCAATTCTTTGTACAGCCTGGATCAACCGCTTTGGATATCTGGTTTGCAAAGATTTTCTCACATTCTGTAGATTGCCTTGTGCCACTGATAATTACCATGCACACACTGAAGTTTCTAAATTTGTCGTGGTCAATCCATATATCATTTTTGCTACATTGCCTGTGCCTTGGAGGTCACATAAAAAATTATTGTGAAACCAGCATCATGAAGCTTTGTCCCTATATGTCCTCTGCACTTTTGTAGCTTTAAGTGTTACAGCTCAGATCCTAAGTCCATTGTATATAGTATATGAGTCCAAATTAATTTTTTGTGGATATAAATTCCCCTAGCACCATTTTTTAAAAGAATGCTGTCTCCTATAGCCTGGCAGCAAGGTCCTTGCCAATATCACAGGTAAGGTTTACATTCCATTCTTTAAATGCAAGTACAATGCTGTTTTGATTGCTATATCTTCCTAATGTGTTCTGCAATTTGAAATGCGGCTTTTGCTATAACAGTGCTTCTAAGAATATTCATTTTCAATATTCCTCATTTTCAATATAGATGATATTAAGGGTTGTATGGTGTTCAAAAACTATGAAATAATGATTATTGACTTTTGGCTTCTTCATATCACATGTATCACAGCCCCCTGAATTGAATTCTGTAGCTACATTTTATCAGAAATATTGTGTCTATGGAAAGTAACCCGAATAATGAAGATCTCTTGAGCATTTGGAAGAATGCAAAATATTTAAGCTATAAGAAGAATTTTTAAGGAAACCACAACAGCAGTTTTTGGTTATTCATTTGTTCAAAATACCCATTACAATGTAATTATAGTATAATCTCAAAAACAAAAGAAAAAATATGACCACTGCTTCCCTACTGTGCTCTAAAGTTTCTGCCTTCCTCCTTACACATGTACTGTCCTTATCAGTTGCATGCCACCATCACACTGTGGAGAGCACCAATCCTCTTGGGGTAGAAAAGGAAGCTAACTCATCTTCACTCCAAGTTTAATGCTTATGAATGAGTCTTGTTGCCAGGTGGGGGACACTATAATTGCTCTGAAGATTCAACACCCTCCACATAAAATACCTAGTGGACTTTGATAATAAAAGGATGACCAATAGACAGTAAAGTATTTGAAAAACTCTTGATAAGTAGTTTATACTCCATATATAGATATTATAATATATATTTTGTAATATATATATTTTTACAACTCAATAATAATGAGACAGACAGCCCATCAAAAAATGGCCAAATCAGAGAACATTACAGAAGAAGGAACAGAAAGAATGTAAGAGACAAATAGAGGGCCTGAAAAGCTTTCTTGTGGGCATGGTATAGCCATGGCACTCTTTAACTCATAGTGACTGTGTTTCTCTACAGAGGATCTGCACAAACTGAGCCCCAAACAATTCAGTTGTAAGTGGAGAATTCATTAGTGAAATGCAAGTTAAACCACAGGGATATACTGCTTCATATCAACTAGAATTTCTGTAATAAAAAATACAGGTAACAAATAATGTTGGAAAGGACAGAAATCTACATATGTTTTTGATGGTATATGAAATGGTGAAGCCATTTTGAGAAATAATTTGGCAATTTCTTTAAGAAATCATGTTTATTACATTACCCATAATTCAAATATTAGATATATTACCCAAGAGAAATAAAAGTATATATAGATTGAGACTTAGTGTCATTATTCACTGTAGCCCCAAACTGGAAACAATCTAGGTGGTCACCAAATTGGTGAAGGGACATACAGAATGCAGTATAGACATACAATAGAATGCTATTTAGAAATGAAAAATAACAAACTACAGATACATGCTTCCATGAGGGTAAGCCTCAAAATCTTTTATCTACAGCTTTTGACAGCTATAAAAGTTAATACGCTATGTAGTTCTATTTATGTGGACTACTCAGAAAAGGCAAAAGTAGAGGTAGAAAGTGGTTGAGAGTCAGGGAAAATTGGCTAAGTTTAAATTTGCTAGAGGGATCTTATTGGTGCATTAAAAGCATCCTAAAACTGATGTGTGGTAATGATTGTACAGTTTGATAAATTAACTGTAAGAATCATTGTGTTGGACATTTAGAAATTTAAAGTGATACACAAAATATACCTCAATAATGTTATTAAAGTATATATTTAGACAAAAAAGAAATTTCTACTCTCTTTTTTCCAAAATACCAACCACTTGACTTCAAAGTTTGTATGGCAATGTTAAGACAGACAACAGGGGACTGGCAAGAAAACTCAGTGCTCCATCCATGGCAATGGAGTTCAATTCTCAGCATTCATGTTACATGGCTCACAAACACTTATACTCCAGGTCCAAAAGACACCCTCTTCTGGACTCTATGGGCACCCTCACACAAGAGTGTGTACATGCATATATACACACACAGTCACATAAACACACACGCACACACACTCGCGTGCGCAAACGCACACGCACACACATGCACACACACGCACACACACGCACACACGGGAGCTGGAGACATGGCTGAATGGCTAAGAGAACTTACTGCTCTTCCAGAGGACTTGAGTTCAATTCCTGGTACCCACATTAGGCAGTTCACAAATGCCTGTAACTCTAGCTCCAGGGGATCTGAATCCTCTTCTGGCTTCCAAGAGCATCTGTATACCTCTCTCTCTCTCTCTCTCTCTCTCAATACATTTATTTAAAAAACAAACAAACAAACACTCCTAGTGGTTACAGTAAAGAAATCCCTGCTGTTCATTCTCCCCTTGCAAAGCAGGGAGACACCATACAACCAGGCCTTCAGAGGTGAACATCACACACTTGGTCAAGGTAAGGTTGAACATTTGCGGGGCATTTATAATGAGAACAGGAAGCATCTTTTGGTTGGGAAGAGTGGCTGGCACAGGAGAAAAGGTCCACTTGTCTTTGGTTAACTGAAAAGGGGATAATATCTGATAAGCCCCTCCTTGAAACAAACAAAATCTTATAAATAAAAGACTATACACTAGTGACAGCTCATGTTTTAAGCAACTGAAGTAGAGGATTATTTTTATTACATCTAATGCCATATAGTTTCTTCATATGGGCATCATCTCTTCATTCCAAGTCTAAGACTTAATATCTTGATGTCATTGGCTTATCCCACCAGCTTTATACTCCCTAGTGCATTTATTTAATATACCCCATTCATCTCTATCCAGGTCATTGAGACAGGCCTGAGCCTAGGTGAAGACTCACAAAGCTTCCCCATCAAGCACTTTCTTTGTACTTCTGTTTTTAACCAACTTGCTCAAACAACTCAAACATTTGTCCATCACATTTTATTTGTTACTTACCATGTACTGAGAACAGTGCTCAATGCAAACAGTAGGAACAGGAACACACATATGCACTTGTGCACACATACACACTCAAATGCTTTGGTCTCTTCCTTCAAGAAGTCGTATTTCTATAGTTTATTGCCAAACATATCATAAAAGACTCTAAGTTGTTCACTGAAAGCCAGAAACTGATCCATAATGTCGAAGGCTAACAGAAGCCACTGTAGAGCAGAGTATGTCTAGTAACACCTCAAACAGAGGTTGATTGGTTCCTCTTTATTAGGACTGCTATATAAAAATCCCTGTGGATGTCTGTGTAGCCTGGCTGGCCCTATATAATTTTTCAAATTCTAACCAGTTGTTAACCAATTTTATGCTGAGCTTAAATATTCAGTAAGAATTCAGTTTGAATTTGTATGATTCATTAAGCCCATGGTTTTCATTACAGTAATATTTAGAAGACTAATTATCTCTGAGTAATCACAGAGTACGAAGCAATTTAAATGTCATTCCCAGAACAGGTTATAAGCAAATTTACTTATTAAATTATGAATGTTTTACTTTATACTGGCCATAGGATAATTAAAAAATGAACATGACACTTAATTTCAAATTCACTTAAAAAGATGCGATCGAAATGGCTCTGTCTTAACTCACAACTGTCTCCATCAACTGAGTTCCTTTTCTTAAAAAATGGGGAACTTCCCTTCAACCTTGATCAATCACTTTAGAGCCCCAGCTTCTAAACTTTGTTTTTAAGTAATTGATTTCTGATAATTTTCAAAAAGACTTAGAATGTTGCGGAACATTTTAGAGTAGAAATTACAGGAACTGGAAGTCAGCTCAGAGTGCTCACCTTGCATAGGTTCTAGCACAACAACAACAACAACAAAATTCTGTAAAGAATAGGGATTAGCAATTTTATTTCTCAAGCAGATCCATTTCCTAAGTTAGACAATGAGAGGGCACTATTAGGTTGAACCATATATTACTATTTTGGTAGATTAAAAGAGGTTGAAACTTGGCAATTTTATAAGTCAAACTAATGAATATATTACACATGACAGTTCTTTAATAATACAAATTAATTTTGAAAGATTATAAGTAGGGTTTAAAACATTATGTAAGAGTTAGAGACGGGGGACTGGAGAGATGGCTCAGTGGTTAAGAGTTCTGGCTGCTCTACTAGAGGACGTGAGTTTGATTCCCAGCACCTACATGGTGATTCAAACCAACCATCCAGTTCTCAGGGATCCAATGCCTTGTTCTGGGGTCTGTGGCATTGCACACATGTGGTAAACATAAGTATATGGAGGTAAAACACGCATACACATAAAATTTAGGAAAAAAGAAAACTCTATACTTAGCACATAAATGTAAATTCCATAACATTTTTGTGTATTCTCTCCCCTTGCTTTCTCTTGTACAAATTTTACCATATTACAGTCATAGAATAAACAAATATTGACATGTATAAAAATTAAGAGATTTTATCCTTGATGGGTATGGTGACACAGGCCTTTAATCCCAGCACTTGGAAGACAGAAGCAGGTAGATCTCTGTGAGTTTGAGGCCAGCTTGGTCTATAAAACAAGTTCCAAGACTACCAGGGCTACACAGAGAAACCCTGTTTCACAAAAAAAGAAAAAAAAAAAAGGAAATTTTCTTTTTCTTTACTGTTTTTTTATTTAAATTAGAAACAAGCTTGTTTTACATGTCAATCCCAGTTCCTTCTCCCTCCCTTCCCCTGCCCCCCACCGACTTCCCTATACCATCCCCTTTCTGCTCCCCAGGAAGGGTGAGGTCTTCCACGAGTGATCTTAAAAGTCCATCATACCATTTGGAGCTTGGCCTAGACCCTCCCCAGTGTGTCTAAGCTGAGAAAGTATCTCTATGTGGAGTGGGCTCCCAGAGTCCATTCGTATACTAGGGATAAATACTGATCCACTACCAGAGGACCCATAGATTGCCCAGGCCTGCTAACTGACACCCACGTTCAGGAGGTCTGGGTCAGTCCTATGCTGGTTTCCCAGCTATCAGTCTGGGGTCCATGAGCTCCTCCTTGTTCAGGTCAGCTGTTTCTGTGGGTCTTTGCAGCCTGGTCTTGAATCCCTTTACTCATCACTCCTCCCTCTCTGCAACTAGATTCCAGGAGTTCAGATCAATGTTTAGCTGTGGGTGTCTGTTTCTGCTTTCATCAGCTACTGGATGAAGACTCTAGGATAGCATATAAGGTAGTCATAAATCTCATTATAGGGGAAGGGCATTTAAGGTAGCCTCTCCACTATTGCTTAGATTGTTAGTTGGGGTCATCCTTGCAGATCTCTGGACATTTCCCTGGTGCCAGATTTCTCTTTAACCTATAATGGTTCTCTATATTATGCTATCTCTTTTCTTGCTCTTCTCTATTCTTCCCCTGACTCAATATTCTTGCTCCCTCTTGTCTTCCTCTCCCCTCCTCTTTTCCCCTTCCCCTTCCCTTTCTTCTAACTCCCTCTCCCTTCCCCCCATGCTCCCAATTAGCTCAGGAGATCTTGTCCCTTTCCTCTTCTTCTGGGGACCATGTATGACTCTTAGGGTCCTCCTTGTTTCCTAGCTTCTCTGATGGTGTGGATTGTAGGCTGGTAATCCTTTGCTCTATGTCTAAAATCCATATATGAGTGAGTATATATCATGTTTGTCTTTTTGTGACTGGGTTACCTCACTCAGGATGGTTTCTTCTAGTTCCATCCATTTGCCTTCGAATTTTAAGATTCCACTGTTTTTTTGGTCCCCCCACCCCCACCCGCTGAGTAGTACTCCACTGTGTAAATGTACCACATTTTCTTTATCCATTCTTCAGTTGAAGGGCATCTAGGTTGCTTCCAGGTTCTGGCTATTACAAATAATGCTTCGATGAACATATTTGAACATATTTCCTTGTTGTATGAATGTGCATCTTTTAGGTATATGCCTACGAGTGGAATTGCTGGTAGACTTGTGGTAGACTGATTCCTATTTTCCTGAGGAACTGCCATAAGATTTCCAAAGTGGCTTTACAAGTTTGCAGTCCCACTAGCAGTGGAGTAGTGTTCCCCTTTCTCCACATCCTCTCCAACATAAACTGTCATTGGTGTTTTTGATTTTAGCCATTCTGACAGGAGCAAGATGGTGTCTCAGAGTTGTTTTGATTTGCATTTCTCTGATGGCTAAGCATGTTGAGTACTTTCTTATGTGTCTTTCAGCCATTTTAGATTCCTCTATTGAGAATTCTCTATTTAGTTCTGTACCCCGCTTTTTAATTGGATTATTTGGTGTTTTGATAACTAGCTTCTTGAGTTTCTGTATATTTTGGAAATCAGCCCTCTGTCAGATGTGGGGTGGGTTAATATCTTTTCCCATTTTGTGGGCTGCCATTTTTTGTTGTTGTTGTTGTTGTTGTTGACTGTGTTCTTTGCCTTACAGAAGCTTCTCAGTTTCAGGAGGTCCCATTTATTAATTGTCGATCTCAGTGTCTGTGCTACTGGTGTTATGTTCAGGAAGCAGTCTCCTGTACCATCCTTTACATTTTCAATTTGTGACATATTTGTATCTATCCTTTTAGATGATTTTATAACTCACCAACTGAATCTACTATAATTTATGCATCTCCATACTTAGCTTGCTTCTAGTTTTTATTATTTTTATTTTATTGCGTTATTTTGTATTTGCAATTGTCTTGCCTTCATGTATTTGCATGTGCTATGTGGATTCTGGGGACTGATTCCTGGGTCCTCTGGAAGAGCATCCAGTGCTTTAATCACTGAGCCATCTCTCCCACCGTACTTCTAGTTTTTTTTCAAATGATATCATGATGAGCATGATTGGAATTGCTAAGAAAAATCTGGCCAGTGTTAATATATCATTTTTAAAAACCTATGTTTCTTTGTAAGTTTCTACCATTAAGGTTTATTAATCAAGTAAATTGTGAGAAATACTTTTGACTCTCAGGAGACAGCAGTTCTATAAGTTTTCTATGTAATTTACCATTTCTACTACAAACTGATTTTGTTTACAGTCATTAATTCATAGCGACAACATAATAATGTTCAAGCTCATGGTCTGCTCCCAAACTTTCCACTGAACTCATAATTAAAATGTCAGGATTCATTGCTACCCGAAAAAACATTTTTTTTGCTTCCGATTAAAAAATCTACTTTATAGATCTTAATTCTCATATCTCACTTCAGTAGCAAAATAAATCTGTAAGAGGAGAAAAAAGTACATGTTTACAACTTAAGATCTGTTCTTACTACCCTGGCAGAGACCATAAGGTTACTTTTATGGGTTTTTTTTGCACTCTTAAAAAATGAATAAATAATTTGAACAGTTATGCAACTGAAACTTTTAAACCTTTCTCCTGGATTATCGATGTTATAGTTCATAAATTTTAAAGAGTTTTATTTCTGTATGATTGAAATTATACATTCTTTGTTCAGTTTGTTTCTTCCCCCTAGACAGTCTCATGTATCCCAGGCTGGCTGCCAACTCATTATGTAGCCCAGGGTGATCTTGAACTTTTTTATTTAATTAAAATATATCATTTTTTTCTTCCCTCTCCTCCTTCCAACCTCTCCTATGTTGTCCTCCTGATTCCCTTTCAAATTCATGGCCTATTATTCTTTAACTATTGTTACGTACATACATATATATGTAAATAAACATAGAAATGCAAACTGTTGAATCCATTTGGTGTTTGTGGATGTGTATTTTTTAGGTTTGACAGCTTGGGATTAGATAACTAGAGGGTTCATCTCTGGGGAAGGCTAATTCTCTCTGTCTCTGTCTCTCTCTCCCTCTCTCCCTCTCTCTTTCTCTCAGCAGTCTTTAATTGCCTATATCTCTTCATCTAGGGATAGGGTCCCGTGTGATTTCCCCATCCATCTTGGCATGTCAACTGCTTTTGTCATTGTTCAGGTCTTGTTTAAGCTACCATACTGTTATGATTTCATGGATGCAGCTTACATGTCATGTCCAAAAGATTCAATCCTGCAGCAGATTTCACAGTCTTCTGGCTCTAACAACCTTTCTGTACCATCCTTTGCTGTGTTCCTTGTGCCTTGAGTGCAGGGTTATATCATAGATATATTAATTGGGGCTGGGCACCCCACAGTCAGTTGTTCTCTGCATTCCGACTAATTATGGCATTGTGTAATGGTCTCCATCTGCAGTGATAAGAAGCTTCTTTGAGGTGGGGTGAAAGCTACTCTTATCTGTGGGGTGATATATTACCCCACAGATATATGATATATGAAAATGATTTAAGCATAAGAAGTTAGAATGCAGTGAAGAACTATATTGGTTTAGAAAAGTGGCATTAGTAGATTCTCTTCTGAGATCTATGACCTTACTACCACAGATGGTTGACTAGGTTTATAGTAACAGGCATGATTTTCCCTCCTGTTGAACAGGCCTAAAGACCATTTAGATATCTGTTGGTTACTTCCAAGATATAAGTTCCACTATTGCACTTTCAGGGGTATCTTGCTGAGCTGATCATTGTTGTGGTTCATTGTCACAGCTGGGAAGGACTAGTGAAAGCTTTCTTCCTTGATAGCTTGCATAGCACCTCAGGGAGGAGGCTTTCAGGTCAGACCCAGCTCTTTTCTCCAGAGTCCTGTGTCTGAAACACATGGTGTCTTCAGCAATAGAGATTTATCTTCAACTTCTGGGAGACAACCAATGGCAACGACAATAACCTGTATTGTTTTGTGAGTCTCTTAGACTCCCTTAACCAACAGCTTGAGATCTTGAACTTCTGATCCTCTTTTCTCTACCTCCTGAGAGCTGGGATTATAATCATGCACCACATATGCCTGGTTTATGTGGTAGAACCCATGGCTTTGTATATGCTAGACCAGTTCTTTATCAACTGAGTAGCCCTTAGTTCATTTGTAAGTCAGACTTATTTGCCATGTTGACCCTAACCTAGATGTTACATTCTTATTTATGACAATGGAAAAGACAACTAAACACAGTATAAACTTCAGGTACTCACCAGTGCAACCTGCATTACTTCCTTATAAGTCTATAGTCAATAAATAAACTGGAGTTCTAGTATTTCTGATTCATTTGAGAGACAATTCTATTTCTGAAGAACTCTGACAAATATTAGGAAGTTGCAACATGCAGGCCTGTTTATTTAATGCAGAACGGATAGGTATAGGAATATATGTGACATCAACTCTCACTCATCCCCTTTAATCATTCTTGAGGCTGATAGCTGGGCATACCTGATTAATAGTTGGCAATACCGACATAGTTCACAAGGATATCTAGCCAGAGCTACTCTCACTGAGAATGGTCCAATTGACTTACTGCCCTCCATTTCACATTATATGAGAAGAGGACATTGAGTTTGACATGCACTTGTGCGTTGACTCTGTGTAGGGCAGATGTATACCAAGAAAAGCTGTGCCCTTGGTTTTTACATTTTTCCTAGTTCAGTGAAGGGCTACCCCCCCCCCCGCCCAAAACACATCCTAGGGCTGAAGATGTTTTTGTTAGCAGTTATGCAACCTTATGAAAAAGCATGGTTTTCTCCAAATTGAATATACTATAAATTGAAGACATTAGTCATAGCTGGTGCTTCCCCACCCCCCATCCATGCTTTAATACTTTTTATTTCCAGATCATACTTTAAGTGGTATGTCGAAATATTGGAGAAGAAATACTGTATGTATAAAAACAAAACAGGTTGGACAGATAATATTTTTAAAAGCAAACTGCATCAGAGAGAGGAGAAATGGCAGTATAATTTTCTCACATTTCAACCCCCAGGCGTACAAGGATAATTTAACAAAATGCAATATGATGCAGCCTTCATTCATACACGCTGCCTGTAATTATGGAACACTTGTCACTGGTGTCATGCAGCAATCTTCTCAGTGGGAGATGAAGAGGAGAAGAAGGCTTCATCTTTGCCCCCTAAGAAGCTTACAACACCTTTGGGGAGATAAGACAAGCATGAAAAGTTTAATAACAGCATGGTCTATTAAATCCATGACACGAGACAATAAGTGCTTCAGGAATACAAGAGAGAACATGGCTTTGAGAGGGCCATGGAGAAAGCAGCAAGCCTTCAGCTGGGGCTCTAAGGATGAGTACAACTTTGTTAAGGGGCGAGGGGTGTGGGACAGGGAGGATACTCTAGCCTGAGGACAATATTTTAAAATGCAGGAATATGTGACTGTGTCCATAGGCAACAAGATAGTTTGGCTAAAGTCAAGGATCCATGGAATAGAAAATTAGATTGGTTTGGTGGTGAGGTGGGACTCCTCCAAACTCACTAAGTGCAGGGCCTTTTATTTACTTTATTGAATATTTCCAACAAGCCCACTATTTCCTAGATTTATAGGTAAGAAAAGTGAGATGCAGATGGATCATGGGGTTTGAACAAAGGAAGTAAGGCTAGTTGTTCGCTGCACTGCTAGCCACCAAGTGAGGCACCTTCAGGGTGGTTCCTGGGTCACTGCACCACAAAGCAGCATTTGTTTCATTTTCAGCTAAAATTTTATGGTGCAAGATGAGCATGCCCAGAAGCATTCCTGTCCTTCACTTTAATCTTTGTGACCTTAAACTGCGCATGCTTAGAAATGGGCCGACTCCATGTGAATATGGATAGGTTCCCTGAATGAAAGCCCCATGCTTCCTTTGTTGGCAAATGTTGGTTTGGAAAGGACTCCCTTGGCCTCCTTGCCTGCTGCAGGTAATAAATCTTTCCCCACTCTTTTATGTCTTGGCTGTGCTTATTTTGTCTCAGCATTCACCAAGATGCAAGCCCCTTGTGTTCAGTTACAGCCACATTCAAATTCCTGTCTTTAGGACATCCTCACTCTTTCCTCTATACCAGTTTCTTTAAGTGCCTTGCAGAACTTGAATGTAGTTCTGTGCAAAATAGAGAATAGTTAAAAATACTTTGTGCCAAAGAGACTTAAATACATTATTTTCATAGTGTGTCAGCAAGCAGTGTGTATTAGAAGGACCTAGAGCTGAAGATTGTTTTAGAATCTGTTTAATTTATTTTATTATTACTATGGGTATGTGAGATAGAAGGTGGGAGGAGGGGACACTGTTCCTGTGTGGCAGTCAGAGGACAACTTTTGGGAGTCAGGTATCTTCTTCCACCACAAGTTCCTTATGTGGCATCAGGCTTATGTGGCAACTGTTTTTACCCTCTGATTTGTCTTACTGGCCATTTGAAACTATTATTTTATTTAAAAATTTTAATTGCCCCGGGTCAGCCTCCAAAGAGAAACCCTGTCTCGAAAAGCCAAAAAAAAAAAAAAAAAAAATTAAGTGCCTTCATTTACTTATTTGTACAGAACTACATTGAAGTTCTCTTTTGGATGCTTAGAGGAACTGGTATAGAGGCAGAAACGAGGATGTCCTGAAGACAGATTTGAAGGCTGTAACTGAACACAATGGGCTTACATGTGGACATCATCGGACAACTTGCCAGAGTTCTGTCCTTCTACCAATTGTTCTCAGGGATCAAATTCAGATTCTTAGGCTTGGTGGCAAGTGCTTTTACCTGCTAAGCCATCTGGCAAGCCCCATAGAAATTTTCTTTAAAGGGGTTTTTACAATTCTTCACACTCCCTTGTTGTTCAGCACAATGTCTTATATGTAGCTATGATAACTCAACTGTTATGGTCTGAACATGAAATGTTTCCCATTAGCTCATGTGGTTGAACACTTGATTAGCTGTGCTATCTTGGTTAGCTGTGGTTTAGGGGAGGAGGGAGCACCTGGAGGAAGTGGGTCACTGGGAGTTAGATATTGAGATTACAGCCCATCCCCACAACCAAACTCTGTTTCATGGTCCCTGGGGATGTATATTTTCATCATATCCATCAAGCCTTCCCCTCCAGAGTGGCCTGTCCCCCTCTCAAACCATGAGCCAAAATCAATCCTTCTTTAGGTTGTTGCTGTTGGGAATTTTGTCAAAGTGATGAGGAAGTGGATAATGTGTAGATAAATACTTGTTTAAATAGAAGACACCACAGAACTAGCAACCAGAAGCTGTGCTCTTTGATCCTGGCTGGGCATCTCCTAGTTTTGTGAACATAAGCAAATGGGGTGATAGCTGTGTGACCTTGAACATGTTACTTTACCTCTTTGAGGCGAAGTTTTCTTATCTGTTAATATAAGGCTCATGGACTTACATGGCATCTACATGAGGAAATCCACGATTGATCTTAATTAATTCATAATGCCTAATGAATACCTTTCCATATCAAGGATGCACTTAGTGAATGTGTTTAGGGAGATAAATGCTTCTAAGGCAGAAGTGTTGAAGGACGGACATGAAGTTTCCCAGTGGCCCCAGCATGAAGCCCACGTGGCAGTGGAATGGAAGGGGAATAAGCCAGGCTGTGACTTGTCCTATTAATGCCTTGGTCTCTAGTAGCCTGAGATCTTAAGTGGGGACTGTACTAAATCACCCCACTTCACTCAAATCCCACTGATAGTGAAAGTAGAGATGTCACATTAGAGTTCAGGGCACTTGGACTGTGTCTGTTATGTCATCTTTTTAAAAATATTTTATTTATTTATTATGTATGCAACATTCTGCTTCCATGCATATCTGCACACCAGAAGAGGGCACCAGATCTCATAACGGATGGTTCTGAGCCACCATGTGGTTGCTGGGAATTGAACTCAGGACCTCTGAAAGAACAGTCAGTGCTCTTAACCTCTGAGCCATCTCTCCAGCCCCCTGTTATGTCATCTTATATGCCACTTTAGTAGTATAGAAAATAGTCCTAGTTTAATCTTGTTATGAAAGAGTTTCAGGTCTTTTATGGATTTGTGCTGCCTAAACTCTATGCCAATAAATATTCCAGAGGAGGATGAATAATGAATTTTTTGTCTGATAATCATATTTACTGAAGGATCATCATCCACTCTTATTTGCTGAAGGTTGGTATTTTGAAACCATGAGACAACATAGCTACATTTTTTCCTAATTAAAAAAAAAAAGGCTGACTCTCCACAGTAAAGAGGCAGTGGGAGCCTTCTCTCTCCAGTGCTCTCCCTCCACTCTGTCTTTGTTGTACATTATAACAGCTGCATTACTCTGCACATAAAAAAAAAGGCATCAGCTGTGGTTAAATATTCATGGCCACTTGCTATTCAATGCACATTTTTAAATTATTTTTAGCAAATAACAGAGCATCTAATGATTCATTTAACCCAGCTTATGGACTTCTAGTATCTGATGTTTATCTGTCACCAACATATTCTATTCTTACTTAAAAAGAGCATTGAAGTTTTGCTGTTCGGTGGCCTCCCGGCCTCCTGGAAAAGCCCAATTGGAGGTCCCCAAGGCTTGGGCTTTAGGATCTCCAGTGTCAGAGATGAGAAAGTGCTGCTCCTGAAGGCAGTGCACGGAGGGAGAGCCTCTGCTCTCAGGACCTGATCCCTTTGCAATCCACACTAGAGTCAGCAGGCAGAGAAAGACCAGAAAACAATTCTGCACCTTTTCTGGGTTTGGTTTTGTTGTTTTTGTTCTTTTGCGGGGGGGGCTATTTTGTTTTTGTTTTTTGTTTTTGTTTTGTTTTGTTTTGTTTTGTTTTGCTATGAAAAAATGGTGTATTTCAGAGTTTATTTCCTTAGCAACGGTGGGGAGTGGGGTGGGGAAAGAAGTCAAAGAATGGGAGAGATATACCTAGGATGCCTTACCTTTGGCTGGCAAGGCTGGCTTTACAGGTATGTGACCTGGCCTCAAAAGCATCTCAGGAAGGTCTGTGTTCAGCCACTTCTGTCTAAACGTAGCTGGCAACTTCTGAACTGAAGACCTTGCATTTTCATTTTGCACAAATGATGTAGCTGATCCTGTGGCTTAGTGAAGCATGTGATGAAAAGATGCATTTTCCCCCTCAAAGCAAAAGACTTATTCAATAAAGCTGACTGAAGAAAAGAAGCAACAAAAGAACCAAAGTAGGCAGAGGAGGGGACAGAGAGCACTTCGGTGGCAGTTCTTTCATGACAGAAGAAATGTAGATGGAATGAAAAATCATATGCATGGTTTTATTACATTAAAAATGATGTTTTATTTTGTATAGGGATGGGGCATGTGGCAACTTGTGGGACCCAGTCCTCTCCTGTTACATGCGTTCTGAGGATTGAACTCAGGTCATTAGTCCTGGCTGCAGTCACCCTTCCCCACTGAGCTGTCTTGCCAGCCTAAGACATTATATTTTTGATACCACTGCCCACGGGCTATTTTTTAAGTGACAATGTTATTCTCCTTTACAAAGTATGGTATGCCATGTGACTATATTCTACAACTTCTATATCTTTTTCTATACCCACCATGGACCTATTTTACTATGTGGGCAAAGTCTGTAGTTTTGTTTACATATTCCACAATGGCTATTATTTTTACAAAAGTATGTTATGTTGATATTTGAAAACTAAGAGTCTTGTCATTATTTTCATTATAATAAAACAAATGAGAAAAGCAAAGGCCATTTGTTCTGAGCTTGCTGTAACTTGAGAGTCAGTCACTGGTGCCTGGCAGACTCTGACCTACAGGAAATGGAAGCTTTATAATGAAAAGAGTGACCTTAGGATTCCTGACTGGAGACTGTTAGGCAGAGGACTATGGAAAGTAAGCAGAAGTGGAGGTATTGCCCAGTGCTGGAGTATTTTACCTGGCATGTGCAAGACCCCAGACTCAGAGTTAAGAAAGATCCCATACAATGACTTGGGGAGGGGGGTGCTCAGGGACAGAATCTCATATATTCCAGATTAGCCTTGAAATCACTTTGTAGTTTAGGATGACTTTGAACTTCTAATTTTCTTGCCTCTATCCCCCATCCCTAACCTTCAAGGAGAGTAGGCATGAATATCTCTAAAATATAATGTTTTTGGCCACCAACTCTTAACAAATATTTAAGCATCATTTCTACCTTGCTTGGACCTTGTAGATTAAAGAGTGTTGTTATACCTTGGTTCTACTTGGCAGACAAGGATTTACATCTGACAGTTGTTGTAATAGCACTTCACAAGTTTTAAAGTCCCAACTGAATTAGTAATGTTATCCCTTCCCCAGCCAGGTTAGAAAATATCCATCATTTATATTAATTTCATCAGTAACATGGATTAAAAGTTCAAAGCCTTGGTAGACATCAGTGTCATGATTGAGAGCTAGTGACTAACACTTTAAAGACAGTAAAAATACATGGTGAAGTATTTCAGTTATGTGAGCTGACTGGTCTGTCTCCTTCTTTCCTCTCTCTTTCCTGCCTTTCTGTTAAGACAGCAGGGTCCTTACTCTATTCACATCCAGGCTATGATGGCAGCTGTCTCTACCCAAATCTTGGGCCTTCTACACAGCTACCATGAAGAGTCTCCATAATCTTTCTTGTCATTACATCCTTCAAGATCTCAGTACCTAGGCCAGGCATAGTGGCACAAGCCTTTATCACCAGCACTCTGGAGGCAGAGGCAGGCCTGGTCTACAGAGCAAGTTCTAGAACAGCCAGAGCTACACAGAGAGACTCTGTCTCAAAAAAACAAAACAAAACAAACAAACAAAAAAACAAAACAAAACAAACAAAAGCCTTTAGCATCTTGGCAGCACAATAAATGAACTTAATATATAAGGTCATTTGCTGTGTATAAGTAGATAACATACTATATAACATGCTATAATTGATCATTATTTTATTGCATTTATTCATTTAGTGTGTGTGTGTGTGTGTGTGTGTGTGTGTGTGTGTGTGTGTGTGTACATGCTGTGGCAAATGTGAAGAGGTTAGAAGACAACTTGCTAGACTCAAGTTTCTCTGTCTACCATGAGATTCCCAGGGATCAAATTCTGATCGTCAAGTCTAGTAGCAAAGACTGCCTACTGAGCCATCTCTCTTGAGCCACCTCAGGCCTGTTTGATCGTATTGAGATGTTGAAACTACCTCTGAGAAAAAAGTTAAGCAACTAGCTCCAGATAACATCACTAACAGAAAGTATTGGCCAATGACTTGATGGCCTCCGGGCCCTCATTCTCCCTTAGCCATTAGGTTTTTCTGAATGTAGAAAGGGCACAGTATCCAACTAGCTTGGCCTGGGGCTACCATTTACAAGATAGGTAGTCTTGGGCAACTTGATTGTGTGATAAAAATAACTAACATAGTTGTAAAACAAACAAAACAAAACAAAACAACCCAAAAAAACAACCACCATCTTAGGCTGAGTATGAACCATACATAGTCACATGAGAGAGATACCTTTATCAGCTTTGTATTACAGAAGGAGACAGCATGCCCAAATCCAGACACTGAACAGTAGATTTGGGATTCAAACTAAGCAGATCTGGCTCTTTTAACTGCTAGGTAAGGAAATTTACAGTGTCTACATGTCATCTGAAACAGGGTGAGAATTCAATAAGCAGTATTTACATAGGCAGAATAATCTTTTAGGCTAGTTCTCACAATATCAGCTAGATTCCCTTCCTTCCCATCAACTCATCAGTGATCCCCAGTTTCACTTCGCGTGTGTGTGTGTGTGTGTGTGTGTGTGTGTGTGTGTGTGTGTGTGTGTGTGTGTACACGCATATGTATGTGGTATTGTATCATGTAGCAGTTTCCTTCTACATTAAACTTTCCATTTTTAAGTCAGGCTCATTAAGGATCAGGATATGAAACAACAGAATATTTTTAGACAGAATGTTGAAAGGGAGATGTAACAACAGGATGTCCTAAGCAGGAAGCCCATTAAGATACTAGATATTTACAGGGAGATAATCGGATGCTATAAGGGAAAGTGAAATGTTCTATCCTACAGGAAAGCTTGTTAAGTACAAGAAGTAAACAACTCCTCAATAGTTTCAGAAAGTTCCTGAAACTGACCAGAATCACTAGGCCCTTCCCTCCCCAAGCACATATAAGCAATAAAGGCTGCTGAGAAACACTCAGACCAGCCAACTGCCTGGAAGAAGCAGGCGTGAGATGGACTGCATGAAAGAAGCAGAGATCAGCCTGGAAGAGGCTCAAACCAACTGAGGCACCTGCAAAGGACAGTCTTCAATCTGTTGAGCTGCCTGAAGTGTTCTCCAGATTCCCAGCTTTTGTGAGCTGTCACCCATGCTGAAGTGGACTTTGGTAATACAGCTGTCCTTGAATCATTTCTGCTCCTGTAGTTAACACCTCATTCATATTCCTGTGATAACCTTAGTAAAACTCGTTGGTTCACCAAGTTGGACTTTGGTGGTATCCTTATTTCACTCTTTTGTCAGTTCCCTATTTGGGGTAGGTAGACATTTATTCATGTTTCACAGGAATAGCCTCACACAACAGTAAGTGTGGTGTGTGGGGGAGGGGGTGGTAGCAGTCTTGGAGATTGAGCCTAAATCCCTATACATTCTAAAGAAGCATTATCTACCACTGAGGTATAGTCCCAGATCTACCTATCTAGCTTTTACAGCTCAGAAAACAAAGTTGGAAGAGAAAATTCTCAGATGTCAGAACACTTGAGTACCAGTCCTGGCTTGACTTTGAGAGAGAGGCAAGTGCAGCCAACTGTACCTTGAACCTTCCATTCTTAGCCATAAAATGGGGATGCTGTGTTTCCTTCCTGTTTGACAGGCTATCTTGAGGGTTAAAGTTGTCACTACATATGCAAATACCTTGAAAACATTTCTAGTATTGGTTTATTTGCTTTGGGAAAGTGATTTTGAAACTGTATCTAAGTGTGTATCATGAGAGGAAGGAACTATTTTAAATCGGGGGAAGACTTATCTTGCCCCATGGTTTCCAAGGCTTCAGCTTCAGCTTCAGCTCTTTGATCCACTGCTATGTAGTGAGGCATAATAGCCTGGAAGAGGAGTGTGCAGTGTTGCAAAGCATCTTACATCATTAGTGCCAGGAATCTGAGACAGAAAGGGAGCAGGGATAAGCTCTGTATGCCCAGGGCATTCCCACACCTCCCAGTAATGCCATCATGTTATGAATCAAGCAAGGGATTAATCTACAGATGAAGTCAGAACCCTCAAACTTCCTCTGAATCCTCAGGTCTAAACCCAGCTGCACTGGGAACCAAGATCTCAGTGCACAAGCCTTTTAGGAGTATAGCTTATATCCAAACCATGACAATGGGAAACCTGAGCAATCTCTCCTGCAGGAGTTGATTAAAGAAGGTGGAAAAGTATCTAGTGAAGAAAGTCCCATAAGAAGCAATGGTGTAGGGCTGTGGAGTGGCAGGGGAGCCCCGAGAAATGGGAAAACTGGTAGGGTTTTAGGGCTGGAAAGGGGGTGGGGCCAGGTGAGAAGGGCATAGGCTCACTCAGAAGTTCACATTGTTCTGATCTGGAGCCAACAGAGAAACGGAATGATTTAGGCAAATTAATAATGCAGATGGGCACTGTAAATCCCATGTGGCAGAGTGCAAGATGGAATGATAGGGAACACATGGGGCTGAGCATGTGGTCAGGATCAGGGCCTTTGCTAGAGCCAACAGTGGGGGCGGAAAGAAGGGTAATGTCAACCATTACTTAGAAGGCAAGATTGCCATCACTTGACCATGAGTAATTAATGTCTTTGGATAATAAAAATTGACAAGTTTGATGACTGATTCCTGGCAAAATGCTATAACCAATTTTTAGAAATGATAAGTGAGTGTTTAATTTAGAAATTGAAGTGGTAGATTAACTTAGCGCCTGAGTAAGTGCCTATGAACAAATCATACCAAATGTGTCTCATTTCCTTCTTCAGAGAATATTTTTACACTAAAAACAATAAACATTTATTTTATAAAAGTTGAAAAATGTGGGAAGTGAGGGTAGGTAGAAAAAGTCAGCTACCCACTGACGGCATTTTGCTGTTGGTATTTTTTCTATGGATTTTCTAACATGGTGGTGATGATTCTATCCCCTGTGATATTTTCTCCTATTAATATTATGGTGATATTATGACGAAATATTTGTGTCCATCACTTGAAATTTTAATTGTATTAGGTTCTCTGGTGAGACAGAATCAACACTATAATTAATATATATTACAAAAGCAGGTTTATCAGATTGGCTTACACCACAGGGCCTAGAAGTCCAGCAATGGCTGTCTGTATGCTGGAGAAGATAAGAGCCAAGCAGCTGATCAGTCCACAAGGCTGGATGCCTCAGAAGTCCCAATACAGCACAAAAAACCTGGAGAATTCCTGGGAACGGCTGATCTCCTGTCCTAGTTGAAAGGCCCCAGAAGTTTGGGTCTGATGTCAACAGTGCTTCCATCCGGGAGATGCACTCATGACCTGCCCATGTGTCTCAGCTGATTCTACATCCAATTAAATGGATAATCAAGATTAACCACCACAGGCTGGCAAGATTGCTCAGCGGGCAAGGCATCTGCTGCCAAGCCTGATGACCTGAGTTTCATCCCAAGACCACGTGGTAGAGGGAGACCTTCCACAGGTTGTTCTCTGACTTTCAAGTGGAGGGCACCTCCAAAAACAAACAAACAAACAAACAAACAAACAAACACAAATGTAAACTTTTCCCAAAAAGCCATGCTTTCTATGCCTATAATTCTAGCACTGTGTGGAGTGGAGGTGGAAAGAAGATGGCTGAGACTTCCTGGCTGCCATCCCAGCTCCAGGTTCAGTTAGAGATCCTGACTCGAGGGAACAAGGCAGAGAGCAGTAGAGCAAGACACCCATGTCCTCCTATGGCCTCTGGGCATGTGTAACCTCCCAGGCATGTTTGCATACACCACACACAGCCTCAGTCTCTCTCTCTCTCTCTCTCTCTCTCTCTCTATTCCTCTCTCATATACTCAAAAATAATTTTACAGTATCAAAATAAATTAATATACATATACTTTGTCACATACTATCAAATCTCTTTCCAAAAGGCTGTGACAATTAAT
The DNA here is from genome assembly GCF_003668045.3 of Cricetulus griseus. Classification (NCBI taxonomy): domain Eukaryota; kingdom Metazoa; phylum Chordata; class Mammalia; order Rodentia; family Cricetidae; genus Cricetulus; species Cricetulus griseus. The sequence goes on along the minus strand of NW_023276806.1, from coordinate 52,669,808 downwards.
AAAGCCACTGAGTAATTTGGGTTTATCTATTTTGAAATATATTTCTTGTAATGTATTATTATTCAAAACAATTAAAATAAAAACATCTTCATTCTACCAACTACAAATACTTCCCCCTCCCCTAGAGCAATCACCGTGGAAACTTTCTTGAATATATCTTTCTGAAAAAAAAAAAAAACTCATGAATCTTTTTGAGCTAGCACTAAGTACTATTTATAACTGGCTATTCTGGGTCTCGGACACCATTCCATGTCAATGCATATATCTATAGTTCATAAAAAAATCAAAATACATTTAAGTAGTTCTCTATAGATTGACATTAAATTCCATTTTGATAATAATTTGCTATTATAAACAATACTGCAAAGAACATTCTAGAATTAGTGTACTTGTGTGGGATGAATCCCCACATGGTAAACTATATCAAATTTCAGTTTTAAAAAGATTTGCAGCAATTGCTTCTCAGTCTTTTACTTGAGCTCAAATGTAAAAATGTTTGCAGCAATTCACAATCTCAGCAGTGTAGTGTAACTTTTTACTTCCCTACACTTTACTGGTTATAAAACCTTGAGCTTTTAGCAAGCTGATGTAGACAAAAAGATCATCTCTACCAAACCTAAGTACCATTTAGACAACAGTAACAATCACCCTGCCTACTTTTACCTGGTTCTTACCATTTTTGGAGCACTTGGTAGTCATTATTATCCACTTTATAGTTGGGTCCCACATTTTTAGCTTTCTCGACAATTTTAGTTCTATGCTAAATGAAGGTTCTAAAATATTTCCAGCCCATTACCAACTTTGGAGTCTCCTGCCCTAGTCTTCCCTGAAAACAGCCAGGGATTCCCCTCCCCATGATAAACAGGGTCCACATGCCCAATGGCAGCTGGAATCAGTTGTGGAAAGTATATTTCTACCTCTCTTCAATTCCCTAAGATTAAGGGAATCTCTGAAGGGGAAAATCGAAGTAGGCAAGACAAGCAAAGAAAAAAAGACCAGGAAAAACAACCAGCAACTGTGGAGGATAACACAGTGCAGTATTCTAGCAGGCCATCCTGAGACCACACAAACAGTAAAGATATGAGACCACCCAAAACTGGCTGGGACCAACACTGCCAATTAAACCTAGTGTTGGGACCTACAAGGCCAATACTACTAACTATCCTTTGTCTCATTATAGTGACATCTCTGCGTCATTAGCCTTGAAAAATTGTCTGTTCCTACTATGCATCTGACTCTATTACACATCCAAAAATCTATTACACAGGACAAAAAAGGGGGGGAGCAAACCCTATGCTAGAGAACTCTCAATCAATTCCTGAGTCCACCCCCCATGCGTTTAGCTCATAAACAATCCTCCCCTCTACTAAAGTGTGCCCGTACACTCACATCCAGAATCCTGGGTAGTGCATCTCTCCCAAGAGGCTTGCACTCACCCTGAGTACGTGTGTTCACTATGAAATCACACTTCCTCCTGATTCCTTAAAACAAGAATCATCTGTGTGCATTCAACTCAGAAATACTTATTGATCTCCTGCTATGTGCTCTACAGTGCTTGTGACACCAAATAAGCCAAGTGAAGTTCTCTGCTCTGTAAGAACATTCTAGCACAATAAACTTAATATACAAAAAGTCCTCTGGTAAGTGTGAGGCAGTAAAGGTTGGGGGGGCGGTTCAAGAACCTCTGCCTTGCAGTATCTCCAACAGAAAGATGCTGCTGCCTGTGCTAGTTAAGTTTTGTTTTGTTTTATTGTTTTTTTAATATTTATTTAAGTGTTTTTGAGTGTTAACATAAGTGAGGGTCATCTGGAAAGAGGGAACCTCAACTGAGACAATGTCCCCATTATATTGGCTGGTAGGCAAGCCCATCGGGCACTTTCGTGATTAATAATTAATAATAGAGGGTTTGACCCACTGTGGGCCATGCTGCTCCTGGGCAGGTGATCCTGGCTTGTATAAGAAAGCAGGCAGCGCAAACTACAAAGAGCAAGCCTGTCAGTAGTGTTCCTCTAGGCTCTCTGCTTCAATATCTGCCTCCAGGTACCTGCCTTGAGGTCCTGCCCTGACTTTCCTTCACGACAGACTGTAAACTATAAGATGAAATAAACCCCTTCTTCCTCCCCAAGTTGTCTTTGGTAGTGGTGGTTTATCCTAGCAACAGAGAAGCTAAGACACTCCTTGTTGCTGCATGGGGCAGAGGCTGCTTCTTAGCCACAGTGGCTTCTGTTGTAACGTTTAGTCAGAGCATCTAGTTGATGGTGCCCAGAGCACATGCCAGCACTCTTGCTGCATAGGTGGCTGGGAAAGGGAGCATAGGAAGAGTTCAGATTCTGTGCTGAATACAGGGTTCCCTCTCACAAAGTGGGGATTCCTCAATCACAAAGAGGGACTCAGATGCTGAGCAGCTAAAATGAATAACAAATGTCCATACATGCTGTATTTTATTTATTTTCACTAGGGCTGTGGCAAACCCCAGGAAATAAAGGTCCCTAAAGAGAAACAGAGTGGCCACAGCATGTGTAACATGATGGACAGGTGGAGGTGAAATCAAAACTTAAGTGGTATGGGACCTACGGGAATAATTTGAAACGACATGAGTGTGAATGTGACATGCCCCTGCATACTGGGAGATTTGGGAAGAATGCAGAGCTTGCCCGTGTGAACAGAAGGGTTGGCACACAGAAGACTGAGTGTATTTTCAGAAGCTGCAAAGGACAGTCACATTCATCATGTATCCAACAAATATTGAGTACCTGATATACACAAGCTGCTGCCCTGGGCATAAGAACCATAAGTGAACAAGGCACATAAATTCCTATGCTGTAAAACTGGCATGTTTGGGAGCAAATGATAAAAAGAGTTACACATATATTTATAATGATGGTACTGGATGATATGAAATAAAGTAAATCAGAGTAAATATATATATATATATATATATTATATATATATATATATATATATCAAGGCATGGGGTGTGACAGGTAAAGCAGTTGGAGGAAGCCTCCCTGAAATGGTGACAGCTAAGCAGAAACCTGAATGAAGGGAGACAACAAGCCTTGCAGATGCCTGGGAGCAAAAATGAAACCCAGTGCAAAGGCCCTGAGGTGGGAACACACATCACTTGTTTGGAAAACATTGAGAAGTTTGTGTGGCCAAAGAGTAGCAGGAAATGAGGTTAGAAACAATAGGGACAGGGTTTAGTGTCATAAAGGTCAAGGTAAAACATTTTGGTTTATTCTGAACACTAGGCAAAACCTGAAACTCGAGAATGATATGATTGAGTTTATACTTTATAAGAATGACTCAAGGATGAAGGTAGGCTGCCACATGGTAGAAAGGTGAAAGGTAGAACCAGAGAGACCAGATAGGATGCTTCTGCCATGGTCTAGGTTGGAGATGGTGGTGGTAGCAAGGTAAGAATTTCAAGGAAACATGGTGTAGAACATACAAGAAAAGCTGCCCAGATACAGGATGGTCTGAATCCTTCTGAAGGGGGCTCTGTATTAGAAAGAGTTTGGTCTAAACTCTAAAACAGTGGTTCTTGACCTCTTTGGGGTATTCAATGAGCCTTTCACAGGGGCCATCTAAGACCATCAGAAAACACAGATAATTTGCATTATGACTCATAACAGTAACAGAATTACAATTATGAAGTAGCAACGAAAATAATTTTATGGTTGGGGGGGGCGGTGTCACCACAACACCAGGAACTGTGTTAAAGGGTTCCAGCATTAGGTTGAGAACCAGTGCTCTGGTTCTACCTTGCCCTTTGTAGCATGCAGATGTGGAATTCCTTCAGTTTTCCAAAATGAGTGACCTGCTGCTTCTTCAGGAAAAACCCAGATGGGACAGGGCAAGAACCCCAGGGTTTCCTAGGTCAGAGTTTAGTAAAACTATTTTGTAAGGAGTCCAAGAGTCAATATGTTAGTGCTCACAGGACATACGCATGGACTTTGCTGTAATGAGTCAACTCTATCAAAGTAGTAGTGCCAAGGCAGCCACAAGAAAGTGTGATTGTATTTCTGTAAAACTTCACTGATAAAAAACACTAGCAGCATGCCAGGTTTGGCCACTTTGGCCCACGTTCTAGTTCCAGAGCCACTGGTTCTCAACAGTTTTACTAAGCTGAAGAAATTCCACATCTGCCTACCCCATTACATTTCTCTTAGTGAACAAGAAGAATGTTTGTACAAGATACAAACCACTCTTAATTATCTAACAAAAAGCAGTCTGGGCTTCCTTCTATCATGCAAACCACTGGAATTTGCAATGCAAATAATTCTTGGGCTTTTCTTACATAAAGGTTGAAGCAAACTGGGGCTGACAAAAGCAGAAATTCTTCAGAGACTTCAGGGTGCTTTCTTAGCAATGGGTTCAAGACTCCCTAAGAAATGGAGGAGAACAGAGAGGGAAGTGGACAAGGAGCAACAGCATACTACTCTTGGTGAGCCTATGCCAATCAGGGACCTTTCTAGATGCTGGTCTTTCCTTGCTACCTCTACTAACAAAAGAATCAGTTGGACTTTGTTTTGAAAAAAAACTATGGTATCATCATGATCAATGATGAGGAATCTGTTTCTTTTTGTTTTGTTTTGCTTTTTTTGAGGCAGAACCTTATTATGTAGCCCAGGCTGGCCTGGAACTCTTAGTCCTCTGGTCTCAGCCTTCAGAGTGCTAAGATAACAGATGTGCATTACCATGGCCCAGATGTCAGATATCTTTTTGTTTTTTGCATTATAATTCTTTAAATTGTTGGCATCTGTGCATCTATCTTATTTATATTTTTAAAGGTAGTTCAGAAACAATGACTCAGATAATTCAAAGACAAAAAAGAAAAATCCCCCAAATTCCTTATGTGGACCTTTGCTCCCACAATGATCAATATGGTTACCCGCTGAACAGACTCACTCCTCTCTATTTTGTGTTCCTTTTACAAATGCATTAATGATTATGTAGAAATCCTAAAACACTTTACTGTTTGTTTTAGGATCTGCCTGCACCCAGCATTTAAAAATGGGCAACACCAATAGTTAAAAAGAATCATTACTTTCCTTTGGACTTTTAGTGATACAATGTAGTGTTCTCATCAATTTTAAATAGTTTGGTAGAATATTAATAAGACTGTTGCATAAACTCATACTTCTGGAGCTTAGCTTTTAAAATTCTTCCTAGAGCACCCTTCTTCAAATATATGTAGGACTGGAAGCTGTTTGGTATGTGACTGTTCATTTGTGTATACACACCCATGTTTACTCAATGCTTCTGAATCACTTAAGACCGATTAATCTATGTAACCATTCTGGGCTAGGCTGCACAGCAAACCATAATACAAACACCAGTGTGTGCTTTTTAAACTAGGAGGAATAGGATGCTACTGAAGGAGTTACATAATTTTCCCAAGCGATGCAACCTTGGACACCTCTAAACTCCTCGGTTTTCCCATCTATAAAATGCAAGTCCCCTCTATCCCTACCCACTGTGTGTGTGTGTGTGTGTGTGTGTGTGAGAGAGAGAGAGAGAGAGAGAGAGAGAGAGAGAGAGAAAGAGAAAGAGAGAGAGAGAGAGTACCTACAGAGGCCAGAAGAAGGTATCATATCCTCCAGAAATGAGCCATCTCTTCTGCTCCCAGCTTTCCTCACTTGCCTATGGGTCTTTGTGTAGGGTTCAGGCCTCATGGGCTTTTTCCCTACCCACTTTAACATGTTCATTGGTACCATCCTTGTTCAGTTTATGTTTAGGCAGTCATGTTGATGAGACTTTATGGGTATACCTTCTGACATTACTAGGAGACACAGTCTCACAGAAAACCTTGATCGTCTGGCTCTTGTAATCTTTCCATCCCTCTTCCTCAATGTTCCCTGAGCCTTATGTTTTGTAGATGTATCCATTGGGACTGGGCTCCATCACTCTGCATTTTTGTCTGGTTGTGGTTTTTTGTAGTAGTTTCTGTGTACTGTAAAGAGAAGTTTCCTTGATGAAAAGTGAAGACCACACTTATCTGTGGGTATAAGGACAATGTTTGCAGATTGTTGTTAGGGATTGTGCCGGGTTAGTAAATTAGTGGTTGTAGGCTCTCCTCCAGTAACTATAACATTGCTGGCACTGAGTAGTTAGCTAGGTTTTTTAGAACCAGGAATGGTTTATCTTTGGTTGAACAGGTGATGGACAAATTTTCTAAGTTCTCAATAACATACAGAGCTTGGCCTGAGACTTTTGTTCTCATCTTTTCATGAGGTGTACTAGGGACTAAATCACTAAAATGTGCAGTGCTTCCCCCAACCCCATTCAGATAGAAACAGAATATTTGAAGTCTAAAAATCCCAGAAAATCAAGACTTATGGACATGTTATGCCCAACTGGAAGAAGTAGAGTTCAATTTCAAGTGCAGAAAAATTATGTGTAACTTGGTTATTACTGATAAAATGAAATTTTTAATCAAGCAAATGTGCTTTTCATCCCATAAATTAAAAACAGAAAGGAAAACCCAAGAATAGAAATCCTGCCCTTCCTCTTCTCACCTGGGAGGTAGAGATTGACCACGGCAGGAACTCTGAGAAAAGCAAGTGGTGTACAACACAAACTACACATGTGAACTTCAAGATAGCCAGTGGGTAAATACTTACTGTTATCCTTAATTTGCTATAAACCTTGCAAATCTGGGGTTTGAATAAAGTCAGCTTATCAGATAAAGTCTAGGTAAAAATAAGAAAGGAAAGGAGGGTGAAATTTTTATGTAAGCAAAAACAAGAAGGGGAAAAAATAATAGCATTTATACTTAAGCTTCCCAGTAACCAAGGTGAAAAGGGAAATGTGATGAGTTCTCTTACTTTTCATCTATTAGTAGGAAAAAACAGAACAATTCTTCAAAAAAGACAAATCTTTCCTGAAGTGGAGCTCTGAAAATAATTGTCACAAGGTTTTTGCAAAAAGAACCTTGAGCAATTTAATGGATGGTATTTTCCAGCTAAGAGAGTTTACATATGTATGAGAAAAGCTGAGTTGTTAGAAACACTCTTTCACTCGGGATTGGAAAGATAGAATCTTTCTTTCTCATGCACACATGCTCAGGCCAATACCTACATCTTTGTTCACACATACATACCTTCAAAAGGTATGTGGTACAGAGGAACTGACCAGAGAGAAGCCACAAAAAGGATGCCATTACTCATGTCTTTGCAGAGATGCAAGAGGTGAACTCCCTTTGAAGTAGCAGAGCAGGGCTCCATCCCAGCAGCCTCCACACCAAATCCCAATGTGTGGTGGCAATTTCATTACTTCCTGTTTCTGCCATTCTTTTTCTTAGGTTCAGGGTTATGGACTGTCCAGATCATGCCTCCCACCAGCAGTGGCTTTCGGTTTTCCTGAGCCTCCATGAAGGAAACAGCCTGCTTCCTCCCAGAGCTCTAAATCCAAAGAGATTCTCCAGGTGCCTGGATTCCAGAAAGAAGGAAAACACCATTGTATTTTTCCCGAGAAGTTTACAGGCTCTGGCTGCCGAACTCCAGGACTTCGAGAGCTACTTATGGCTATAAAGGGTACACCTCAACTACATGTGCCCCTCTTCCTCATATCTCCTATGTCCTTCCTGAAATTCAGGGTCCCTTCCTGCTGCCACCCAGGAGTCAGAGACAACCTGGCTTCAGGCTTGTGCTGTGGACCTCTCACCAACTATGTGGCATAAAATCTCTCCCTTCACTTGAGACCTATAAAAAGGGATCCCCCACTCTGTCTGACAGCATGCTGCCTGCCTGTCTGTCCATGGTATTCATAGTTCTTCTAATAAACACAATGAGACAATCAGCCTTAGTGTCCCCATGAACCCAGACCTAGAATCTTTCACTTTCTTCTCTTGAGGAGGAAGGTGAAGTCAAGAGGCTTATAAGTAGGGGAGGCACACTCTTACACCGTCTCTGTGGCAAAGGTCCTTCCTGACTTGAAGGAAATGACCAGTAATGTGATCCTAAGAGATCAAATACATGAACTAGAGATGGTACATCAGGCATGTGTAGATAGAAAAAATGACTGCTTCTATTTGTTCACTGGCCTCTTGGTGTCATAAAAACATGGCAACTGCACAGAGAAAAAGATGAAAACAACCACACAAAGAAATGTGCCTTTCAGAGTGCAACTGTGATGGGTGACTGCTCATTAAAGACTTAATCAAAACAAACCCTGCTAAGCAGGTAGGACACTAAGTGCTACCTGCTGGATTAACCCTGGGCTGGGCCCTGAGTTCTGAGAGTTCAAAGTTCCTTTGAAGTTAACATATTAGGAAATGACTTTCCAAGTCAGATCACCATTAGTTCTAGATTTTTCCTAATGGCTAAGTGGCAGAAAAGTTGACTAATTATTTAAGTTTTAACTAGGAAAGAAAAGGAAAATAATGTTCTTTATGATGAACACAATAGCAAAAATATATCCCAGGGCTGGGGTGAGGGTGGAGCTCAGTTTGGTAGAGTGCTTGCTTAGCATTCATTAGGTCCTGGGTTCAATCCTCAGCACTGCATAAACCAGCCACGAGGGTGTACACTTGTAATCCCAGCACTATAATTCCTCATGGGGGATCACAAGTTCAAAGTCATCCTATGAGGTTGGAGACAAATCTATGTGAAGCCTTCTCATAAAAAACGGATGCTCATGATAATGCCCAATAACCAATTAGGAAAGAGTATGGAAGCAAATTGCATTTGCCAAGGGTGAATTTTTTTCTTCTGAGTAGTTGATTCCTTTCACATGTTCATAGCAGTTCTATTCCTTAATGTAGCCCTACATCTTAATAATCTCAACGCGAAGGTAATTTCTTTAAAATATTAAAGTTTGACTTGTCATTGAAGTAACCATTATCATCCTTGATGTCGTGAATATCACTTAATCGACCTTTCAGTCTAAGGAGTGTGGAGAAATTGATCATTAGCATCTCTCAGGTTTGACTCAGGACCTAGGCTGTGTAAGATCTGGAGGCTGCAAAGGGGAAAGGGCAGCACTCTGTCCTTGGGTATCAGATCTGATGCCTACCACAAGCCTGCAAGTCCCTGGCTTTCTAGGTTTCAGGAAAACGCACACATATCCAGTGCCTGGAGGAGCCTTCTTCACGGCATTGTCACAGTTCTGAGAGGTTGCAAACCACAATAGAATAAAGACATAAAACACAGTACACTCATTAAGGAGTATGTAATAGAAACACGTCTATTTTAGGTAGCCGTAGCATTTGGATGTGAACCTTGAGACTCTCCTGTGACCACATCTGTGTATATTTATAAACTTAGCATAGAAACATGCGTCACAACTGATCCCTTGAAGTAGCAGAGGTTTCTGTGTGGGGGATGATTGTGGAATGTGACTGTGAGATTTAAAAGGGCAGTGGGGTGGAGAAAGTAATTGTTCCGGCTGAGCGACTCTCCACAATGCGTTTTTGATGTAGTGACTAATTATTGCGATTATTTTCATCAGCAAAGACACCGGTAGAGCTAAACATATTTATTTTCTTTTCTTTCCTCCCTAAAAAGTATAATATTTCAAGCTTTAGAGGAATTCCATATGTCTCCTCCCTATACTTAGGAAGAATGCTCTCATATGTTGCCACAAATGGTGAGCTACCTTGCCTCTACTATTCCTTCTGTGACTTATTTCCCTCTTCCAGTGTCAGCTTGATAAAGCCAAACCAGAATTTAATGAAAACACCCATCCCCTGACTTGCTAATATCCTCAGTTGACCTTTCCAACTCCCTGTCATACAACTGCATAGAATTTAATCTAATGAGAAGCTATACTATTTCTATAGGGGGTGAAGTAGTAAGTAATAGAAAGTTTAAGTCTTTGAAATTAGAGTTTTGTTCCTTGTAAAATTAATGGCTATAGTTTTAGAGGTTTTCTTTATAAAATATGACCTCTGTACTGACTACTATTCAAAAAGTTGCAGAAGAAAGCCAGAGCCCTGTTTCCATGGTTAGAGAGATGAAAGAGGAATACGTTAGGCCTATCATGTCAAACAGTGATTCTTTAGATTTTTCTGAATCCCTACACTTTGTACACACACACACACACACACACACACACACACACACACACACACACACTCTTTGTACAACTGAGAATGAGACACTGATTAGATCTGAAATCAAATGAGCTGGGAAGCATATTCGTCAAGATGTGACCGGTGAGGAGCAGTGCAGTTTCTTAATAGTGAGTCATCTACAGAGCCCCAGAAACAGGCATTGACAGAAGCCAAGCCAGTCTGTCTCCTCATCCCTAAATTGTTATCAAGGGACAAGTGCCTGAATCGTATGCACTTGAATTTGTGTTATTATTAAATGTACCTCCATTTTTAAAAATATTCATCCCATAATTGTCTGTTATTTGCTCAGACAATTATGTGGTTAATTTGATTTTTTAGTCTCTGAACAAAATCTTTGGTAATTTAAAATGCCTAATGAGTGGAAGACATTGGGACCACCCTTCCTTCCACATGAATGAAGTCCATCCAAGAATGATCATGCGTGAAAAGCAAACTATATTTCCATTTTCTAGTGCTGACAAGTAAATCTAACCACTATACATTCACTTAACAACATTAAAATTCAGAATCCTGGAATTTTATAGCATTGGCCCAGTGGAAAAAAAATCAGTAACTGAAGGATATTCATTTTTAAAATTTAGTGGGGGTGGGGGGACATAATGTGTTGGTGTGGGAGGCACAGGACGTGACACAATGTGTGGAGGTCAGCACACAACTTTGTGGAGTTGGTTCTCTCCTTCTATCTTCATGTTGGTTCTGGGAATTGAACTCAGGTCATCAGGCTTGAGCAGCAAGCACCTTTATCCACTGAGCTATTTCTGTTTTTACAGGAAGGGGATGATAGCATAAAGATGCCTGTCTGTTAAATAAAACCCTGTGAATCTAGACGGAAAATTTATAGGTACAAATTTCAGAAAGTTTGTTTTAAAGTGGCAGTGAGACCTGCTAATATCTCAAAGAATAAATGCCAGCATATTTCATGCTTTCTTCATTCATAATGGCTTCCCTTATACACTCAGATTATGGCTATTTATTACTTAACAATTTACAGTTTTTAAATGCTTTCATCTTACCTAGAGATCTATCATAATGGGGATCTACCATTATGAGATTTTCTTTAAGGCATTTTTGGAAAAAATCCAAAAATAGACTTTTCACTTATGACTGCAGAGAATAGTTTGATGAAATAGTAATTGTAGGACTTATTCACATTGTATTTTTCTTAAAGATGGCCTGAATAGATTTCACATTTCATTACTGTGTCATACTGCAGCAGAATAAACTTAAGACATAAGCCACTTCTTGCTCCAGCACAATCACTAAATAGCCCTATAAATGGAGAACCCTTGGTAAATGACACTTTCTGGTCTAATATTTTATACTTTTCCAGATATTACAATTCAGAACTCCATTCTTTTCAATTTCAACAGTAATTGGCTTTTCATAAAATTTCCAAGTTGGGAGGTTTATTAGTTAGGATTGCATCCAGCTGCCAGGCTCAAACAACCCAATAACATCTTAAACAGGAAGCTGCCAAACTCAGACAACCCGTAACATCTTAAACAGGAAGAGGCTTCGGGGCCTGAAAACTGCTCATCTTCCTTGGCAAGTGGCTTTTGTTCTCTTGATCATAACGTGCCTGCTATGCTTCCTGACCTCCAGTCTGCATTCCAGGAAGGAAGAGAGGTCATAGTGAGGGACAAGAATCCTTTACCCCTTATGCCCATTGACTCTCTCTGTTTTTTTGTTTTGTTTTTTATCTAATTCATATACCATCACTATCCATTCATTTAAAACACATATTCCAATGGTTTCCAGTGAGTCATCACCACTATCTATTATCCTCAGATAAAATCTACCTATCAGCTGTCAGTAACCATCCCTCCTTCATCCACAAACTCTGGCACTGTCTGTTTTGTTTCTACGGAGTCACCTATTCTGGTAATTCTGGCATTTTTGGTAAGTTTAATTAAATAACATGTGGGCTTTGTCTCTGGCATCACCTAGCACAATATTGTCACCATTCATCCACTAAATGGAAATCTTAGTAATCCAGTCCTTTTTATACCAGAATAATATTTCATTGTATGGCTATAACCCATTGGTATATGGACATTTGGGCTATTTCCACTCTTTGGCTATTAAGAATAATGATCTGTATTTATGTTTGAGCTTGTATATAGAAATATGTTTTCCAGTTACTTGGATATAGCTAGTAATTGCTCATCTGTATGTTAACTCTGTTTTGTTTTATTGAGGAACTGCCAAACTTGTCCAAAAAACACCATGGGCTGATGAGATGGCTCTGTAGGCAAAGGTGCTTGCCAGGAACATGGATAACTTGAGTTTGATCCCCAGGTTTCATATGGTGAAAAGAGAGACCTACACACACACACACACACACACACACACACACACACACACACACGATAGATAGATAGATAGATAGATAGATAGATAGATAGATAGATAGATAGATAATTAAAAATAAGTGGGAGGGGGTGGGAAGTAGGTTGAAGTGCTGTGTGTAACATCTTTCCCTAGACTTCATAAAACTACTATAATTGACTCACATCAACTGTAGTGACTAGCTCTGGGCCAACACAAGAGCAGCCCCATCAACAACCACTCAGAGAAGTGGAAGGGCCTGATGGGGCCTCACCCTTTACTTCTAAACTATTGTCTATCAATAGATTCTGGGAGAGGGGGAATTGCTATCTTTAGTTGTATGCTTACAGCTGAACCCACCGAGCTCTAACAGATAGTCACACAGATGGCCCAGGGTCATCTTGGTGGGTCACAAAACAAAATAGACATGGACAGTGCAAGAACAATTTATGGGGAGGGTGGAATACAGGGTTAGTAGGGAAGAGGGAGGTAAGAGTGGTCAGAATGCAAGGGGTCCACACGTGAAACTGTAAAATTTAATAGAAATTAAATACATAAATGCAAATTTTAAAAAGAAAAGAACAGAAGCTACATCATTTTTCAAACTCACCAGCAGTGCATGAGGCTTCCAGTGAGTATCTATCTCTTCAAACACCCTTTTCTCAAAAACTTTGCCCAGTCCTGCATAGAGCCTTCTCTCATCTCATTGGCCACAACTGGGTCACATGACCACCCTAACTCTAATGCTGAGGGAGCTTGGGAAAGTGAATAATCCAACCTTTACATTTCCAGTGTAGAAGGAAAAAGAGGGTTGGATTTTGCCTTCCGAGAGAATGTGATATTTTCTCATGGAAAACTCAAATCCCCACTGCACATAGTGGTATACACTGTAGCCCAAACTGCTCTGGAAGCTCAGACTGGAAGATCACCAGAGAGTCCGTCCTGGGCAACATAGTGAGACCTTATCTGAAACATAAAATCAAAAACAAAACAAACAATAAAAAAAAAACTAATGGGCATGTGATCTAGTTTATCACCATGGCAATTAGTATGTCAGCTCCTCAAAGAATTAAAAATAGAGCTACATGACTCAGACATACCGCTGCTGGGCATGCATGAGTCAGCATACCACAGAGATATAGGCATGTTCATGTTTATTGCTGCATTAATCATAATAGCCAAGATAGGGAACCAGGTTAGGTGCTCATCAGCAAATGAATGCACGAAGAAAAGTGATGTGTACACAATGGAATTTTATTCAGCTGGGAAGAGGAATGAAATCATGACACTTGCTGGAAAGCAAGCAGATGGAACTGGGCATGATCATAGGTGAAAGAGGCCTCAGAAAGACAAGTATCGTGTGTTTTCCTTCACATGCAGAACCTAGATTTAAATTTATATATACATGCATGTGTGTGTGTGTGTACATATAAATGTGTGTGTACATAGACACACACATATGGAGGGCATAAGAGTAGAAAGAAGATTGTGAGGGAAGAGGTCTATAAAGGGGGTGGGGCAAATGAGAACAATAGAATATATATGACTTGAAAGCCAAAGGGAGGACCACTTGGCAGAGAGGAAAGGAGCCAGCAAGGGAGAGGGAGGAGGGATGGTAGCACGATAAAGACGCATAGTGTTACAATGAAAGCCATTACATTGTATGCTAAAAATTAATCTCAGATCTTTATTATTGTTTTGGAGGGGCAGGGTTCAAGACAGTTTCTCTGTCCTGGAACTAGCTCTGTAGACCAGGCTGGCCTCAAACTCACAGAGATCTGCCTGCCTCTATCTCCCGAGTGCTGGGATTAAAGGCATGCACCTATACCACTTGGCCCAAACTTGGATCTTTAAATACAAAGTAAAATAAGTTTTAAAATCCACTCAGTAGCACAAATGTCTCTGTCTCTGTGTCTCTTTGGTAGGGGGAGCACCACACCCTGCTGGAACACTCCCAGCATGAGGCTTCCATCTCTTAAAGGAACCGTTGTTCTATGTTTGTGCAGGTCTTATTGTTAGTGTTTCCTGGAGACTAAATAGTAGATCTACTATTCCCCCTTCAGAAGCAATAAAACAAAGGGAATGTGGGGATGGAAATGTAGTGGAGTCATTAATAATGTAAATGTGATGTTCCAGCCATTATTGCCTGGCTCTCAGGAGGGCTCTGTAATTGTCTTCCTCTCTTCTACCTCTACCCCCACTCTGGTTTTCCCTTCTCTTTCTCCATGGGATGGCATGGAGGATGCATTTTGTTATTGTTTATGGTTAAATTATACATTTCTAGACACCAAGGATGATGTTGTCTAATTGACTTTGGTCCACACCTGCTATAAGAGAGGTGCACGTGTGAACATTAAGGAATGTTTTTCCTATAGAAGAGAGAAAAAATGGGCAATGGGAGAAACCATTCACAGGCCTCAGCCCTGGGTTATCAGCATGCAGAGTGCCTAATGAGTTGCTGAATAATGTAACACTTCTTTAGTTCTTTGGCTGCTTCATGATTAAATGTTATAAATATTTATGATTTATTACTGATGCTTTGGATGGGATAGGCATTTGGGAGACTCATGGATCATAGTGATTGGAAAGGAAAATACAAAAATAAAACTACACAAAGCTGCTTATTTATCACACTGCTCTAAAGGACTGTGTGGTTTGTCAGAAGTAAAACTGCCCACAGGCAACACCGTCACAGCACTTTCTTTTCTCATTGATTATTTCTCATAAGCATATATCGACACAATACAAGAGTTCACACAATCACTTCCTGGTAATGACCCGCTTGCCCTTGAAGGGTTATGTTAAGCTGCAAAATCAAAGAGTTCAGTATTGTGTGCAGAGCAACAGCCATCATGTTGGGCTATTCAGGGCACCATCACTAGGAGCTCTTTTCTCCAAAGCCAAAACCAGGGCTGCGAGTATCCTCCTGTCCTAGCTGTAGCTGCATCTTGGCCTGGTTGCAAGCTTTTCTCTCCCATCTTCTTTGGTTCTATTGGCTACTAGCTTAAACACCAACGATACAGATACAATCACTCAAGGCAGCTGGAGTCACAGAAGCAGCCATGGCATGGATTACTAACTCAAAATGCTGAGTTTGATTCCTACCTCCATGAGCTGTGTGATCTTGATCAAGTTGCCCCCCTCTGAGCTGCATTCCCTCATGGAATTACTACAAGAGTCGACAGAACTGACACAAATGACTCTCTGGCCAACAGTAAATGATGATTAAGCAGCAGGCATTTCCTCTACCTAAAGAAATCATTAGCACATCTTTGACTTCATGTTAAAATAGAATTGCCATATATGAGACAAGTGTGTTACGGAGACATGAGGAAAATTTAGCACACACAGAAAAGAGAAAAATGGTTTTCCAAGCAGTGATGGCACATACCAGCACTCGGGAGGCAGAGGCAGGCAGATCTCTGAATTCAAGGCCAGCCTGGTCTACAAAGCTACACAGAGAAACCCTGTTCTGAAAAACAGAAACAAAACCCGGGGTTTTTTCTCCTTTAACTGATCCTATAGCCTTTATATACTGAGAACAAAGTCATTGAACAGGGTCTTTTCACTTGTGTTACCTCACTAGATTTTTCTGCATCCACTCTTTGAGTTCATTATTAGTCTCTTCACTTTTACTGATGAGAAAAAACAAGACCCTGAAAGGTGAAATGATTTGCCCGAGTACGTGAGCTATAATGGAGTTGGGATTTGTATCCAGGTCAACCACCCCACATGTACACAAGGCAATGGCAGGAGTGTGCTTGTTGAAGATAAGGAAAGGTAGGACTGGCATCAGCACATGCCTTGGCACACACCTTTAGTCCCAGCACTCATGTGGCAGAGATAGGCAGCTTTCCGTGAGTTCGAGACTAGCCTGATCTATAAAGTGAACTCTCACCAGCCAGGGCTACAGAGCAAAACTCTTTTTATTATTATTATTATTATTATTATTATTATTATTATTATTATTATTATTTACTGGAGGGTTGGAGACAGGGACGGGGGTTGGGGGGGAGGCATCAAGGAAAAAGGACCCTTCCCTTTAAGGACAAGTTCTTTAAAGAGTCAACTCAGTCCTCTTGTCCTCTTGCCATACAGATAATTTGTCCTATAACTTCAAAACCGGTCTCTTTTTTCCAAGGCTCCCAATCTAGTCTACTTTGAAATATAAAATCTCACTGACTCTCTGAGTAACAAAGGAAGGTCACTTGAATAGAAATTAGTTTCTTTTCACTTGTCCTGACCTGAGTCTAAGAAAGCTTTGCAGTGTAGACACGAATGATGCTCACCCCATCCAAGGGGCAGATAAAAACCTCATACTTCCCAGGGTGTACGTGCTGAAGAAGAAAGCAACAACTGCTACATGTGTGTGATTGACAGCTCAGTGTCCTCAGGCAGATAAAGAGATCTCTCCCCAATGCAGAGTTACCTTGTGTACGACTACTGAGGTCATATGTTCGTGTCACTAAGGAAATTTCATGTTTCTTTAGTTGGAAGGGGATCTTTAATAACTCATCATTCCCATATTCCCCTGGTTTTTTTGTTTTTGTTTTTGTTTTTTTTTTTTTTAATCCAGACAAAAAGAATCAAATAATCCTATCAGGCACCAAGAGGAGAACATTTAACATACCCAAGAGAGTTAAAAATCTTTCCAGGACTAGATAGAAGGTCTTTCAGTCTCCCCAAACCAGAAAGTCCTGAGTGAAAGAAACAAAGCAGCTAGCAAAACCAGCCTGGCAGCTATTGCAAGCTCAAAGGGCCTCCAGTGAGGGTCCTAATTGCACCAATAGCTGAAGTCTGTGTAACAGGGAGGCAGGGAATGACACTTGACTCCATTTCAGGTCTACCAGGCGCGCTGGCAAATAGTGTATCTGATTTACTCCTGCACATAGTACCATGCTAGGAAATACTATCTCCAAATTAGAACCATGGAAACGGAGGTTTAGAGGAAAGATGGGAGTAACTCCCCAACTCCACAGATGCTAAGTGACACAGCAGGAACTAAAATCTAGACCCATAGTTATGGAGACCGATGCTCTCTGTCTTCTTTTTTATTTCTCTTTCCTCCTCCATCCCTCCCCCCATCCAACACTAGTGGTGCTAAGGATTGAGCCCTGGGTTTTGTGTATACTAGGCAAGCATTCAACACCTAAGGTGCAAATTTGGGCCCAAACAGGACTTGGTATTTGGCCAGGTTGATCCCAAACTCTAGATCCTCCGCCTCTGCTTCATGAGCATTGGCTTAATGAGCATGGATCACTACACTCAACTGTTCAGTTCTCTGTAACTTCTTTCTTTCTTTGAGATCTGGCCCCACTTGTGTCATGGACGAGCGTGTTTCTGACCTGCTGCTCCCTGACACATCACCACAAAGGCTGTAGCTTAAACAACACCCACATCTATGAGTCAGGAATTGGGGCACAATTTAGTTGGGTGTTCTGCTCTGGCCCTTTTCCAAGGCTGCCAGAGTCAGGATCGCAACAGAGGCTCAACTCAGGAAAGGTCTACCTCCAAGTTCCTTGCAAGCTTGCAAGGACTGAAGCTCTTAGCTTCTCTGTGAGCCACAGGCTGTCCTGAGCTCTCTGCTTTGTCCATTTGGAAGCTTATTTCATCAAGGACATCAAGGGAGAGTTTGCTGTCAAGATGGAAGTTAGTCTTATAACCTTGGCAGTAGTTACCCCCACCACTCATGCACAAGTCACCAGTCTGCCCACATTTAAAGGAATATGAACATGGAAGGTGGGCATCTCATAATTACGACAAATGTTCCATATTTCCCTTTATATTTCTACCAACTCATACATTTGTCATGAAGTCCCTTATGCAGAACAGCAATGACATCAAAAATTTTATAATTACTTTCAAAGTTCCCTAAAGAGGATAAAGATGTAGGTTAATTGGCATGAAGCCCTGGGTTGGAGCTCCACAAACAAGGCATGGTGGTGTATACCTGCAATGGGAGGCAGAGGTAAGAGGATCAAAAATTCAAGGTCATCTTTGGCTATATATTAAATTCAAGACAAGTCTAGGATATATGAGTACTTATCTTAAAAACCAACCAACAAACAAAAAAATTCCAAACACTTAAAAATCCTAACTGGGATTTAAAAAATAATTGTTATCTTTGATTTCTTGGTTTTTGTTGTTATTGCTGTTTTCAAGACAGGGTTTCTCTGTGTAGCCTTGGCTGTCCTGGAACTCCTTCTGTAGACCAGGCTGGCCCCAAAAGAATCCAAGTGCTTGGATTAAAGGCATGAGCCACCACCACTGGGCATCTTGGACTTTATTATTAGCTGTGTTGGTGCCTTAAGTCTGGAAATAAGCTTGTTGCATGTAGAACACCAGGAAACTGAGCAGTTACCAGGCCAGTAGGTTCATGAGATAAATTTATGGACTGGTTCCAGAGGCTTCACATGCTCTCTGGAGGACTTCCAGCCAAGACTCTCCTGGGTCAAGACAAGGTCCTGCTGAGGGAATGCAAGCTGAGAAGCCTCACAGAGAAACTCCAAGGCTTCTGGAGACAGAAGCCTGCAGGAAACAGAACAATACAATCCCTGGAAGAAACTGCTTCTGAGATGATTCTTTCTTTGCTTTTCGGTGCCTTAAGCCCCACTCATTCCACCAGTGAAATACAGTCTGCCTGAATTATAGCAGTTTCAAAAAAGTCTATTTTTTTTCACTATCACCACATACATATGTCTGTGTGTGTATATATATGTATGCATGACACCCAAAATTTAGCACATGAATTCTTACTGCCGCTGCAAAAACTGTGTTCCAGCCCAACCATCTTGATGTACATTGCCATCCAAAAGAAGCTTTGGGAATCTTCCAGAGCCTGGTGACACTTCGGGGTTGGAGGTCAGGATGGGGACCAAACCCACCCATCTCCTGGCTCCATGTAATCTCTTCAATAACTTCAGCATAGTGTGACACTGGTTTACCAAGGCAAAGCTAACAGATTTTTGTCTATAAATAACTGCCTGGCAGTGCTGTGGTGACAATTTATATAATAGAACTCATGCTTAAATAATAAGGTAACAGCTTTGGACTGTGAATTTTAAAATGTTTTATTGAAATGTAGACTGATTAACAGGCAAGACTCTTCTAATTACTTTAATGATAGGCTCTTAATGACAAGAAGCCATAGAAATAAAAACACATTAAAATGACATTTTTAATAAAGTGGCACCTGGAAGCCTGGACTTTTCCAAGCAAATGGGGTGACCCATTGTTACCTGGAAACAATGTGTGTGTACATGGGGTGAGAGGGTGCTCCTTGGGGGAATTATTTATGACCCAATTTCACTGGGAATGCACTCAGGATAAAGATGGCATTGTAAAATGAATACTGAACTCTGAATAAAGGGCTGGTCTCTAATCATGACATTCATTGTTCAGCTGTTTGGCCACGTGTCCACTTCACCTTTCTTGAGCTCCATATTTCATATGGAGAATGAAGCTAATGGCTCTAAACTCCTTTTTCAACTTTATAACTCCGTGATTTCATTATTCTATTATAAAGAATGATAAACCTTTTGGGAAAAGAGATTGAGTACATCTGTTATTAATTCATAAGCACACGCAATAATGGCAGCTTTAAGGACACAGACAGGACTTTTCATGGAATATAACAACACTAAATGGGAAGTGCTCAACTGGTAAAGGTGCTTACCGCCAAGCCTGGCTGCTACCTGCTTTAAAGACTCACATGGTCAATGGAGAGAACCAACTCCTGAAAGCTGTCCGCCAGCCTCCACACACATGCCATCACACATTCACACACACACACACACATACACACACACACACACACACACACACACACACACACACATCAAATTTATTATTTTAAATTTAAAAAATGGACATATATCTATGTGCCCAATACTATAGAAAGTACCAGGTTTGAAGGGGTGAGTAAGGCTGTGAGTTGAAGGAAGGATAATGGGTATCTATCCACCATTCAGCCACTCAGTTCCTAAGCAAATGTTTATTGCTTTTAGCAAGGACGGTTTCACTGAGAAGGTAACATATAAAATCTAAGAACAGCCAAATGGATTACCTTGTGGAAAATGTACGAAAACTCCTGAAAAGAAACTGCACCTACAGAGACTGATTGGCTGGTTAGAAAGTCAGTACAGTGAAAGGTTAGAATGTTGCAGGTCCAAAGGCTAATTGCCTTATCTCGGGCTAGTTCTAGTCCTCCAGAACAGCCATTCCTCACCTACCTCTGTGTTGGAGCTAACATCTTGTGACTAATAGACAGGAGCTTTTTAGAATTTATTAATTTAGCAGACTACTAGTCTCCATCAATCCAAAAGCTAAAATGACATCAGATAGGGTTTGGGGCATATAGAGAAGCTTCCTCCATCTCTCTGTACCCCACCTCTCAGATGTAGCCACCAATGTATTTTAAACTTCCCATGATGTATGACATTCTTTGTTCTATACAACTATAAAAACTTCATGAAAATGCATCTATGTGGTGACATGGAATTTAAGGGAAACTAACTCTATGTTCCTGGGCCCTGGCCACTCACGTACGCTCCAGAATAAACTATCTCCCCTGCCCTTTAAGGTGAGAGCTGTTGCTTTTGCACAACAAAAGGCATTCCCATGGAGGAAGTGCAAATTAAATGCTTCTGAGCAGGAGGTAGCTTGTATTGTCCAGGGATTAGTGGAACGGCCAGCAGGTCTAAAGCAAAGCCCAGGGTGAGGAGATGGAAAGGAGATAAGTCCCAGAGACACAGCTGAGTCATAAAAGTGTAAAACTAAATCCATCTTCTGTTCAACTTGTGCACTTCTGTCTTGAAAGTCCAGAATATTCTCAGGCACCATCTCTGAGCAAACAAACATTTTATCTGTCGCTCTCTGCCCTCCTTTTCAGGAATTCCTGCTCCAGCTAGAGTTGCTCAACCTCTCTTCCTTGCTGACGTATCTTAGCTTTAATCTCTCTATTATACTGGGCAGCATTCTCTGAGTTTCTCGGTATGTTTTCCAAGTCTTTGACCATCTGTTTAAATGTGTCCAGTCTGGAATTTGTCTTATCAGTGACTATTTACTTCAGTGACTGCCCCACCTTCTTCCCAGGGTTTCCCAATCCTTGCTTCAGCTCCACCTGCTCTTGCTTCATCTGATGCTCAGGGTTCAGTTTCTCATTTTTTTAAATGAGTACTAGTCCTTTTTTTTTTTTTTTAATTTCTTTGGGTTGTCTGGACATGCTTATTTTAAGGACTTTAAAAAATACTAATCTATTATCTTCATTTCACTTTGAGTAAATGCATCTCCTAGTTATTTCTACCATTTTTTTTTTTCATTTTCCCATGTGTTTTGGAGAGTTGGAGGCCCACTGTGAATAGGTTTTACTGTATTTTGGTGGCTTTATTCTGGGCCTCGGGTCCCAGTGTGTAGACAGCAACCTTTTCACCCACAGTTCAGAAACTTCATCCAACTGCAATTGAAAAAGATCCCATCACTGACCCAGTCCTTACTTCAGGTAAGGTCTGTTATTTCCCACCTTTTAAGATACTCAGTTGCATACTCTCTGGACTCCAGGGAGGGGTCCCTTGGAACATTTCTCATCTTCCTCTCAGGGCTGGGGGAGTCCATGAAGGTTCATGCTTCACTCAGTGCCCTGCCTACATGCACAGAGCACATTGGTCCCTGTTACCACACCAGATGTCTGCAATTCAGTCTGTGCTCACAGTCATGCCCAGCAGCCCATGGCTTTAGCCTACTTATAGTATTGGGATTTTGAGTACAGCATTTGTGTTTTGGTGTCTTTTTAAATGTTTTAATCTGCCATCGTTACGTTTTGAACCCAGGAACAGTGTGTAGACATAAAATGTAAATTTACATACTACCTTCACTAGAAGTCTCTTCAGGAGGAATCTGAGAGAGCTGGAATAGGCTTTAAAGAATTGGTGGGCTCAGGGTAGGCTGGGGAAAGTCCATTTCTAGAGCCTAAATCAGGAACACATCTGACACATGCAAGGAAACAGAGGCAATCAAGTAAGGGTGTTTGGGAACTAGCAGATCCCTAACCAGGGATAGGTGCCCTTTCCACATGCCCCAGTGACAGGCTGTACTGTCACACTACTGTTACTATGTAATTGCTCAGAGGCACAGCCCTGCAACTCCTGCTAACATCTGTACAGGGCCTGGCACAGAGAAAGCACTCAACATGTACATGTAGAATCAACAAGTAGACATTGGAAGGATGAGAGCGTGAAGAAAATGTCTTGGTCATGTGTGTTTTCACTTCCTTTTGCTTGAAACGCAAATCAAAAGCCAAAGCCCCAGCTGCTGATAGAGCACTGGCCTAGAATGCACAATCCCTGGGTTCAATCCTCAGCTCCCTACAAAACCACTGTCTTCTCTCTATCTCTACCTCAGAGATGATCATCCATTCTCAAAACAACGCCACACAGGCATAGGCTCCAGCTTTCTCACTCCCGGCTTGTTTTCTTCCCTCCCTCCTTCCCTCCCTCCCTTCTTCCCTCCTTTCCTTCCTCCCTCCTTCCCTCCCTCCCTTTCTTCCTTCTTCCCTCCCTCCCTTTCTTTCTTTCTTTCCTTTTTTCTTTTTTTTCTTTTTTTGAGACAGGTCTTTACTGTTTAGCCCTGGCTGTCCTGGAACTAGCTTTGTAGACCAGGGTAGCCTCGAAATTCCAGAGATTGACCTGCCTTTGCCTCCCAAATGCTGGGTGTAAAGGCCTCTGTGACACCAAGCTGGGTTTATTTAACTATTTTTAATCTGTTTTCAATCCTAAACCTGTCTGCCGCATGCCTCATCATTGGCTTTGCCTGTATCATGCTGTCTTGTCTTGTTCTGGGAGATTTGTAACAGCTACTAGGCTAGACAGCTGAAGCCATATACACAGTGCAAGTGTGTGGTAAAGATCCTGAGAGGGAGTAATGGAAGGAGAGCTGTATCTTAGGAAACAAGATCTGAATGCAAATGACAGGGCAAACAGAATAAGGGCCAGAGAGGAGGCAGGGAAAAGCCTCAGAGACACATTCACTCCCTTCCCTGTCTGCCCAGACTTGTCAGGAGTCTTTCTCCCCTGAGGCAGTTCCTAGTCCGTAGGTCTCTTCAGTGCTCAGCAAGACTGCCTGGGACAAGGTCCCTTTTAACTACCTCCCATCCCTGCCTGTTGCCTGGGGTACCAACTCATGTGTACAAATCTAGGAATTTTTGCTATGCATATCCCCATGTTGTCTCCCCCAATTCCCTATGACTTCTGATCATAGGGTCACCCAGCTTCCATCCACACCCTCATCCCTGCCTCTTTCTGTCCTAGCCCCTTTCTTGTTGGGGTAGTGTTCAGTGACTATTGTCCAATTCTTCCTCCACTAGTCACAGTGGCTAACTACCATATGACCTAGCACCAAGAGCCTGTTCGTGGTTGGGACAAAATGGATGACTGGGGTCTTGTTAAGTGCCAGTCCTACAGAGTTATAGTAGACTATCTAAACCAGGTTCAGGTAGACAGGGTTTCCAATGGTAGAAACCTGCTGGCAGTCTGGAAATACAAGGAGATGATGGGTGTTTAATGATACAGAAAGCTAGTTATCTGACTTCGAGCACAGAACAGGGCTGGGCTCATAGTGAGGTGACCTGATGCATTGCTCCAGAGGCCTTGGTCACAAGTCCAGAAATCCTCACTGTCCACCATCCAGACAGGTCATAAAAATGATGTCAAGAGAGTTTAGCTTATAGGTACAGATCCAAATGGCCTAGCTATTTGGATAAAAATTAACAGTAGAGTTAGATAGAGATTACTGAGTGCCTTGCATAGTTCAGTGTGCGTGTGTGTGTGTGGGGGGGTATTGTGCATTCGTGCACTATATGTAATATAGCAATGTAACTTGTATAGAATGAGTTATTTTATATATCAAACTATTTTAAAGGTATAAAAATTCTGACTCAGTATCTAAAGAGACCTTCTCTATCCATGAGTGGTTCTCATTCTAAAATTGTCCCTCAGCACTATGTCCTTTTTCCAGCTACCTGAATCTCTTGAGAATATTTTTCCCCCCAGCTGGGGACATACAGAGCACTGTTTAAGGCAATAGTCAACAAGTGATTCATATCAAAAGATGGTTTTTCTTTCTACAGTCTGCCCAAGGGGCAGCCCAATTGGCTACACTTGATTTTTGTTTGTTTGTTTGGTTGGTTTGGTTTTTCAAGACAGGGTTTCTCTGTGTAGCCCTGGAACTCACTCTGTTGACCAGGCTGGCCTCCAACTCAGATACCCACCTGCCTCTGCCTCCCCAGTGCTGGGATTAAAGGCATGCACCACCACTGCCACTAGCCTCTGCCGCAGCCACCACCATTGTCACCACACTGCGATGGCCCTTACCACCACTGCTGTCACCACCCAAGGCTTTGTGCCTGGGAAACCTTCATCACGAAGCTCCCTCACCCTGCTTTCTGGTTGCTGCTGCTTCCCAGTGCATTAGTGGAGCTTAGGTATGTTAGACCACTGAGGTCACCAACTCGTCATCTGGTTCAAATCCCCATGTGTCTCCGAGTCAATGACAAAAGTGATTAAAAAAGTAGCAGCCTCTGTCTCAAGAAACTGACAGGGACTTCATGATTTTAGACTTACCTCATCGTGGATGCTAAATCCAAAACCCATTCGAGCTCTTCCTGGGTCTGACCTGGCTTTGGGTCTGACCTGTTTCCTTTACTTACCTTTGTTCTGGTTAAATTGGTTGTCTCACACATTCATGGGGGAAATTTCCTCCTTGTAACTGGCTCATCCAATACAAAAGAAATGGACATTTCTCTCCCTCTCCTTCCCTCCTTCTCTCCTTCTCTCCCTCCCTCCCTCCCTCCATCTTCCCTTTTCCCCACTCTCTGCCCCTCATTACTAGCTAGTACAGTTTCCTACAGACACACAGGCTATTTTGGGAACTGCTATTCTTACAAATCAGAATGGTTTGGTTGCCTTAGAAAGGACGAAAGAGCTAAAGAAAGGGAAGGATTCGTTGACTCCCCTGAGCCGTTCTCTCCTGTTCGTGTGTGCCAGTTCCTGCGCAGTATGTTCAGTTGTTGATAAACATCCACCCCCCCCATGCCTGTGGAACTTCAGTCCTGACTTTTCCCCCTGGTATTACAGCCATTCACTGAAGCTGTAATTAATTAACAGCAGCCACAACAGAGGCTTTATTGGAACCCAGTAACTGGGACAAATCTTACTCGGACAAAAAGTCCCACAGTAGCACCTGTGAATGAAACTCAAAGCAGAGACCCATGCGAGCCCCCCACGGAGTGTACTTCCACACAACCAAATGATTCCCATGGTCTCTCAAAAGCTGCCATTACTTCCCTACTCACTTCTGTTCTTTGGCATAATCCGAGAGAAATGTTGCTCCAACTACCTGCGGCTCTTTGCACGCCCATCTCTTCATCAGACACTTGGAGCTTGGATCTTGCCCTCTCTCTCTCCTTCTCCCAGTCTATAAACAGCATGCTTCTCCACAACTCTGAGGGTTTTGTACCTTCCACAGTTCTCTTAACTCAATTACTCTGTGTGTCCCTTTATCATCTCCCAAGTTGGAGCACACAAAACCGCTAGAAGAGGCTGTGGAGAGGCTTTTGGTTGTGTGAGTTCAGGTCATTCGTCGTTAAAAGGAGCTGCTGGGATTGCTGAAGAGGTGAGTGGGACTTCACAGTGGTCACCTTGCCACTGAAGGGCCCTAGCACTGGACCTTCCTCTCCCCATCTATGTCCTTGGGTCATTTTCCTCAACAATGACCTCCCATCTCATCCCTAAAGGCTACTTGTATTTCCCCAAACATACAAAGGGACAATTTCAACTCCAGTTGGATTCCAGCTCAATTGATGCCAGGCTCTACGTTAGGTGCTGGTGATATGAAGCCAAACAAAACTCAGTCTTTTGTCCCTCACAGCCTCCAGACTTTGCACACATGGACTAAATACTTTTTTCTAACCTTTACTGTTATGGAGATGGGTGTTCTCTACCAACATGATTGCTGTACTCATAGAGGCCACAAGAGGGTGTTGATCCCTCAGAACTAGAGTTATAGATGATTGCAGGCCTCCTTGTGGGTGCTGGGAATCAAATACAAGTACTCTGGAAGAGCAACTAGTACTTTGTTTCCCAAGACAGGGTTTCTCTGTGTAGTCCTGGCTGTCCTGGAACTTGCTTTGTAGACCAGGCTGTTCTCGAACTCACAGAGATCCACCTGCGTCTGTCTCCTAAGTGCTGGGATTAAAGGCGTGTGCTAGCACACCAAGCTATGAAACTCACACTCTTAAGGGCTGAGCCTTCTTTCCAACTCCCAGCTCTTTTGTCCAGATCTGGCCTCTATCATGTTGTCATTGGTAAGAATTATGACCACTGCATGCATGCAACTATGGGAGCACACAAGAATGCTTGTGAGTTTCCAGTAGAAACATGGAGAAAGGAGCCTCACAAACAGTGCTCTTAAGGTTTGACAGAGCATAGGCCTTGATGTATATGTGAGAAGAGAATCAGGTGAAAAGGGAGAAGGCACAGCATGGTCAATATTGGAACCGACTTGAAGGAACCGACTAACAATGGAGGTTGCATATAGACCAGACCTCAAAAAGAACATTTTTTTCCCAAACCAAATGAGTAAAGAAGTTAGTAGAAGAAAGACCAAACTTCAGAGAGACAGAGGCATGAGAGATATCTACTGTTCAGGGAAGCTGCTGCTTCAGGGTGCCTTGGCCTGTTAGACTGTGGGTGATGAGGCAGGTGAGAAAGGGTAGGCCCTGAGTGAGAGCTGCTGGAATGGGAGCACAAAGAAGAGAGATGTGAGGCCAGGTGGATATGGGTTGTATTCACTTGGAGTTGGAAGACGTGGTGTAAAAGCAGTATTTCTAAAAGGTTTTGACTGCAGCCCACAGAAAATGACGCTCTATAAACTAATACGGGCACATTGTAAATTTATACTCTTACTTTGCACAACCCACAGTGATATTTGCTATTGTACTTTCCCCTTCCTTGTTTTCAATTTATTTCTTCTGAGACAGGGTCTCATTATAAATCCCAGCCTGTCCTCAAACTCACTATCCCCCTGCTTCAGCCTCCCTGTGTGTTAGAACTGCAGGCAGTTACCTCCCTGCCTGGCACTATTTCATCTTTCTTAAAATGCTAGCCATTCTGCACAAGCCCTGGATTTCAAACCCAGCACAGCAAAATAACCAAACCAAACCAAACAAACAAAAAAAAATGCTAGTTATGCATACTTAAGCTTATCTTGTGGCCCAATGAGTCATAACTCAAAGTTTTGGCTTGGTCTAAACAGTGAATGTAAGTTAAAGGAAAGCCACTTTAATGTGAGGGGTAATCACTGTAGAGGAAACCAGGAACTGATCAGAAAAAAAGAAAAAAGCAAAGAAAAAGCCAGACACAAAACTCAGGATACAGTTGGCCAAGCAGACCAGGCTGTGGGAAACTTGTTTTACAATGACAGGCAATGGAGTGAGCTGGTCAACTCAAAGGCACAGAGCTCAGAAAGATAAGGAGCCTTGTACCTTGTTAAGGAGATCTGGGATTCTTTGGTTCTGTTTTGTTTGCAGAGGTAGTTACTGGCACTGAATAACAAACCACTCCAAATGAGAGAGGCTGAACAATCTAGGCTTGTTTTTCACAAGTCTGCTGGTTGGTGAAGCTGGGGCTGTTCCCTGGGTTGGACTCATTCTGTATTTGAAGTCAGCCTGGGCCTGGTTATTTATGATTGCCTGGACTGGATAACTCAGCTCTCCTCAACACATCTCCCACAACCCTCCGGCAAGCTGGTGTGGGCACTGAGTTCCACAGAAGAAACATACAAGTGTGTTTTCAGGATCGTGTGTGTTTTAAGGTTCTGCTGTGTCATTATTTGTTTTTATCCCATTGGCCAAAGCAAACCACAAGGCAGAGATGAGAGCAAGTGTGGAGAGGTGCTACTCAGGGGCCTGGGTACAGACAGACACATGTGAAAGAGTCTTTTTTCACATATGAGAAGAAAGGAGGGCAGATTGGTGCTATTTAGGAAGGTCACATTGGTGCTATGGCTTGGAGGGAGGTGATGCTGGCCTGGGAGGTCAGGGCACAGGATGTTAGTGATCTAGATAAGAGATGATGAGGGTTCAAACAGGGTCTGCAACTGGGTAGAAAAAGATTGCTGGATTTCTAAGGACTCCATAAATCATGTCTTTTTCCCTCCTGGGTTATAACCAATGGAGATCTGAACATCTGGGCTAAGAGGAAATGGCTGCTCAGATAAAGTGGCTTTACAGCTGCCCCTCGGATCTCTGTTTCCCATTGTTCCATGTCAAAAAAAAAAGAAAGGAAAAGTGATGCCCTTGGTCTATAACAAGTTGTGGCCACCCATTCAAGGAAGCCTCTCTCTGTCAAGAGAGAGAAAAGAGGGCGGAATGAGTCCAGGAATGATGCTCCGGTGCAGCAGTCTAGGGTGTTTCCTGGGATGGCCCAGATAATGTACATTTTGTGGGCCACAGGGTCTTTCTAGTGACTACCAGTTTTCCACTGTAGTGCAAAAGCAGCCGTAGGCAATCATGTGACCATCTTCCAATACAGTGTTACTTATGAACAGTGAATGAGCATTTTCAGGTGCCACAACAAATGCGTCTTCTGATTCATTTGCGCTATTATTTAAAATTAAAAAGCAAAGCTGGATATGGTGGGGCATAGTAACCGCAGCACTGTGAAGGTAGAGGAAGCTCTGAGTTTGAAGCCAATCTCAGCTACACAGTGATTTCTAGATCATTCTAGGGTATATGAGACCCTATCTCATTGAACAACTACAACAACAATAAAAATTAAAACTGTTCCTAGCCTGTGGATTGTACAAAAGTGGGCAGTGGTTTCATTTGGGTTTGGAGAACCCTGATTTAGTTAAAAAAAAAAAAAAAAAAAAAAAACCCTTCTACAAGGAAACATGAAGTTAGGAGAAAGAAGTCCTTCCACTTTTATCCTAATGAGAGTAATATTTTAAGTGCTGTTGCTATATCATAGGAAACAACATCATCTCTGATGAGAATGATAATTTTCAAGTCAGGAGTGAAGTGAAGGAGGCTGGGAGACGAGAAAGAAGGGAGGCTATTAACATTTATTAGTGTCTTCTCTGCACAGGAAACTATGCATGTGGTGTTAATCTTTTCCAAAATCAAGTAAGGTTGGTTCTTTTATCATAAAACCCCCAATTTGCTAGCAAGGCTGCAGAATTTCAGAGAGGTTAATCAACTAACCTTTCCCATGGCCACACAACAAGCAGGGACGGAGTTGAGTTTAAATCTAAGGTCCCTCCCTGTTCCCAGTACTTTTTCAAACAAGCCTTCTATGGTTGCCAACTTGTAACAGGTATACAAATACCTTCCTAATGAGCATAGTCTTCACAGGACTTCCTTATTTTGTTTTGCTTCTATTTTTGCTTTCAAGACAGGGTCATGTTTTGTAGCTATAGGCTGGCCTCAAACTCAACATCCTCTTGCCTTGACCTAGAGTACTCGGGTTATGGACTGCATCACCATACCCAGCTTTTGCAGGATCTTGTCCTAACTCAGACAACAACAAAGCTTCAAATGACAAATGCCCACAAGACAAAAAGAGCTGAGATTCTTGAGCACTTCAGTCTCCGATGGTCCTTCCCTTGCAGCATCTTTCCTTCAGACAGGCAACACCCCTAAACAGGTGGGGTCCTTTCTTTCTCCTTTTACGTCTTTGCACATTTTTTCAATACTGTAGTAAAACTTACATATCCAAACCCATTTCAAAATATACATACTATTTTTTGGCATTCAAAACATTCACCCTGCTGCAGAGCCATCATCTCTACCAATTGCCAAAGCACATGCTTTCTCATTTTGGAAGATACTTATCTGCCAGGCTGGACAGTTTCTTGGTGCCAACATGGGTATCCATTTCATCTTCACACTCTTATAAACATTCCTGAGATGTTCAGTGAATCCGACTTGGATGGAATTCCACATACCTTCTTCCCTGTTTCTTTTCTGAGACACACTTGAAAGGCTCGGTCTGGGATCAGCATCTAAGCTCCTTCCTGCTGGGCACCTCATCATGGACTCAGAGCAGCAAACTTCACGCTGGAACAGACCTCTGTCCTATTTTCTTTGAAGACATTCTTTTCTTCCTTTTTTCATCTGGCTGCACACTGCCCATGTGGATATTAATTTGCACTGAACACTGGCTAAATTTTAAATGTGCCTCCAGATTTATATTCGAGGTGAACAGCCACAAATCTGAATAGTGAAACTCATTAAATAATTAATTTTTCTAGGATTTCTTCCACTTGGAGAACAGCAAATTTCCTAAGTACATAAATGTGAGTGGAGAGCTTAGAAATTAAGGCAGATGATGTGTGTACTATCTTAGTGCAGAACTAAGAGAAAGCAGTGCATTACGGTCTTTAAATTACAGTTTATTAGTCAAGAGGTTTACTAAAAAATACACTCTATAATCTAATTTCTCTTTGTACAAATTGTCAGATAGAAACTAAATCTTCCAGCAGAAATTTTCAGTCCCCAGAAATAGCTATAAATTAGGCCCATTCACCATTGGAAAGCTCGGTTTTCTGCATTACAATTCTATGCAATTTACATGCTATGCAAATTGTGCTACACTGAATGCCATCTAATGCATTTATTATTCTTCAAAATGAGCTAAACACCGACTTTTTTCCTGCTGAATTCAGCTCCTTACAAAGACAGGTGTATGGACAATTGTCTGACACGTGCTATGGCTTATTATGTCCTCTTTGCCAAAAAGCATATGGCTGGACAACGGTTTAAAAACTATACGTGGCGGGGGGATATCTGGGTATGTAACTCATTTAGTAGAGCACTTGCCTAGCACACACAAAGTTCTTGGTTCAGTCCTTAACACGAGACAGGCATGGAGGAACACACCTGTAATCCCAGCAAATGAAAGGCGGAAGCAAGACGGTCATTCTTGGCTACGTACTGAGTTTAAGGCCACCTGAGGGAGGGAAAGATGTTGAGTAAAATAAAAATAAATAAATAAATAAACTCCAATTGGAAGGGCTTCATTTCACAAAAACCAAATTTAAAATCTGGATGAGGCTCAGGGTGTGTGGAGGGAAGAAGAAAGAAGGAAGGCAGAGGCCCACGAGCTGCCAGGCCCAGACAGGAGGAAGGGAAGAAAGCCTTTTCCCCAGCATGAGACAGAGTTGAGGGCCTTGGGGGTGGAGAGTAAAGTAAGGCTGCCTCTGAAATTGGGCATGGTACCTCATGCATATAATACCAGCACAATGAGGGCTAAGGCAGGAGGATTGCCATGAACAGAAACTAGCCTGAATTACTCATTGAGTTTCAGACTAGCCTGAGCTACAAAACCTGCCTCAAAAAAGATGGGGGCAGGGTGGGTGTCAAAGGTCAAGTGTCATGAAAGGCATGGTAGGACATTAGGAAGACTACACAGAAGTACAAGAGCTCAATTTACAGTGCTATGACATTTAGCGTTTAGGAGACACATTCTAGTTACTACCAGGACCTATTGGTATCTGGGACCTAACTCCATTATAAATCATGTAGGAAGGCAGTCAGTCCTTCTGAAGCTCTGATCTTCAAATACACTGTTTGCTGGGTAGGTGTGAAGGATTGTGTACATCATTAAGCTCAGATAGGCTGAGTCCAGCAGCTGCTTCACTGAGAAACATAAGGGACACCACCTTAGTGCTGGGTAAAGACAGAAGTGTGGCTTTTCTCCTGCAATAGTGGCAGCAGCATGTATGCAAGGGATTTGCCAAAGTAACTCCTGGGAAAGGGTCCCAGAGCTCACTGAGGAAGTAATGAACCTCATTACCAGTTCTCATGCTGTCACAACAATGGAAGCTGCCTCTCCAGGACTCCATATTAACTCTCAAGTCCAGGAGTCTTCCAGAGGAAAATGCTTCTGAGAGAATTAGTGTTCCACAGAATTGCATGTGTAGAATGCTTGGCCAGGCTGAACCATCACAGTGTGGGTGTCCCAGGTGACTGAAAAAAAAAAAAGCTCAATATGGAGACATTCATTGAAGCTCTGCAGACAGTTCAAGAACCACTCCTCTGTTTTTAGCTATACAAGCCCCAGCCAGTTAAGCATTCTAAACCTTAATTTCCACATTTGTAAAATGTGAGATAAGATTTACCCACCTCACGGAGTGGCCCAAGACATACGCCAGGAGATGAGAATAGTGGCTCAGAAATGTTATTTACATGATCTGTCTCATTCCCATTCTCCATCCACTTCAGGGTTGGGATGACAAATGGAACTGACCTAAGCCAACAAAAGTTTCCCTTCCTCCAGACCCTAAGTCCTTCAGAAAAGCTCTAATTATAGGTGCATATCAAATATCGAGGTAGGGTCTTATGCAGGTGCCAGCTTCCATTTTTTAACGTAGCATTTTAACTGACACATAAAAACTTAAGCTATACCTATCTATTTATGCACATATTCAGTACACTTGACCACACAGCATCTTGAGACATGTCTAAATTGTGTGATGTTTAAATGAGGGTAAACACTTCTATCTTCTCACTTAACATTCATGTTGAGAACATTCAACACCATCTCTTCCAGCACTTTGAAATACACAGTGCATTGCTATTATCTACAGTCTCCCTAGTGTGCACACCAAAGCAGCGTGCTCCAGTCTGACTGTAGGCTCCATTTTTACAGTAGGTTTGATTTTATAATTGGGGTAATACCTCAACACATAGACAGTGTTCTTTCAGCACTAACAAGTCTATAAAAAGGTTACGTTTCTGCTCTTCGTCTACAAAGCCCTGACAGATATTCTTCCTGGTAATGGGTTTGCCCTTAAATCTTCCCAGGCAAATCTCCCCTTTCAGAAAAGGAATGACATTGCTGTTTAATTAATATATGTGAAAGCTTCTTACAGTAATGGTCCCCAAAGATCTCACTTCCCACCCCTACCCCAACCCCCACATATCTGGGCAGTTCCCTCCCACATTGACTCTGGACTTGGCCATTTGAGCTGGTTGATGGGATCATTATCAAATTTGACAGAAGCAGAGGCTGGAAGCAGACTTGCCAATTGAGTTTGACTCATTCTTGTTGCTAAGAACTTTCTGGCATTAGGTAAAGAAACACAAGCCAACTTGCTGGAGATGATGACCTAGACACCATCCAGCACCATCTCCACCCCCAATCCATGTGAGCAAAGCCATTGTGGGCTTCCAGCCCCATTGGAGTTGCCAGATGCTTGCATCCACATGAATGGGCTCTGATGAAACCAGGTCCAAATGCCCAGCTGAGTCCAGCCCTCACCACTGACCTGCAGAATAATGAACTGATAAAACTGCCGGGTTTTTTTAGCTACCAAGTGCTTGAGGGGTTTGTCAAAGCAGATAACTGATAAGTTTAAAATGTATAGATATAGGGGTCGTTATTTTTGTCCTCTTGTCTATGTTTCTAGAAGAAGAGGCTTTTGTTGCATGCTGAAACATGGAGATTTATTTGTGGGGAGTCCAGAGAGAACATTTTCTATTTTTCATTTAGTTGATTTTGTATAATCCAGAATAGAAGCACTACCTGTGAAATTTTTTGAAATGTGTAGTAGAACCATTAGCTAAACAAAGTGAGACTCTGTGGATGGCAGGAGAAAGATTAGCTAGCAGCAAGGACATGCTATGCTTCTGGGAATAACTTCCTGACACCATTCTGCATATCACAGCACCAAACCCTCATCTTGACACAGAGCATACGAAATCACACAGGCACGTTCAGTATTTTTTGAAGAATGCAGATTTTTTACCTGGCGAATGGATGTAGCTAAGTGGCTGAGTAAATTCTAGAGACACAGTTAAGAAAGATGCCTGCTAACATACTTATCACAAGGAAGAGGTGGGAAATTAACTTTGAAAGACTCTGAAGAACTTAAAAAATAATAAGAAACAAGAGGAATAGACACATTCAAGGCAGAGAGACTCCAACTCCTCCATGGTTCTAGCCTAACATCCAGGCAACAAATAACGATGAATAATTAACTTCTCCAAAGAAACAAACAATGCAAGCTCCTGGGAAGGGGGTCAAGTTCACAAATTAAGGACACCAAAATTACCAGTATAATACATGAGGGACATAGAGAGACTGAAATGTCCCATATTCAATGAGGAGGCACACATTCCAATTAGCGTTCATCACAGAGATCTGGAAGAAGTATTTGTTAAATATTTTGTTCTGGAGGAGAGACACTGCAAGGATTTGGACCAATGCTGGTGAAAACAAATAAAGGAAAGAAGAAGGGGAGACACAAATGGCTTCATTCTGCTTCCTCAAACAATCACAAACTAATTTCCCCCTACTGGGGACTCCTGGGATAGAGGAAGACTCCTCATCAAGAATAAGGTTATTTAAAATCCTAATTTAAGCGTCACTAGGTAGCAAGGCCACTGTGGGTTTTCAAGATTTATTCTTCATTCTTATGGCAACAACCCTCCTCTCTCCACACCCTGTTGTTTGGATGGAAACTGGGTCCTGTGGTAGAGGAGGGTCACATGACTCTACTAGAGCCAATGGATTGCTATAAAACTTTTGGGACTGAAGGAGGCACTTCTGCTCTAACAGAAGCCAGCTCTGGCGCCATCATGTTGTGCTCTGTGCACTTAAGATTCTGGGATGGAAGCCAAGACAGTGGTGGAAGACAGCCATGTAAGGTGGAATTTGAGTTCTGAATCCAGCCTCATCTGAAACCATACTTACCTATTGGATGTTTTGTTTCTATAGCCCAACAAATTCCCTTTTTGCTTAAGTCAATTGCTTTCTGTCATTTGCTATCAAGAGAGCACTGGGGATATTATACCCTTAATGGATTCTCCATCTGTAAAAATGGGGAGATTCTGCTAGAAGAGTAAAGCTATCTGCAGCCTGCAATTCTGATTTTAAGAGGAGAAGGGGAGGGAGGACTTTATAATATTCTACCAGGCAAATTGCCTCTCCTGATCATTGTCACTACCATGAAATGGATTGAGTGCCCACTGTACTTTAAGTGTGCTATTTCCTTTGCTTTCGGCATGATCATAGAAGGCAAATGTATACAATTTCATCGTATCCCATTTACATCACATGTAGAAATGGACCCTTGAGTGGGATATCACTATAGAGACTAGAGTCTAGGAGCAGAAAAAGCAATTACAGTGAGAAAGAGCATTATCATCTTTGAAGTGTTAGACCTGTGTAAACATAGTCCATACCTTTTCTAAATACTGCCCAATACTGCTTTTAACTAGAGTTATGCAGGCATAAAATATCCTTGGCTTGCAAATTTTCTACTAACTTGAACATACTGGGAACACTTAACAGCAATGCAGTACTGAAAATGCCAAAGAAATTAATGGCTTTGTACCGAACTACTGAAACATGTCCACTAATGTTTAAAATTCCACATCCCAGGACATCACTCATTTATGCCAAGGGAAACTGAAAGAGCGAGAATCTGCTGGGTGAATCATCATTTTCTTAAGTCTCCTGTTGAGTTCTTTTTCTTCCATTTCTTTCTTCCTCTGTCTGTACCCTTTCCTCCTGGGATTAACTGAAAAGCTGTTTATAAGAGGTTAGGAAAGGATTACACACCCCAGGTTATGACTTATCATATAGGTAAAAAGAAACCCAAATGAATAAAATAGCCATACCTCATTAAAACTACTCATGTGGCGTCAACACTTACAGGGCCTTGAAATCCATTGTCTTCAGCATCTTTGAGAGAAACCAAAGGAGCATGTGCACAGTTTATGCAGCCATACATCAATGTCACATCAGGGCTCAGTCTTAAGCTCCCTATTCATCCTGCTCCTGATGAGAGTGTCTGCCAGCCAGTCATAGCACCAACCCACCTGACAGACCTCAGTGCGTCTTTTGTACAGTCTCATGTCACCCGAAGCCCTGGAGTATAGCGTATTCACTACAAAAAGTGAGAAATGGTTTTATGTAAGACTCTGAGTAAATTAATGTATTATTTACAGACTTAGCCAGAATGATAATCTTCATCCCCCATAAACATTTGCTAAGTACCCACCATGTACCAGACACCTAGATAGGCCCAAGAGAAGTATTTACTTGCTTTACAACATCTCTTTATCAGTGTTTGTGAGTCATCACCTCCGTGGATAATCTCATTCCTCCCTCCACTCAAAAGAAATGACAACAGCAGCAGTAATGACCTTTCACCACTGTATTCTCTACCTTAGTGCACAGGGGTTCTCTTAAAGCTGTCTCCCAACATAGAGACTAGTCCTGAGGATTGGGTGTGGCTCACTGGTGGGCCATCTGCATAGCATGCCTTGGACTCCATCCCAGAACTGCAATAGTAATCATCATCATCATCATCATCACCATCATCGTAACAATACTGAAACTGATCCTTTGTCCTCATTCACCATGTCCAGCTGTGTGCCACATCTAAGTATCGGAATTCACCCTGTAGACCAGGCTTGCCTCAAACTCATAGAGATCCACCTGCCTCTGCCTCTGCTTCCCTGAATGCTGGGATTAAAGGAATGTATCACCACCACCTGGCTTGTTCCCATTATCTTAACTTTTGTCCACACCTTTAAAATCTCTTATCATCTCTCCCTTAAGGGTCTCCAAACACTATTTGTTTACATGATAATGTCAGATCAGAGTTAACTTTCTTCTTCTTCTTCTTTTTCTTCTTCTTCTTCTTCTTCTTCTTCTTCTTCTTCTTCTTCTTCTTCTTCTTCTTCTTCTTCTTCCTCCTCCTCCTCCTCCTCCTCCTCCTCCTCCTCCTCTTCTTCCTCCTCCTCCTCCTCCTCCTTCCTCCTCCTCCTCCTCTTCCTCCTCTTTTTCTTCCTCTTTTGTTTATGTGTATATGTGTCTCTCTGTGTGTATGCACACATTCATGTAGGTGTCCACAGAGCTCAGAAGAAGGCATCAGATCCTCTGGAGCTAGAATTATAGGCAGTTGTGGGCCACCTGACCTGTGTTCTGGGATCTGAACTCCAGTCCTCTGTAAGAACAGCAAGCTCTCTTAATTGCTAAATCATCTCTCCATCCCCCAAAGTTAAATTTCTAAAATCTAAGCCCAGATCATGTCACTGCCTGCTTATAACTCCCCTTCCCACCACCACACTTGCAGATTCCTTCCTGCCTTGTAGGATCTATTTTTCATGACCAGGTCTTTGGAACCTTAACTCTGTCTATCTATTCAGCCTATTCTTCTGGTTCTTGGCCAAATGTGTTCCTTCCCCAACCCTGGGCTCACACATGGCCCTTGTGTCTTTGGACATGGTGTTCTCTGTTCCTCCCAATCCTTCTCTGCTATCTCTGTCCAGAGAGCTATTTTTCAGTGTGTCTCCTAAGAATCCATTCAAGGTGCACTTTATGAGGCCTTCCCTGTTCTAGGTTGTTACTCTGCACTCCCAGGATCCTCTAGGCATAGCTTTACCAGCTTGTTTAATACCCAGTTGTGATGATTTGTTTGCATAGTGACCTGTATTATTAGTCTATGAGCTCATTAACATGCCTTGGTCATCTCACTGTTCCCAGAACACAGCACAGTACTTGGCTTCATAGTAGATACGAAGGGCTGTAGTGGAGAGAAAGACATATAAGGCCCATTTCCTATCCACCCTTCCTGCCAGAAAGGTAAGATGAGATAGCATATTATTGTGATCAATTAACAAGTTAAGTGGAGTAATAAGCAGAGATTGCTGAATGTTCCAGGCCGATTTAAGAGGGCAGACATACTATTTTAGAAAATCAAGGCAGGAGGAACTGGTTTGGATCTTGGAGAGGTTTTATTCACTAAATAAAGGAATAGAGGAAGGACATGAAGGACAAGAGACTTACTACAAAAGCTAAAGCCCAAAGGCAGAAAGCATAGGATACGTATAGGGCTAAGACAGGGAAGGATGGTGGGGTGGAACCAAGAGTCAGAACATGGGTTTTGGGTTTTGCCCCATAAATAACTGAACATTTTTGACAAAGAAAGTAACTTGCTGAAATAGTATTTCAGGATCAATTAGCAGATGGTAGTCAAATTGACAAAGGTACAAAAACAAATTAGGAAGCTATTGAACAATCCATGCTTGAGGAGAGGAAGTCTCATCCACAGTATCGACAAAGGAATTAGAAGGGGAGCGGAAAAAAGCCCAAGGATGGCATTGGATAGTCAGAAGGACTCTTTAGTCAGAAAGGAAAAGAAATAGATGACTTAGAAGTTTCAATTCAGAGAGAAAAATGGCAATTTGAGCAAATAGGAAAGTTTATGGAAGGATGGTACTGTTAGAGGAGAGAATGGATTTTACTCGAGAGTCATAACAGCTAGAGGAACTACAGGAAAGCAGAATAGAAACATCTAGTGGGCAATTGGAGATTAAAGACAGCACTGTGGTGTAGGCCTCAACTTCCCCCAGCGTCTCAGGAACTGTCTAGAATAACCATACTGATGAACTTGAAATTCATGATTGAGTTTCAGAAAAAGATATTCATTGTATATTAACATTTAGAGGTCATTTAAATGACAATGTGCTGCATTGTAAAAGATCTGTACAATTTTAAAACAATAAAGATTTGAAAGTGGGAAAAAAAGACAATATAGTGTGGCTGAATCATCTATTTAATGGATGATTTTAGACCTCAGTTTCATCATTTGGAAGAGGGAATAATTGTCTTTATTGGGCTGTTGGGGTGACAAATGAGAGTATGCGCACAAAAGCAGCCTCGCACAGACTCTGGAATGTGGTAAGGACACAATAAACATTGGCCATTATCATTAATAACCAAAATTGGTTAAAATAAAAAAATTTCTAGAGTGCAGAAAATACTTTTTTATTTCCACAACAATTACATAAGGCAAGTATTACCACTATATTTCCAACTGAGGAAGCATAGCTCAGCAAGGTTAATTGGTCAGATCAACAGAAGTAACTCAAATTGAGGTTTTCTAGGCCAAATCTCCTATGCTACTGAACCTGCTGAGTCTAGTTTGGTATTTGGGGTCAAGAGAGTGTCACTTATGCAACCTTTGAGCATCACCAAATCTCAAGGATAGGCTTTGACATCAGGTCTTTATTTGTCTGAATGATAATCCTACCTTCAAATACACCAAAGCTATCAAGCTCATCAAAGAACAATACATTCTTAGAGAAGGAGGTCTTTAAGATGATGTTGTCTCTCCCCTAGTGTTTATAGTGCTGGCAGTCTGGTGCCCCACCCGGTCTCCACCATCCTGGAAGACTCCAGGATATATTTCAAGATATGGCTTCTCCTTTAATTTAGAACAGAGGCTGCTAATAACAGTCTGATATCTGTCAGCAAGAATCTCACCCAGCTGGGACAGCTGCCCATAAATCATACATTCCAAGTGATTCCTCCAGCATTCAAAACGATTGGGAAATTGTGTTGGAGACAACACTGGTGGTAGGTTTTTTGCCTGGTAACCATGAAAATAATTGTTGCTGACCACTCTCTATCTTTGAATTACTGCTCTACTCTCTGTCTGGACATATGGAAAGGAGAAATCTTTGGGGATATTGCCAGATAAATCTGGCTTACCTTGGATTCCTGAACGGACAGTTTGTCTAAGAATAGCCTCCAAGGGGAGTTGCAAGGGAGCTAAGTGGAAACATGAGCTCTTGGTATTTTGTTCACCCTCCCCAGTAACTCTTGATTTCTGAGGTGAATAAAGTTATGTCATAAGGACATACAGAATGAATAGTGAAGAGCATGGGAGAGGTAGCAGGTACTTCTGAGACAGGTCTATTGATATAAGGAACAAGATGGCCCAATCCCATCCATCTACCAAGACATCAAGGCAGAGACTGATTGTGGTTTATGAGAGGTGGCGACAGGAACTTTCAGGCTCCAATCCTATCTTGGAATGTTGATTCTATCATGGCCAAAGGCATTTCTTCCATGCCTCTTTCCCACATCTATAAAAAGGAGTTAATCAAAGGTGTTGCTGAGGTTTAATTAGTTAATACTGCAAAGTGCTTTGAAGATGCAAAGAAGATTATAAATATCCTGAGTTAAAAGGCCTCTTAAGAAATATAGGTTAAAGTTAAGATTTAGCAAATCATATTGTCCCCAAAATAGCATAGGGCAAATGAAGGTGATTTAGCTTTGACAGGGAATGTTCCCTGATGCTGCTCGGGTACTGCAGGTGATGTCATTTTACCTCTTTTTGAGATTTTTAAATTGTTGTTGAGAGGAATCAAAAGGAAATGTGCACATTCATGTGTTCAGAGCACCCCTTCTCCAAGCCAGGATCATCTGGCTCAGATGAAGGAGGGAGAGAGGAAAGCATACAGAGAGTAAGAACATGTGAACCCTCTCCCAGATCTTACAGTTGGGCGTGGTAGTGCTACACAGCTATGGGAGGATAGTGGAAAGAGACAATAGTGGTTAGAACTGGTCCATGAATCCGAGCTCTATTCAAGTCATAGAACCTCTTAGGACCTTTGTTTCTTCCTCTGAACAAGAATCGCTCCGCCTTCACAGTCCAATGAGGAGATGCTATGAAATAATTGGTGAGAAATGACTGGACTATAGCTATTTTCTTCCTTCCTAGTAACATATTCCATCCTATTTCTCCTCTTCAATCCAGATTGTGTTTCCCACAAACCTTTGACATACCAACACACTGAGTTACTGTTTTCAGTTCAGCACTGTTGGGACCATCTTATCTAGTTGGTATTTTCCTTGAAAATCAAAAGTGCTGATTCCCACTATGAGGCAGTGTTCCAGGGGAGTAAGTCTTTTTTTTTTTTTTTTTTTTTTAAGCCAAGTTTGCCTCATGAGGAAACCCAATTTTTTATTAGACTATGGTTTTAAAAAATCTAATTATTATTATTTTACATGTGTGTGATGACAGAGTTTCTGTTCCATCTGATCCCACAGCTGTTTAGCTCCAAATAAACACACAGAGGCTTATAATAACTATAATCTGTTTGGCCAGTGGCTTTGGTTTCTTACTGACTAGCTCTCTCTTAATTATTAACCCATTTCTATTAATCTATGTATTTCTGCATGGCCTCATCTTACCAGAGAATGTCCAGAGTCCTATCTTCCCGGTAGCTACGTGGCTCTCTCTGGCAGCTCCTCTCTGCCTTTCCCTCCCAGAATTCTCTGAGTCTGGTAGCCCTGCCTATACTTCCTGCCTGGCTACTGGCCAATAAGCATTTATTCATCATTCAATAAGAGAAATATATATTCACAGCATGCAGGACATCTCCCATCCTGTGTGAGTGTTTGTCCTTCATATATCTCTCCTTTGATATGAAGGAGCCTAAATGGTTCCTAACGCCTTTTTTTTTTTTTTTTTTTTAAGGTAACGGTCTCTTCCCTAACATTCTATCAGAAAGTCTTCATTGGACCTCACAGACTTCTGGGATGGTTGGCTCTTGATTCGGAGATGAGAGGGTGACAGGTCATCCTATAACCTCTATTTCACTGACAGAAACACAGAATACAGACTCCCTACAGCTGTGTGTACAGAATAGGTCAGCATCACCTGGCAGGTGGTAAATACCACTCAATTTGTGATCCAATCATGGGCCAATCTAGCACGGTGTGACCATGGCTATGAAAAAAAAATCACGAGGATTTGAAATTACCTGGATGTCTGGAAAAGCATAAAAACACAACTTTAAATGAATAAAATTTCAAAGTGGGAGCAGTGGGCTGATGTGCATCCTGGAGTTATTTATTTTTAAAGATGGCTGAAACTCCGAGGCAGGGAAGGACTGTGGCTTCTAGTCCCGGGGTTATGTGGATGGCTCCTGTTAGTTCTTCACTTACATCCCAAACCCTGCCACCACTGGCACCTATGAGTGGAGAGGACAAATATATAAAAAGGACTGAAGCAAATGTTGTGTGTATCCTATACTCTGCACATACCCTGGCTGTATGGTCAGGCAAGTTTGGGTTGGTTTTGTTGATGGTGTTGGTTTCACTGATATTGTTTGTTTGTCTTTGGGTTTTATTTGTTTGTTGTCGTTGTTTTCACTAATTGTGAACTTGCTGCAGCTTGATTGATAAAGGAATTTGGATTAGAAGGATGAGGAACACTGATGTCTTTAGTCTCAAGGCCCCTGGATGCAGGAAGGAGAACACAGGCAGACAGAGGACATTCTACAGTGCCTCATTCTTCAGATGTCCTGCTTTTCTTCAGAATGCTTGAGCACGAAAGGGGGATTGAGACACTTTAGCTCCCTGAGTTCTCAGCTGTTGCCAGAGAAAGCACCTGTCTGCCACCCATTGCTTCCTAGACAATCTGATCAGCCACCCAGGGTGGCTGCCAAAAAAAGGACCGTTAGAAACCCATGGTTACAGTCTGCTCCTCCTCCTCATCTCCCAGCTGCTAATCTGTCCCCAGTCCCTTATATGAAGGTGGTGTTCACCAGTGCTGTAAAACAAAACAACACAACTCCCCCATAAATTGTTCAAATAACAACATCATGAATGTACCAAAAAGAAACCCCAGAAAACACTAACAATTAAGGAAGAACTACAAATATCTCATAAATCTTAAGAATATCTTTCAATGTTACTTACCAAAGAGATGCAAATTTAAAAGAGGGTTTTCCTCAATCAATTTGGCCAATATAAAAACATAAAAGGGTACAGATATAATTGTTCTAAAAATATTTTGGATTTGTTTTCTATAGGCAACAAAAGCCCTAAAGTGCTTTGACATAGCAATGTTCTACAATGGATTATGATCAGATAACTAGAAATACAACAAAAGAAAAAATTAAACTGTATGACAATTCAAATAATAATTATCTTGTCAAAAATTGAAAATAACATAAATGTCCAAAAGAAGAATAGTCTAAAATTTTGCTCTATATGATGGGACAACTTATAGGATTTGTGTGTGTGTGTGTGTGTGTGTGTGTGTGTGTGTGTGTGTGAATGATGTTTTATTTTAGTTTTAGTTTTTCTTTATTCTTGAGAATTTCATACAGGTATACAATGAAATATGATTGTATATGCCCCCTAATTCCCTCTCAATTTCATGTGTTTTTGATGAGTCATGAAGTTAGTGCTACCCGTGTGTGTGTGTGTGTGTGTGTGTGTGTGTGTGTGTGTGTGTGTGTGTAGGGCTATGCACCGGAGCATGGGACATCTACCAGTAGTAG
This sequence comes from Cricetulus griseus, assembly GCF_003668045.3. Taxonomy (NCBI): domain Eukaryota; kingdom Metazoa; phylum Chordata; class Mammalia; order Rodentia; family Cricetidae; genus Cricetulus; species Cricetulus griseus. Next base: position 52,626,255 of record NW_023276806.1, on the reverse strand, counting down.
TACAACCTCCAAAAAAAATGATTGTCCTTCCCCCTGCAAGTATCCACTACTAATAGCTCCTCATTAAGGATATATTCTGGTGACAAGGCATTGGCTGAGTGGGTAGAAGTGCTTGCCACACAAGCCAGATGATCTGTGTTGGAACCCACAATGCCAGATTCGGTAATCTGTAATCCTTGCACTGCCACAGAATTACCGAGGGAGGACTAGAGAATGAACTTTCAGAGTCACTTAGCCTGGAGTGAGATGGAAGAAACAAAGGATCTTGCCTCAACAAGGTGAAAGGTGACATTGACTCCCAAAGTTGTCCTTTGACCTCTGATATGCCTGCACACAAACACATTCGCAGATTATTTTTTTCATGACAAGGTTTCTCTGGGTAACTCTGGCTGTCCAGGAACTCGCTCTGTAGACTAGGCTGGCCTTGAACTCACAGAGATCCATCAGCTTCTGCCTCCTGGGTGCTAAGATTAAAGGTGTGCGCCACTAATGCCTAGTTCCACATACAGAGAGTTTTCAAAACATGTTTCAGGGCTAGGGTAGAATGCAGCCCAAGGGTAAAGCACTCCTTTAGCATGCAGAGATTCTAGCTCAGTTCTTCGTACCCAAAACAAATTAAAACATGTTTTCAAAAAGTATTTCATAGAACATATTTCTGTATAATATTATTGAAAAGTATGTGTTATAAAATTATATCTCTAATTTTATAAAATATAGACAGATATGCCTAAAGAAAAAAATACCAAAGGATATATTAAGATACCAACACATTAGCTGTGTCTGCTTTCCACAATCAACTTTCATACTGGAACAAAACTGGCCTATATTTACAGTTTTAAAATGTTAAAGAATTATAATGAGATATTACCCCACACCTATCAAAGTTGCTAAAATTAAAAAAAAATGACACCAAACTTTGGTGAGGCTTCAGAAAAATGGAAAAATGTACTCTTACATTCCTGACAGGAATGTGAATGGTACACCCACTCAGAAAAGAAATGGCAGCTTCTCACTAACCCCTTGCCTATTAAATGACCCAGCAACTGTGCTCTTGGATGTATGTCACAGAAAAATAATTACTTGTGTCTCCTCAAAATCTATTCATGACTCTTCACAGGTTTTTATTTGTATAGTCCAAGCTAGAAACAGTCCATATCTCCTTCAGTCAATGGATGTACAAACTGGCATGTCCTTTCCATGGGACAGTACTCAGTGATAGAAAGAAACAAACTCCTAGCGCACACACACAACTTGCATAAACCCTGAGAGAAATATGATGGGAGAAATAGGCCAACCTCAAAGCAATAGCTACTGTAAGACTGTGGATATATGGTATTTCTGAAGTGACAAAATTAGAGAGATTAGGGGCTGTAGCTGTAGCTTGTAGTGTAGCACACACAGACTCTGGGTTTGATCCCTCCCAAGTTAAGAAATGGAAGAAGAGAAGGGGAAATTGTAGGTGGATACAGTGTGTGTGTGTGTGTGTGTGTGTGTGTGTGTGTGTGTGTATGAAATTGTCAAAGAATAAATAAACACATATGACAGAGAGATGGAGACCAGAAAAATGTGTTAGGGAGATATGCTTGTTAATGACAGCACAAGGAGTTTGTGTTGTAACTGACCTGTATCTTGACAACAGTGAGTCACATAAATCTGTACAGGTGACTAGAATGCATGGATGTAACACACACTCACACACACACACACACACACACACACACACACACACACACACTTCAGTGTGCAGAACTGAGATATGAGTAAGGTTGGCAGGTTGTATTGTATCAAGGTCACTTTCCTCATGCTGGTGTTCTGTAGTTGTGTATGATATTAACATTGAGAGAGACTGGGCAAAGAGCTTAGGGGCTGCTTGGCAAAATGTTTGCTACTGCATGTGGCTCTACAGTTTTCTCAAGAGAAAGAGTTAGAAAACTCCAGAACTCAGGAGGCAGAAGGAGGAGAGTCATAAGCTTGAAGCCAGCTTGGGTTACACAGTGAGTACAGAACAGATATGTATATAAGGAGGATGCATAGCAAGACCTTTTCTCAATAGACCAAGTGTTTGGGATATCAAGGCCTCAGATTCAGTCTTGAGCACTTATTTTAAAAGTTAAAATAAACAAAACAAATTAGCAAGAATTTATAATTTGAGACATACATATATATACATATATATATATATATATATATATATATATATATATATATATATTATCTTATTTGGATCCTAATTCAAACTATAAAAGCATGTGGGGAGATCACAGGACCTAGCAGAGAACAACTACTGTTGTTTTGCTGCATGGCAAGCAGTCAAACTGCCTTCTAAACATTTATGTTCATACCCATAGATCAGTGCTGTTCTCAACCTCTGTCTCAGAAGCTTCTTTTGACAGTGGACAGCGGTCAATGAAAAGACTTGGTAACCAGCCAAAGTAAGTGATTGCTGAGTCACAGGCCTACACGGTGCATCTACATCATTACGCACCAGGCTCAGGGGTCATCTGAAAGAGGGGTGGACAGACCGTAAGCCCCAGAGAGTGGGAGGAGTCCTGTGAGATGCTGCTGTCTGGGCCTGGCATGCATTGTACTCATTAACTCATAGTAGCCGTGTTACCTGTGTAAGATTAAGCCAGTGAACAGATGAGCATGGATGAGAGTTCCACCCTGGTTGAGGTGCTATTGACAATTGATGGTTGCTAGAGGAGAGAAGCTTGTTTTTCTTCAGAAGGGTGGCCACTGGTAGGTTGTTCAGGTTAGATGGATGGTCCCATACCCATGTGCGTGCAGGCAGCATTAATTGGATTCAGTAGGTTAAACCAAAAAGAAGGGGGCTGGAGAGGTGACTCAGTGGTTAAGAGCACTTACTGTTCTTGTAAAAGAGCTAAGTTCAGTTCCCAGCACCCATAAAGGGCAGCTCACAATGATCTATAACTCCAGCTTCAAAGGATCCAATACTCCCCAAGACTCTGCAGGTATTTGCACTCTTGTGCACATACCCACACATGGACATTTACACATAATATTTTAAAATAGTAATAAAAATAAATAAAGGGATGTAGCACACGCCTTTAATCCCAGCAGATTGGGAGGCAGAGGCAAGCAGATCTCTGTGAGTTAGAGGCCAGCCTAGTCTGTAAATCGAGTTACAAGACAGTAAGTGCTACTCAGAGAAACCCTGCCTCAAAAAACCAACCAACCAACCAACAAACAGAAGACACGAAGGTAGAAGGGGACATGTTGGGGACTGGAAAGAGGTAGTTAGAGGTGGATATGGTCAAGATATGTTGCATATATGCATGAAATTGTCAGATAATTTAAAAATATGTTTAAAGAAGCATGTGACATTTGTAATACTATGAAGTTGAGCATTGGCTCCATAGTTGATGCTGTTGAGTAATACAGGGCTGACAAGGTAGTTCAGTGGGTAAAGCGTTTGCCACCAAGCTTGATGATCTGAGTTTGATACCTGAAACCTACATAATGGAAGGAGAAAACTGACTCGCAGTTGTCCTCTGACCTTACACACACACACACACACACACACCACTCTGTATATACAATGATAAACAAGAAAAAACTATAATTATTTTTGATTCTATAATGCTATTTTGGATGAAAACACCCCAAGTTTTTAAACTTTAGAGATTCAAACTTCATAAAGTCATCCAATGACTGTGTATGCTTTACAACAAAGTGAGTAGGATAAAGGACGAGGTGTCAATGGGCTAGTCTTTGCCATGAGTAGATGGATAAGTTGGTATATATCATATCTATTTTTTTATATTTTCAAATTTTTCCATAATAAGTTAGATTTATTTTAATGAGGGAAAAATTAAGAAAGAAGGTTGAATCTCCAAGGAAACTCTGCCAAAATATTCATCTGCTCATCAATAAAGCATGAAGCTTCTATCTGAATTCCCTGTGTGCCAGGCACTGCACTGGGCCTTACAGACAGGACTGCAAGAGGCTTACTACTACCCAGAGATCAAAGGCTGGCAGGAGCAGAGAAACTGTAAAAATGAGTAAGTGCAGTTGAAGTTAGAAAGTGCTAGAAGGGATTGAATAGGCATGGTAGAGCTGACTATGTTCCGAACCCACAGAATGGTGCCCTGAGGAGTCATCAAAGGATATTCTGCAGTCCAAGTCTGGAGGGGAAAGGCCCTTAAACCTGAACTGGAGTCCCAAGCAGGCTGAATGTCACCTCTTTTCACATCAGTACATTTCATTTAGGATCCTGTTCTAGTCCAAATCGTATTACGGTCTTGTGAGCTTGCTCTGCTGTCACCTTCAGGGACACAGGGCTAATGATCTGTACTGAAGTCTTGCAGTTCATGAGACAAGATGATATGAGCTCAGATGCAATGTCCCCATCACCAACTGCCTCCCTTTCCAAGGTCCTGAAACCTTTTAGCTCTGCCTTCATAGTTCAGATACTAAGTCAGAGGGAAATTGTTAAATGAGCCCTTTAGAAAAACATTGAGTATGTGTCTTCAATCAAGAGCTCAACCGCATTTGATGAGACTAGTACTCAAAGGGAAACAAGATGTTCCATATGTTTGTGGATATACATATTCCTTCTGTAAGTGTACATATAAATTTGTTTTATGGCTACTGCCTAATCAGATGTAATAATACAAAGGACGCCACATGGTTAACAGTATTAAGGCCATAAATTACATCTTGAAGAAAGTGGTTTTTCCACAAAGCCACTTGACAAGACCTGCCTGATTAATGTCACACTGGGGAGGCATGACAGAGGTGAGATTGGTAAGGAAAGTGGCAAAGAGGACGCGGGGACAGCAGCATCCACAGCAGTTAGCCTCGGAGAACAGGACCCTCAGCTTTGTGACTACTGAATACTGTTTGCTTTACTTTAAAAAACAAAAATAAGAGGCCACCCAAGCCTTGAGGATGCATTAGCCTCTGTTCTGAATATTGCTGTTGGCATGCATTATTTATCAGCACTGTGTTCCATTATTGCTAAATAGAGAATCAATAGATTAAAACACAAAAGACCTGCAGAAATAACAGTCACCAAATGAAGGTAGATCGTCTGCTAAGACTTAACCATGATGACGCCTGGCCAGTGGAGCCGAGCTTTCGTTTCCTTCTTTGCCATTTGTCTATATTGATTCTGCCCGTGAGAAAAGGAAAAGCTTCTTTGCCTTGACGAAGACTGATTTATCCTGTCTCTTGATGCAATTTTCAGCTTGGACCTCATTTGAATCCTCACACCAGAGTCTTTAGCCTGCTAGGAGAAACTACAAAGGAATTAGGTTTTGGTCTCAGAAGCCTGCCTATAATTACTTTTAGCATCAAGTGGCTCCAAAAGTCAGAACATAATGACTTTAAGGATATTTTAAGGTGGTAGGCTTGGATGGTATACCATTGGCTATGCCTAGAAATAAAGAAGGGTCTATGATGGGACAAATAGAGGAGGCAAAGGCCCCTTGAGCCTTGTCTGTGTTCCAGTTGCTCATTTATTACAGCTGAATGTCTTCCAGTTAGGAAAGACCAGTGTTTGGGAAACGGCTTAATTATTCAAGCTGTCTTTTATTTTGATAACAAGGAAAAACAACTCATTCTAACCAAGTCATAATTGTTGTGATTAAAAAACAATATTTTCCCAATATAATTCAACAAACGCCTGATGAACTTCTGTGTAATACCATTACTAAGCATTAGGGATGTGTGCTCACCCATCAAATAGTTCCTGAGTGCCTGTGGGAAGTGGGCTAGGTGCTCACAGCTAAGACTCCCCTTCCCTCCCAGAGCAACTAGCCTGGTAAGGGAGATGGTCGTTCAATGAATACTCACACAGTGAAGGAATTCACTGAAATTGTGGAACCTGTAGGGGTGCTGTGAATAAGAGGATGAACATCAGGTCTGAGCTCAAGAGGAATACTTCTCTGAGGAAATGATGTTAGGAGAGGAGCTGGCTTACGTGAGGAAAGGTGTTGACACATAACCGTCATCTACTTTTCCAAACGCTCTCAAGAAGGCTGGGAGCTAGAACCAAGTATGAGCTGTTCTGAACCCTGAGAGATGGCCACATGCTCCAGCAGGGAAGGAGTGAGCTGTGGAATTATAAGTGGATTACAGTAGGATGAGCCGTTCTGAGTTGACCTGAACCCCTTGCCTGCAGTGTGAAAGCAAAACAAGACAGGCTAGGCCACAAACAAGAGAGAGAGGGCCTCCTTGGCTTGTCTGGCTCTGTACCAGCAACACCCAATGAACACAACATAGTTTGGCCATCTTTGCTATTACTCCCTCTCTTGCATAAGTACTTTAGGTTTTAATCTCTCTTTTGAAAAATGAAAATGAGGACTTGGCAAAGATGCAAAGAGACCTGAAATTTTTTTTTAAAAAAAATCTTTTTAGCTCCAATACAGCAAAAATACGCCATGACGCACATTATGAAAAACGAAAACCATGCTGGTTTCATGAAATGTGACTGAAACCAGGCCAACCAGGTGACTGGATTCTTCTCATGCAATCATTCAATGGCTGTTGACTGGGCACCTGTAGTGCAGGCTTGGCATACAGCTGCAAGCAAGGCAGACAAAGTGCTCGTCCTCGGGGAACTTGCAGACCGGCAGGGGAGAGAAGAGAAACCAATATAGCTTTAGGCGGTGAGAAGGGCAGGAAAATAGATTCAGCTAGTGGAGAAAGGCAGGAATGAGAAGAAGCTAGTAGAATACAGTGGCCAAGAAAATCCCCAGATACATGCATCATCATCTTCAGAAGGTGACCCTGCTCTGCTGTAACCATCTTAAAGTGTCTTGAGTGCTAGGAGTGTAGCTATGCACCACCACGCCACATTAATGTGGTGCTGAGCATCAAACTAATGGCCTCCTGGGTAACAGGCTAGCACTCTACCAACTGAGCCACATCCCCAGATGTCCAACAGTGGAGCAAGTATGAAGCCTAGAGCCACGGGTGACGTTAGTCTCACTCCTTCAGATTCTTTCTTTTTCTTATTACATTGTTTATTTTGTGTTGTGCATGTGTGTGATCACACATGCTATGGGGTATGTGGGGTAGTTAGAGGGTAAATATGCAAGAGTCAGTTCTTTCCTTTCATCGTGTGAATCCCTGTGCCAGAACTCGGGTCATCAGGCATGGTGGCAGGTACCTTTACTCTCAGAGCCATCCTCTCAGCTTCCCTCTGATTCTTCACTGCCAGCTCTCACATCCCTGAAGCAATATTGCCTGGGTCTAGGCATGGGTAGTGGCACAGACATCTCTGGAGGCTCGCACTGGACCCAGGAGAACCCCTTTACCCAAAGGAACATGTTATCAAATGGCAAATAAAACCATGACTAAGACGACAAGAGGAGCGACAGAGAAAAGAAGAAAAGCTTTCTTCCTGCTTGGTGGACAGAAGACCGGCCTTGCACTTGGCCCTGAAGATGATGTAGCTGTCCCTACCCATCTGAGGAGGGGACAAGCCAGTAGGCCTGAGTGGAGAAAGATATGGGAACATTTTAAAGATATGGAACATTATGAAAAACAATTCTGGCCTCCTCTGCAGAGGAGAGGCAAGTGCACAGGTCTGCAGGCTGCAACAAGCTTGACAGGTCTCAGGGAAAAACAGAACCGCTGGCTCTGCTGGAGAGCTGCCAGTCAGTGGTGGGTGGCAGGAGTGAAACTGGAGCCTCTGGGGGCAGCTCAGGTGGCTGTAGCTAGAAGAATGTTAGCTTCCAGGCTACATGGGGCTGTGGGAGGGCTCTCTAGGCAGGGAAATGATTCCATCTGATTGATGTTTGGAAAGCTGTTTCAGAGAGGGGGAGATGTATCTCTAGCTTATTGGTGTATTAACGGATTCATTTTGCATCTTGTTGCGTGATCCTGAGTGAAAGCAGCAGCACGCACCAGCCCAAGTGCATTGAGAAGGGAAGAAACAAGAACGATGCAAACCTAAGTGGCGGGGAGGGGCCTTGTCCACTAGCTCCCGGATGAGGAAGGCAGAAGCAGTGAGCCAAGACCTTCCTTCTTCCCAGTGGAGTGAGAACCAAAGAAAGAGGCATGGCTAAGGAGAGATTTGGAACAGCTTCTGAAAGACCAAGGAAGAACTCCCTGAGGATACACTGCTGGCCTGGCAGGGAGAGACCCTCCACTAGACCACAGAGCCCACACTTTCCCCTTTCCTGAGGGATTTCCCATCCTGAACCTACTCTCCTTCCTGCCAGTTTACAAATCTCATCCCTTCTCACCTCACCCCCCTCCCCAGTCAGGGATAGAACCTAGGACCTTACAGATACTGAACAAGCACTCTGCCACTGAGCTACTCCCCCAGCCCAGATCTCCAAATTTAAATTACCAAATGCCCTGTGATGCAGCCCTCCCAGCCATTTGCAGATGTCTCTTCTCCTGTGTATCTGTCTGAATGACTGGCACTTCCTTCATCTGCTCATCATCATTCTTGTCACTCGCTTCCTCCCTAATCTCTTGCTATATGGTTTTTATTACGTTAGTGCAATTTCCCTTAAAGGTCATCCATTATTTCTGCCCTATCCTTGTTGTCATAGACACTGTGTGTGTGTGTGTGTGTGTGTGTGTGTGTGTGCGCGCGCGCACACGCATGTACACGCACACACTGTAAAGGTTTCTTCCTTGCTTTGACCTCATCTCTCATTTAAAGTTCTTATTCTGAATTTGCTGGATGTAGGCTCCTGGCCTTTTCTTCCCTTTCCTCTGATCACTGTGCCCCTTGTCTCTCTGCACAGCTCTTTATCCTTCTCTTAGTCATCTGTCATTCACACCACCCGAAGCTCAGCTCTTGCTCATCGCTTGACCCGATCCTCAGTGAACTTAGTTTCTTTCCTGGCCACCAGATATCTCCAACTCCACATTCCTTACCAGCTTAATGGCTAGCAGTTGGCTTATGGCTTCTAAGCCACACACATCTTTAGCCCAAACTCTTGTCTCTAGACTCTTTTCATACTTGCAACCTATCATTATGTCCAAAATGAAGTGAAATACTTTCCTGAAAAAAGCCCCTTTCCCATCAGTGTCACTACTTTTGAGTCTACCATATGTCTCACTGTAGAGCTAATTTTTGCTCTCCCCTGCCCTTGTCCACTACACATCATCCCACAACATTGCCCTCCATGGACATGTTAGATATAGTCCTTCATTCCTAGTAATTCATCCACCCCAGATACAGGCTTTGAGTGACCCACCTCCCATGGTTCTCTCTCTAATATCCTCAGCCAGTATCTTCCAACCGCTCATATCCTTCAACAAATATTTACGAAGGACTTATTGTGTATACTGGAGATAGGGTATTAGACAATGACGGCAAAGCTCTCAAAAAGACAGCCAATATGTAAATAAATTAAATCACTCTCAATAGCTGATAGACATGACATGTGGTGACATATGGAAAGTGATGGTGGAGGAGGCTCAAGCTCTCCATCCTATGAGTGCTCAGAGCAGTCCTCTCTGAGAAAGTGGCATTTGAGTCTGGGACAGATGAATAGAAGAGAACAATCATGCACATCTCTAGGGGTGAGCCTACAAGGACAACCAGTGTGAAGGTCGTCATGTGAGAATAAGCCTGGCTTTGTCTGATAAACAGAAAAGGCTGATGCAACATGAACGCAGTGAGCTAAGAGGACTATGGAAGATGAGTGTGGAGAGGCTGCCTTGGCCAAACCATATGGGCTTCTCAAGCAAGGATGGGTGGAGCTTTGTTCTAAGTTTAAGCAGAAGTCCTAGGAGGGGTTGAAGAAGGTAGTGATATGGTCTGCTTTGCATTTTTAAAAGATCACTCTCACTATTTAATGTGTGAGAGTGGATTGTATGGTTCCTGAGAGGACATAAGAAGAGCAATTAGGAGTCCAGCTGAGAGCTAATGGTGGCCTGGAGTGCACAAGGGCAGGGTAGATGGAGACAAGTGGACAAGTGTAAGTTCAATTATCTAGGAGGCAGACACCATAGTGTTTGATGATGGTTTGGATATGGGGATAAAGAAAAATGGAGGAATCAAGAATGACTCCTAGGTTTCCGCTCAAGTAGTGTTAGCCAGTGATGTAATCTCCTGAAATAGGGAAGCCTGGGATGAGAGAGCAGGGTGGGCAGAGAGTATTCTTACCACACACCCTTAATGATGGGGCCCTCATTCCAAAGACAATCTCAGTCTACTGATTTTAGAAAGGTCTTTCATGGAGTTCTAATCTGTTTCTCTGAAAATTTACCCACCTACTCTAATTCTCATCTTTGAAGAGAAAAGAAAAGAAAAGAACTTATGTCCTCTTTCTCATCCAACAGCCCCCTTCTTTCCCTTGCAAAGGATACTTAGGCTCTTCTGAGTTTCCTCTCCTATGATTAATTTACTCATTTTTTCTTATTTCTGGATCATGGCAGATTTAAACTGGTTTTCCTTCCACCTCTTACCATCCTATCATTACAAACAGCCAGATCTATCTTCCTAATGCTCCCGTCATTAATCATGGAGGGCCAGGCATGGTGCTCTATCCTAAAATGAAGACTCTTTGGTCTCAGTTTTCTAAGGCAAAAGGACAACAGAAGATACTGTTAAAAGCACTACTATTCACATATTTTAAGTGGCCAAGACTATTCTTAGACTTCTAAAGGACCCCACATCTGTAACATTAGAGAGATACTGTATTTGGTAAAGTATTTGCCTTGCAAACATGAAAATCTGAGTTTGATACCCAAAACCCATGTAAAAGTTCCAGATATGGTGGCTTGTAACCCCAGTGCTGGGGAGGCAGGGACAGAGGATTCCTATGGCTCACAGTGACCCTAACTTGGCTACCTTCAAGCTAAGGAGGGTCCCTGTCCCAAAGAAGTTGAACATTGTCCTGAGGTTGTCCTGTGCCATCTAAGAATGTACACACACACACACACTCTCTCTCTCTCTCTCTCTCTCTCTCTCTCTCTCTCTCTCTCTCACACACACACACACTCTCTCTCTCTCTCTCTCTCTCTCACACACACACACACTCTCTCTCTCTCTCTCTCTCTCTCTCTCTCTCTCTCTCTCTCACACACACACACACACACACACACACACACACACACTGCTTACTTTGAAGCCACCCTGGTCTACAAAGTGAGTTTCAAGACAGCCAGAGCTGTTACACAGAGAAACCCTGTCTCAAAAAACTGAAGCAACAACTGGGAATGGAGAATAAGAGATTATTGCAAATATAGTGTGTGACCCAGCTGTGATTGCCATTCCCAAGGGTGGGGTAGAGGTGCTTCCACCTCAACTCATGAGACCCTTCCAGGGCATCACATGAGGAACTTCGTGCTTGGTACCAGAAGGCATGGGTTACTGTGATTTAGATATGGTTTGACTACCTTTTCCTCAAAGGATCAGGTGTTGTAAGCTTGGGAGGTGGTGAGACCCGTAAGAAGTAGAATCTGGAAGGAGGTAGGTAGGTCGTTGGGAAAGGAATCAACACAGTTCTGGTGGGGACCCCATTAGTTCCCATAAGATCAGGTTTTTGCAGAAAGAAAGAACCTAATCCCTGAGTCTCTCTGGTTTTGATCTCTGGTGAGGTGGAACTCATGATGGATGACATCAACCTCCAAAACTGTAAACTAAATTAACTTATTTTCTTTATAAAGAACCTAGTCTGAGGTGCTTTGTTATAGCAATAGAAAATGGACTGTCGTAGAAGGTATCACAGACTGCTGTCTCACTTCTGCCTGGGGAATGTAAAGATAAATATGAGCCAGCAGGATACTCTAATGGCCAGGATAAAGGAGCCGTAGTTGCACTGGGCAGCCTGTGCATGCTATTTGTAGGGTTAAAAACTATTTCTCATACAGCTGAACTACACTGGGACAAGGGTGTCTTGGATCCCTTTTGAGGTCTGCCTGAAAGTCCCACCAGGAGGTCTTTGTAGAAAGGGATTTTAGAAAAGGGGAGAGCGTGCTTAGGTAGAGGAAACTGCCTCAGCTACTGGCTGGGTGGGATAGCATACAACTTTAATCCCAGCACCAATGAGGCAGAGACAGGCAGGTCTCTGTGAGTTTGAGGCCAGCCTGGTCTACATAGCAAGTTCCAGCCAGCTATAGTTACATAGTGACACCCAGTCTCAAAAATAAATAAATAGAAATAGAAAACAGAATGCTATTGAACATCTCTAGTGGGGGCTCTAAAAAACTAACAAAAGAGCTCAGGGCTAAGCAAGCTTTAAAAATAGGCCCCCAACTTGTGATACTTTATTAGAACAGGTTCCTTTAGCTGCCATCCTGGTTCCTTTTAGTTATATAAAAGCCGGAAATCACAGTTCGGAGAAAGGAAGAGAAGAGGGGAAATGAGCAGTAGTAAGAGAAGAACACGCTAGGAAGGATGAGACTGGACTCTGAAATTCCCATTCTTCCATTGGTCTGGCACAGTATTAATTACTGAATGAAAACACTGAGCAGCGGAAGAATTTGCCCATTTTTAAAAGGTGGTAAAAATTTAAACTAAATCTCTTCTTGACACCATTTCAGGGATCCCCTTGTTCAGCATTCTGGTGGTGCACAGATAAAAGAAGTCTCCCTTGGTTGCCTCCTGCTTTAAGCACTTCCCTCCTGGCTTCTGTTACGCCCCTTAGATTGTTCAAACCCCAAAATATGGAATTTGGTGTTGTCTCTTACCCAAGCTCATCTCTATTTTCATTAGAATCTCTCACAGTTCCAACAAACATCTGATGGCCCCTGTACTTTGTAATAATAGCGTTATTCAGTAGACCCTCTGTATTCATGAGTTCCACATCTGAGAATTGGAACCAACTGAGAATTGGAAATGTGAAAAATATCTCACCTGCACTGAGCACGTACAGACTCTTTCCATTCTCATTATTTCCTAAACAAGAGAGAGAGAGTTCAGCAGCGATTTGCATAGCCTTTACCGTGTATTGGGTAGCATAAGTAGTCTAGAGATGTCTTACAGTGATGAGAGGATGGCACGGGGTGCACAAATGACAACTACACTGCCATTCCATCCCAGAGACTTCTGCATCGGCACAAGTGGTTTTGTGGGGGCTGGAGTCCTGGGGGTCAATCCCTCACAGAAACAGAAGGAGAGCCGCATTGTTCAATCCTCATAACAACCTCCTAAGACAGATATTGTTATTACCTTCCTGGCTCCATGGCTAAAACCAGCTGACCAAGGAGGCTGTGATGGAGACTGGGAAGCCTAACACTGAGGTACTTCCTATTCCTGCACCTTAGCACGCTTTGTTCTCAGCACATTTTCCCATTCTCCTTCTGATTATGCTACCCCAGATATTTTTCAAATCCCAACTCAAATCCCTCCTCCGTGGAGCTTTCCCTAATTACTTTACCGTTGTCTTTATTCTCTGAACTCCCCAAACATTTCATTCAGCTCATAACTTTAAAACTTGAATGTGTGCTGTTTATTTTTCTATTGTCTTGTGCAGGCTGCATTGTTCCTTCCAGAATGAGACCTGTGTTCCATACTTTCTTTCATTCAAACTACAAAGCAGGGGGCTCACAAAATAAGAAACACATAAATGACATTTAAATAGATGAAAAGGTGTTGGACCTCATTTTAATAGGAGATATGTGAAGGACTGTGGGTGTAGCTCAATGGTAGAATTCTTCCCAGCATGTGTGAGACCCTAGACTAATCCCTAATGTGGTAAAAGACAGGCAGATGATAGATAGATAGATAGATAGATAGATAGATGATAGATAGATGGATGGATGGATAGATATGGATGATAAATGATAGATGGATGAACAGATGATGGATAGATGATAGATAGGTAGATAGATGATGAATAATAGATGATGGATGATAGATAGATTATAGCTTCTAGATAGATGATAGACAGACAGATAGATAGATAGATAGATAGATAGATAGATAGATAGATAGAGTCTCCTTGTGTTACTATTTGTTACCTGTAAGACAAGGTAACACATCCAAACACAGGGCCACATTTGGGCAAAGCTGTAGGGGAAGGAACCTCTCATGCTGCTGATGGGAATGTAAGATGATGCAGCCCTTACAAAGAAAAATTTGGCAGCATCTAACGATATTACACATGCATTCTTTTCAGCTCAGTAATCTCACTTTTGGGAATCCATCCTGAAGATGCACTGGCAAAAATCCCAAATGCTACATGTTCAAAGCTATTCTCACTATGCTATTTATAAAAGCAAAAGTCTGAAGAAACCCAATGTCAATCAATAGAGGCCTGGTTAGATCACCACACAAGAGTCATATCAAAGGGGCCTGGGCAGCAGTGAGGATCACTCCTGGCTCTTCTGGATGCTCTCCAGGATCTGCTGCTGAGTGGACAAAACAAAGTAAAGAAAAATGTACATAACAGACACCATTTGTGCAAGAAAGGAGTGAATGTAACTACGTGGTTGCTCATATTTTCTAAAGGAAATAATGGAAGAATAAAATGCAAAATAATGAAAAGTATTGTGTGTGCCAAGGGAAGAAATCAAAGGGGGAGGGATGGTGAGATCTGCCCAAATACATCTTACTTTATAGCTCTGACTTTGTGATCAACTACACAATACAATTCAAACAAGATTATGGGATCAGTAAGATGGCTCGGTGGATAAGGGCACTTGCCACCAAGCTTGACTACCTGAGCTCAATCCCCAGGACCTGTGTGGTAGACAAAGAGAACCAATTGTCCTCTGTTCTCCACATGTGGGTGTATATGTATACATCCATACACATGCACACACAGAATAAATAAATGTAGGGGCTGGAGAGATGGCTCAATGGTTAAGAACACTAGCTGGTCTTCCAGAGGTCCTGAGTTCAATTCCCAGCAACCACATGATGGCTCACAACCATCTATCTGTAATGAGATCTAGTGCTCTCTTAGGGCCTGCAGGGATACATGCAGACAGAACACTGTATAAATAATAAATAAATAAATCTTTAAAAAATGTAACTTAAAACACACAAAACCCCCCAGAAATCGCAATGTGTGTGTACTGGAATTGAACAATTATGTAAGTTGAGTGGAGTCGCCTCACTGTTAGAGTTGGAGGAAGCCAGAAAGATCCATGTGGTGACAGCCTGGAGCTAGAGATGCTCTTGTGAACTCATGCTTAGCTTAATATAGACAGGGATGGGCATGCATAGAAATATCTATCACTGCGTCTATCCACACGGGTTGCTGCACAGACATCTATTCCCTTGTTGTGTCAGCTAAGGAGGCTCCATAGCAACAAGCAACACACCATTCAGATCATAGTGTCTAATACCATTCTCCAATCAAAGAACCAGGTCTTCTCAGAGAAATGACTGGCTCTAATGGGACAAGAAATGGAGAAGACAGTCCCAAAACATCTGGTAGTGACAGAGAGTAAGGACATGATATTTTAAAAAGACAAATTATGGAGACATGTCTAAAGGACACAGAAACAAACTGAAAAACTCCCAGTGGTCAAAGCTGGACCACTCTGGACAACAAAACAGAACACAATTGGATCATAAACCCAAGCTTAAAGTGAGTTTGTATTGAAGAAGAAAAAAAAAACAATTAAAAATGTTTTTACATTATTTGGTGTGTGTGTGTGTGTGTGTGTGTGTGTGTGTGTGTGTGTGTGTGTACCATGAACATGCATTGAGATTAGAGAACAATTTGCAGGAGCTGGTTTTCTCTACCACATAGATTCCTGGGATCAAACTCAGGTCGTCATGCTTGTCAAAATACACCCTTACCACTGAGCCACCCTGCCACCCAGAAATACAGTTTTTAATAATTGAATGAATGAATGTGAAGGGAAGGGTCTCCAATGTAGAATTCTAAGCAACTTACATGGATCTCCAGCCTCAAAGAGATGAGCCCCTTAGCACTGGGCTGTACATAGCAACTTTGTCTTCCCATGAATGCAACATGAAAGGGGACATGGGCTGCTTTACGACAGAGAAGCCTGACAAGCACTACTCAGTCCATGTTAACATCAAAGAAGAGAGTGTGACGGGATGTGAAAACGGAAGGGGGGACAGTGGGGAGAGATGGGAACCTCCTGGGGAAGGGGCACTGGTGGAGAGGAGTGAATTCAAGCAAAGTATAGTGACACACATGTATGAAAATGCCATAAGAAACCCATTGTTTTGTAGGCCAACTTGAAATTTAAATTTTAAAGCATCAGTAGCAGTTAAGTCATATTAATAGTATGTACCTCGATAGAACTTGATGAAAGTGGCCCTTTACTCCTGTGGTCTTCCCTCCCCAGACACAGAGCCCCAGACTCATTATTAAAAAAAAACAAAAAACAAAAAAAAAAAAACATTATCCAAGAGTTCAGGGTGTGGATGTAGTGCAGTTGGTAGTCTGCTTGTCTATAGTGCATCATGAAGTGCTGGACTCATTGTACAGCATGACACATAGCAGCAGGGTAATCCCAGGCCTTAGAAGGTGGAGGTAGGATCATAAATCCATAGCTAGTGTGAGACTGGCCTGAGCTACACGAAACCTTGTATCAAAAGAAAACAAATAAACTCGGGCGCTAAAGAGAGAGCTCGGTGGATAAAATGCCTGCCATCCAAGAGCACTGACCGGAGTTCAGTCCCCAGCTGCCACATATTTTACAACTAGTATTACTGGGGCTGGGAGTATGTGAGAACTCAGGGATATCTTTGCCTTTTTTCTGTACATCTAAGATGTGATTTTTAAAAAAGGAAGTTAATTTTTTTTAGTTGAAAACCGAGCTGTTCATCAAGTTGATTCTATAGAAATTTAAATGAGTTTGAAGCACAGTATCCTGAAAACATACACACAAAGGACGGTCTTCAGTACTGTTAGTGCTGGTCACAGTATTTTGAGAGAATTGCTGGTGTGTGGAGGGAGACAAACACAGTAACGCCAATAGTATTAGGAGATGAGCTTTTCAAATCAAGAGAAACAGGATACAAAATAAAATCAAAGCGTACAAAAACATAGTCATGTTGGCCAGGTGGCTCAGTGGTGGGGTCCCTGGCCATCAAGCCTGACAACCTCAGTTCAACCCTAGGACCCATGGACAGGCTGTCTTTTGCTCTCCACAAACCAGTGTGCACCCCACAAACAAATAAATAAAATGTATCTTTTAAACTTAAAATCTTTACTTAAATTGGGTGCTGGAGATGATGCTCTTGCAGAAGACCTAGGTTCATTTCCCAGCACTCACATGGTGCCTTACAACTGTCTTAACCCACTTCCACGGAATCCAGTGCCCCCTTCTGACCTCCATGGGCACCAGACATGCATTGGTACACAAACATACATGCAGGCAAAACACCCACACACATAAAATAAAAATAAATAAGTCTTTTAAAAAATCTTTACTTAGGTAAGTTAATAATTTGAATTCTCTGTCTCTAAATAATGTGCATTTTCTAGTTCTGTCCACTGAAAATG
Source organism: Cricetulus griseus (assembly GCF_003668045.3). NCBI lineage: Eukaryota > Metazoa > Chordata > Mammalia > Rodentia > Cricetidae > Cricetulus > Cricetulus griseus. The sequence continues at coordinate 52,608,883 of NW_023276806.1, read as the reverse complement.
CACAGGATAGATGAGCAATGAGAGACCCAAGAGCCTAGATTGTAACATCTACTGTTTTTCATTAAAAAGAATCAGGTCTTCTTGGAGACATGGCTAATTGTAAATCTGAGGTTGATGAGCCTAGGAGATCCTGTCACCCCTGAAATAAAGGAACTTAGGTCTTCTCAACAAAAACACAACTCACAACACAGAAGAGCCAATGGACTTCCATGGGCCACAGAAGACAGAGTCCGGAACATGAGAAAAAGTAACTTGATTAGATTAAACCACACTAAATATGTAAAAACCTATGAGCCCTCATGGAAAAAAAACTTTATTTTCTAACTCTGGGGAATTTTAAAGCATCAGTCATTCTGATAAAAATGAAAATTAAGCCAGGTGTGGTGCCACAGGTCTTTAAATTCCAGCACTTGGGAGGGAGAGGCAGAAGGCTCTCTGTTGAGTATGAGGCTAGCCTGGTCTACATAGTGAATTCTAGGCCAGCCAGAGCTATAAAGTGAGACTCTGACAGAATAAAGGGGGGGGAGAAAGGAAAGGAAAAGAAAAAGTGGCGGCTAAAAGAGAGGTGACTCATTGGTTAAAAACCCTGACTCTTTGAGGGGACCCAGGTTAAATTCACGGCACCCACATGATGGCTTACAAGTGTAACTCCAATCCCAACATATCCAGTATCTTCTTCAAGTTTCCTTGGGCACCAAGTATACATTTGGTATATAGAAATACATGCAGACAAAACACCCATACACATAAGATAAACTTTTTTAAAGGAAATAAGTCCTTATCATACCTCCTCCTAGACAGAATGTATTTCTCAGTAACCATGTATTCTCTGTGGAATCACAATAAGCTCACAGGGAAAGAAAACTAGGAAATCACATGACTTAGAGCCAATCAATGATCAAGTTCGCAGCTCAAACAATTAGATAAAATGTTGGGGTGGGGGAGTTTGATCTGGTGGATCAGACTGACAACACTTGAACCCACTGATGAATTTCACTATGGACATAATGTTCTTCCACCTGTGGAAGATAATTGCCAAAAAAAATTGGATGTAATCAAGCTTCTAACCTCAGCTTACAGAAAGTGCAGTTAAACACTGCACCACAAGGACACAAGAGTCAAAGCCAGAATGTGGAAAATTCTGTAGCAGAAATGATATAGTTTATTGAATAAATAATGGTCCTAAAATAACAAAGGAAACTATTATTAATAAAGAGAGACATACCAAATTTGATGGTTAGCACTGACTGTCAACTTGACATGACTTAGAATCACCCAGGAGACAAGGCTTTGGGTGTATCTGGAAGTGTGTTTCCAGGAAGCTTAACGGAAGTGGGAAGACTCACGCTGAACACAGGCAGCACCATTCCTTGAAATGGGGTTTATCTCTCTTTGCTTCCTGGCTATTGGCACAACCTTACTATAGTCATCTCCTCTCCTGCCTCCGTGCCTTCCCCACCATGATGGACTGACTATGTCCTCAACTCATGAACCCAGACAAACCCTTCCTTCCTAAGTTGCTTCCACTGGGTAGTTTGTCACAACAATAAGAAAAGTAACTAGTATATCAACCAAACACAAGGTGTGGATCCTTCCAGACATCCCAATTTGAATGAACCAAATACAAAAAGACATTTTAGAGACACTGTGAACATCAGAACATTGATTGGGAATTTGATACTATTAAATTGTAGAGCCAGGTATGGAGGCGCATTGCTGCCCTGTAACCAGCTGTGGTGGCACATCCCTATAAACTCAGGAGTTGTGAAGTAGAAGCTGGGGTATCTGAAGTTCATGCCACATAGAGTTCGGAACCAGTCTGGGTTACACAAGACCTGGCTTCAAAAATATAATACATAAAATAAGATAGAGGAATTATAGTTGATGTCGGGGGTGATGGTGGCACTGTGTGTCAGAATAATTAAAAGTCTTTATCTGCTAACAGGACATAGGGAAGAAGAGATAGCTGAAGGGCTATATGATGCTTTTGAGTCACTGTAAAATATTCTAATCCCCCCCCAAAAAAAACCCCAAGTGGTAGAGCTGGGCAGAATTGAAGTGAGAGGAGAGAATAGCATCAGTTACTGAAGCTTACTAATGGGTGCATGAGGTCTTCTTCTAAGATCATATTTGCTTAAACGTGTCTGAAATAAACAAATATTTTAAACATTTTTTAACAATTGGCCCAGGTGTGTGGGTGCTAAGGAGATTTTGACTCCAAACTGGGGTTCTTTAATGACAAGCAGGTGATGCTGGTTTAGATGATGCAAGACCAGCTGAGGGACAGCTGCAACTGTAATTGCTTGGAAGGGCTGGAGACAAGCCCTTACAGCAGTGTTCTCAACTTTCCCAACGCTGCAACTCTTCAATACAGTTCCTCACGCTGTGGTGACCTCAACCATAAAATTATTTCATTGCTACTACATAATGGTAATTTTTCTACTGTTATGAATCGTAATATAAGCATCTGATATATGACACCCAGGATTTTCAACCCATAAGTTGAGAACCACTACCTTATAAGTATTTGTCGATTGAAGATGAAGCTTCTATTCCGATAAGGAATTGAAGTTGGAAAATTTTTTGCAACCAGAAAAAGGTGAAAGATAAAAATGGGTGGAAACTGGCAGAGAGAAGACATCCTGGCCTAAATGCCCAACTCCTAGAATTGCATAACAACATGTGTCTGTCAGAGTCCAGAGCACCGCATTCTAGATTCTCCAAACCAGATAGCTAGAGGAAAGGCTGGATTCTCGGATACTTGTTAAATGGGCACATCTTTAATGCACCTTCCCCCAATGCCACTGGCTATGTGTATGGCTATTTTTTTTGTTGTTTTTTGTTTTTGTTTGTTCTTTAGTCTATTAGGGTATTACAACACCCAGCAGCCTCCCTCTCCCTTCTACCCAAACTCCAAAGAAGGTGTAATTTGGGAGCTTCTGACCCTTCATCCTTTCAATTTGCCTACATGCATATTTTAGCTCAGTTGCCAGCAGCAATAAAGAAGGAAATCAGCGGAGCGCCTACTGCTGTGAGCTGTCCCTTATGATGTCTGAGAAAGCAGATATGTTTAGGTAAACCAGAAGTAAGAATTCTCCAGAGGCGGCTCAGCTACCAAGTTTAATTGGGCTGCAGCTGCTTTCCCTCCTCCCTCCCTCACTCCTGGTTCGGCTGGCAGACAACAGGGATTTACCAGTTAATTGGCTGTTCCCACGATTGTCATTCGCTTAGGCCCTCTTCCTAGTCTTTGCAACTACAAAATGCTTCTCTTAAAATAATTTGCTTATGTGTGGCTCCCCAAGACTCAGAGGGGACCCTCAGATCTTTAGGATTTGTCAAAGAGGGGCGCATCTGTGCAGGGGATACTGTGTGTTGTAGGACTTGGGGTGCTGCTGTGAAAAGTCAGTGTAACTGGGGACCAGTGTCCTGCCTTATATAAAGGTGTTGGAGCTGGTTCAAGTCTCAGAACCAGTCGGACAGGTTGAGGGAGTTTCTTTTAATTTCTCACCACCCAACTGAACAGAGGAAACTTTCAACTTTGTCAGGTGAATGGTTTACTTGAAAGTGGTGAGAAAGGTCAGTGAGCTGGGGTTCAGATTTCACAGCTCTATCTATCATCTTTTCAATAGGCACTAGACCCCCCCCCCAAAAAAAAAAAAAAAAAAAAACAGATGCACAACCACAGAATTAAGCAAGCGGCCTACTGGGCCCACCGGCTTTCAATTCATCTTTAGAGCTTAGCTGCCAGTGGCTTTTTGAGTTGGCAGGCTTCTGACATTAAACATGGTGGGGACCATTGCCAACACCAATACATCATGTGTGTTTGTATGCTTGTCTGCCTCGAGTTGCATCATGGTACTGGGTTTTGGTGATCACTCCATCTTCTCTCTTGACTACTCAGTGTCATACTACTGTCCCCCAGCTTTCTGCCAAACTATACTAGAGCCTCCTGCCCTGCCCGGTCCAGTGGAAAGTTCCAGAGTAATTCAAAGTGTGCCTCTTTGGAGTGTTTTGTCTTTTTTTTTGTGTGTGGGAATTTTGCCATTCAGGAATTCTAATTGGTTCCTAGGAGATGAGATGATTCTTTTGGCTCCAACAACCTCTACAACATTTCAGCAAGGCCGTTCTCTGTTTACCAAATGAATACACTGGCCCAGGAGCCAAGGAGAAATCAGTTCCAGGCCTCTCCAATAAAAAAGAAAAGAATGCTATAAGTTATAAATCCAAAGGGAAGTCTGGGGGTTGAGTTTCAAAAAGTCTCTTTTCACTGGGGAATCTGTGCTGATGGTGGGTGAGGTCAAGTGGATTAGTGTCTTGTTAATATGTTGTGTGTGCCTTGCCTCTCAGATGCCTTTCTCCTTCCCCCTTCTGCTACTCAACGTGGGGGAAAGAAATGTTTTAAAATCCCAGTGTCAGTACTGGAGAGGTGACTCAGTGCTTGCAATGGACCTGAATTCAGTTTTCAGCATCCTCATGGGGCAGTTCACAACCCCCTGTAACTCCAGCTCCAGGGGATCCAATACCCTCTTCTGGCTTCCATAGGCACTTGCACATACCCGCATACTTACACATAGACACACATGTGCATAATTAAAAGAAAAATAAATCTTTTGTTATTATTTTTGTTGTTTGAGACAAACTTCACATAGACACACATGTGCATAATTAAAAGAAAAATAAATCTTTTGTTGTTATTTTTGTTGTTTGAGACAAGGGCTTGCTATATAGCCTTGGCTGGCCTTGAACTCACTCTGTAGATCAGGCTGGCCTCACAGAGATCCACCTGCCTCTGCCTCCTGGGTGCTGGAATTAAAGGAGTAAGCCACCACACCACCATACCTGGCTAAACATAAATCTTAAAACACACACACACAAACAACAAAATAAAAACAAAACAAAAACCCAAAAGTAAATGAATCCCAGTGTAGGACAGGAGAGATGGCTCAGCAATAAAGGCACTTGCGACCAACTAATGACCTGAGTTCTATGCCTTGGATCCACATGGTGGAAGGAGAGAACCAATTCCTGCACGTTGTCCTCTGATCTCCTCACATGACAAAGCATGTGCAGGTGCATGCACACACACACCAATAAATAAATGTGAGTAAGACAAAAATCCCAGTGTCCAGGCAGTTCCCCATACCAATGACATCACTCTTGATGGGGTGCAGGGGGCATTTTGTTGCTTCAATTCCTCAGTTCATTCCAACATAAAGCATATGTCAACAGCTATCCAACTCTGCTGTGGAAAGAACACATTAGCATTCCCAGTCCCACTTTCCACTCATGAGTTTGTTAGTTTGCAAAGTCAGGGGCAGTACTATGCTGAGATGATTGGAACTCAAAATTCTACAATTCTCTTTCAACTGTTTTGGCTGGGAACAAGGTGCATCCTGCTGCCGGCTGCTCTCCCATCACACCTGGATCTTCTCGAAAGCCGGCTGCCACCTAAGAAGATCTATCTAATCGGGTCAGTGTGTTGGTGAGTTCAGATTGCCTTACCCAGCTTAAGTAAATAAGAAGTGTTGGTTTACAGAGGAAAAATACAAGTCCCCTGGTGTGTCTGATAAGTGTGGGCCTACCAACTAGTTTCAAGTGTGCAGTGGAATTTTTCCTTAATGCATATTTAAGTCCCCTGGTGTGCAGTTTCCAGTTCCTCTGGTGTTCAGTTAATTGGAAATGCACCTTACTCAAGAAAGACTTAAAATAAAAATTATCCTTCTCCTTACTCTACTGGTGGAAATTTAAATACTTACAAAGCTAAGGAGGCTGTTAACCAAAATGTGTATTTGGGGTCTGGCCTATATTTTAACCAGATATTATTGAAGTTGTCTAAATGCAGAGAGAGAGGGAGAGAGAGAGAGAGAGAGAGGGAGAGAGAGAGACAGAGAGAGACAGAGAGAGAGAAAGAGAGAGAGAGAGAGAGAGAGAGAGAGAGAGAGAGAGAGAGAGAGAGAAAAGCTTAACTCCTGAACTAAGTGCAATTAGTCAGGCATAAAGGAAGTTTAAAGGGGTGCTAATTGCTTTAAAAAAGATAAATTGAATTGAACCAGAGAAGCAGAAAATTACCTTTGTTGAGAATCATCTTGGTTGTTTAAGAAGGGGAGGGCTTGTTGAAATTGGAACAACCGATTGCACACAGCTGACAGGACCTCACCCCTTTCTCCACCAACCATAAATCCCAAAGAGGAAACTTGAAGTTTGCAATGCCACCCACCCAGTTAAAGCCAGGTGGGATTCCCCAGACCCCAGTAAGTGCTCCCACATCTTACATCTGTACCAGCTTTTGTCTTCATGTCTCTTGGCGAGGACTCTCAATGTCATTTGTAAATGTTATCTCCAAGGGTGTATGGAGAAACTGCCTAAGCGAAGGTAATTGAAATTCAGTTTTAGTTTTAAATAGGCCTTCGGGCAGGGGTGAAGGAGTGCTCTCTTCTGTGAACTCCACAGACCATGGGGGGGGGGTGTTACTCATAAAATAAGTCCAGTGTGTGTGGAAGAGATAGTGTTCATAGCTTTGGGCGTCCTGCTAAGGAGATAGCAAAATGAAACAAAACCTGGTGTGTCACAGCACGAAGCATTCAGGCCATGGTCTCTTGTCCCCATGCATTTGAGCAGAATGGAGACACGAGTGTGCTGAAGAATGAGCTCTTTCCTTTATGGTGGACAGGAAGCATAAGGAAAGGAAAAGGCCAGAGGCTGGGTCCAGAGATGCTTGCTTGTCCAAGGAGGAGGCCTGTAGGAAAGCTGCCGTTCCCTCCTCCAGAGAATTTATAGATGAGGACACAGTTGGTTTATTCAGTACAATGTGTCAATAGTTCTTGGTTTTCCTCTACATTATCTGTGCACACAAGTGACAAACGTTTGGGAATGCTTACCCAGTAAATTCCGCTGATACCTGTTGAACTTCCCTTCCCTCATTTCCTGTATTTATCAATGGTCATCACGCCATCTTGCTTCTATCTTCTCCATCTCCTCTCCCTTGGTGTGCACACGCATGGCTTCCAATGCTCTCCTCTAGGTCAACAACTCAGAGCTGTCCTTGAGCTTCTCACTCAAACCTCCAGATATCTGGTTGGAGCCTGCCCTTGGACATCTGACCCCTAACTTGTCTGAAAGAGAGCCTTGACTCTGTCTTTGCATGAGTCCTCTGGGTTTGGCCCCTGGTCAGTGGGCCTCCTGCACACTTTTGGACAGAACCTCACAGTGACCAGGGCGTGTGGTGACGATCTTCACTCACCTCGTGGTAGACAGGAACAAGGAGAAGGGAAGGGACCATAGACCACATAGATCTTTCTGAAGTACACACCCCCATTTCACCCCTGCCCAGTGACTTACTTCTTCCTGCAAGGTCCTGCATTCTAAAGTTTCCAGAAACTCCTAAAATGATGCTACCAGTTATGACCACCAGCCTGTGGGGACACATCCTATATTCAAACAGAGCATTCTCCATGAAATGAAATAGGTCCATTTAGTTGGCCCTATCACACAATTCATCCTCTTGCCTCTAATCCATCAATGAGTTCTATCAGTTTTACCTCCACAATATCTTCCTTCTTTCTAAATCTCTCTCACTTATCTCCATTTCTGCTTTTTGCTCTCTCCCTGGGAGGACTATCGCAGCCCCTGGCTAATCTCCCTCTTTTCACCCTTGCTCTCTACATTGGATTCTCCACACAGTGGCCAGCGTGAACTTTACAGAATGTAAATAAGCTCATGTTAATCACTTGATTAAAACCCTGCCATGTTAGACTAGGAATGCAGACCTCTTCCTGTAAAACACCACAGTAGCGAATGGACGGAGGAAAACTGTGCACTGAGCAAGCTTTCCAGCTGACACCAAAAACATTCGGTAAACCCAAACCTTGCTCGTTGGCCGAAAGCAGAAACAGGAGAGAATTTCCTGACCCTGGTAATAGTGAGCAAATGCATTTTTTCATGTATTGTTTTAAGTGTATGTGTGTGCCTGAGGTATGCATGAGTGTATAGGTGCCCTCAGAGACCAGAAGGGGATGTCAGAGACTTTGAACTCTGAGTTATAGGAGGCTGTGAGCTACCTGATGTGGGTGCTAGGAACTGAACCTGGGTCCTCTGGAAGAACAGCAAGTGCTCTTAACTACTAAGCCATCTTTCTGACGGCCCAAATGCACTGGGGTGAGGGTGCATACAAAAGTAAAAGAGCCCAATCCCACCACTCATGAAGCTAACTAAGGCAGCAGGGGAACTTTGAGGTTTAGTGCGAGCTACATGGTGAGACACTGAGTCGATGAAATAAAGGACTGAAAAATAAGGGGAGAGGCTCAGGGTAGGGAATAAGTCAGACAGGGGTACTTTTAATTTCATCAGTGAAGTTTTGTTTTTATGCTTAGCTCTAGTTTCAATGCATTACCTATACCTGCTGGGGATTAGGTTGCCTGAACTATTTCATCATAACTTGTTTTTGTTTTTTATTGAGCATTAGAAGGGTTGGGAGATGTTGCCAGCAGGGTCCAGGGTGGGGAGGTGGACCCTGGACAGCGACAGCAAGATTGGAAAGCCATGAAGGGACCAGCAATCCTTGGGGATTTGGCTGACTAAGGTGGAACATGAGAAAGGAGGGGGAGACACCTTGGGTGGCTCACCCTGCACTGTGTGAGTGATGACTGATGAACGAAATATAAGCAGGATATGGGAAATGAGCAGACTCTGGAGTGAGGGCTGGAGACCCTGTTTCAAGGCACAGAAAAGAAAGAGGAAAGAAAGGACCTGAGGAGATGACTCTGGTTAAGAGCACTTGCTATGCAAGCATGAGGACTGAAGTTCAAATCCCTAGAACTAATATAAAAACCAGGCATGACCTCTCAAGCCTGTAATCCCAGCATGCAGGTGGAGACAGGTGGATCATGGGGACTTACTGGCCACCCAGACTAACTGAAGTTTCAGATTCAAGCAAAAGTTTCTACTCTGTCTCCAGAGAGTAAGGGGGAGAGTGATAGAGCAGGACATCTGACGTCCTCTTCTGACCTCTGTCCACAGGTACATGAACATATGACAGATACACACACACACACACACACACACACACACACACACACACACACACACACACACACAGATATACATGAGAATTTGTTAAGGAGGAAAGAAATGAAATTCGTATGACATTTATTGTAATCTGTAACACTCAGACTTGGCTCTTGAAGACTCCCCTTTCTGATCAGACATCAGGGGCTGGACCCCAAGATGAAGACAAAATCAACATTCTCCTGGACTCCACACTAGGATCCCTGAAACTGCTGTCTCTCAAGGAGATGCCCACTCTGGCCACCTGCACAGATGGCACTGGGGTTGTCAATGGAGTGTGGCCTACAGATCTGCTGGTCAGCAACACATCCCCTTCCTGAACAAACTAGTTTTTTTTTTCTTTTTTTTATTAGAAAGAAAATTATTTTACATGTCAATCCCAGGTCCCTCTTCCTTCCCGCCTTCCCTGCCCCCTCCCCAACTAACGCCCTACCCATCCCATACCCTTTCTGCTCCCCAGGAAGGGTGAGGCCTTCCATGGAGGGGGTCTTCAAAATCTGTCATATTCTTTGGGATAGGGTCTAGGCCATCCCCCTTGTGTCTAGGCTCAGGGAGTATCCCTCCATGTGGGATGGGCTCCTAAAGTCCATTCCTATGGTAGCGATAAGTACTGATCCACTACAAGAGGCCCTATAGATTTCCAAGATCTCCTCACTGACACCCACATTTAGGGGGTCTGGATCAGTCCCATGCTGGTTTCCCAGCTATCAGTCTGGGGACCAGGAGTTTTCCCTTGTCAGGTCAGCTGTTTCTGTGGATTTCACCAGCCTGGTATGGACCCCTTTGCTCAACAGTCCTCCTTCTCTGCATCTGGATTTCAGTTCAGTTCAAGGTTTAGCTGTGGGTGTCTGCTTCTACTTCCACCAGCTGCTGTATGAAGGCTATATGATGGCATATGAATTAGTCATCAATCTCGTTATCAGGAGAGGGCATTTAAGGTAGCCTCTCCTCTGTTGCTTAGATTGTTAGTTGGTGTCATCTTTGTAGCTCTCCAGACCTTTCCCTAGTGCCTGATTTCTCTTTGAACTTACAATGTCTCCCTCTATTATAGTATCTCTTATCTTGCTCTCTTCTGTTCTTCCCCCAACTCAACCTCCCTGTCCCATCATGTCTTCCTCACCCCTCCTCTTCTCCCCTTCTCATTCTCCTAGTTCCCTCTCCCCTCCCCTCATGCTCCCAATTTTCTCAGGAGATCTTGTGCCTTTCCCCTTCTCCAGGGGACCATGCATGTCTCTCTTAGGGTCCTCCTTTTTTACCAGCCTCTCTGGCATCCTGGACTGCAGGCTGGCAATCCTTTACTCTATGTCTAAAATCCACATATGGCTCGGGGGGTCTCGTAAACCTGGATTTGCACAGCAGTTTCAGACAATGTAAAGCTCTCCTACCCTGACTCAGCTTCTTCCATCACTAACATATCACATAAACGTATTTGTTATAATTGGTGAGCTATAATCAATACATCATTACTAATTAATACCCATACATTTAGGAATCACATCTCCTTTTTAGACTTTCCTTCTTTTTGACCTTAGAAATTCAGAGGAATGCTGGTCAGGTATTTTGTAGAACATTCCTCAGCTGGGATGTGTTTGATGTCCTCTCCCTTCTATTTTTAAGTAGTGGAGCCCTTGCCGCAATGGCTGGAACAGCCCTCACTAAGTCTGAGGCAATGCAAGAAGAGCCTGCAGACATGTGGAGTGTTGTTGGGCCCAAGAAGCCCAGTGCAGAACAATCCCTCATTGATAGATCAGGAAGCCACTTTGGGCCAAAGGGGGCATTGCACACCAGTGCCAGGTGCAGCAACTCCTTCCCACTTGGATTTCCTGCTCTACAGGGTCTACGTGCAGACAGTCTTTCCTATTGTTCTGCGCTCTCCCACCCTCTGCAGCCACAGATTGCTGAACAAATAAAATTGAGTTCTGAGTTCCTTGGGTTAGTCCATCAAGGTCTTCTCTGAGAAGTTAGTGGGAAGATGTACATTCAGAGTCTTAGGGAACTCTCCGTAAGGAAGCCCTGACCCAAGGCAGTGTGGAATACACGTGCTCTATACAAAGATTTTATAGATGATTGTTCTCTTATACCTTTCCTTGAATGGGGAGTGTTATGGAATCGAATATTTGTTTAACTAAGTAAAGGCGCATTGCATTTGCTCCTGTTGCAGAGTAATTGTTTAACTGTGTAAAGATGTGTTGCTTTTGTTTATGCTGCATTTGTTTAACTATGTAAAGATGTGTCACTTTTTTTTTTTTTTACCTTGCCTGCCTAAGGCACCTGATTGGTCTAATAAAAAGCTGAATGGTCAGTAGCTAGGCAGAGGAGGGATAGGCAGAGCTGATGGGCAGAGAGAAAAGGAGAGAATTTTCTTGATTGAAGATTGATGTGATAAGGTTCAACTCTCTATGGGTGGTGCCATCCCTGGCCTGGTGGTTCTGGGTTCTATAAGAAAGCAGGATGGGCAAGCCATAAGGTAGCAAGCCAATAAGCAGCACTACTCTATGGCCTCTGCATCAGCTCCTGACTCCAGGTTTCTGCCCTGTTTGAGTTCCTGTCCTGATGTCATTCAATGATGAGTTGTGATATGGAAGTATAAGACAAATAAATCCTTTCCTCCCCAAGGTGCTTTTTTGGTCATGGTGTTCATTCGTTACAGCAATAGAAACCCTGGCACAGTCTCCCTGACTAGTCCTCTATGTTTCCCTTTTACACCCTGTGAAATGGGTTACTACTGAACTTGGAGACTGAAGAGAGGCTTAGGTGAGGCTAAGTCATCAAGGTTAGTGTTTATAATTATTATTACCATTCCTGTAATATTGCTTTCATCACCAGGTATTAGCACGGTCTGCTTCCCTTTTCATGTGCCATGACAAACCTTTAAACCAGGGTGGGAAAGACACTGAGGAGGGTTCTTGGCCTGTCTAGTTTGCCTGGACTGGAAAGCGGGGCCCTTCAGCTTGTCAGGGAGGTCCCTGCACCCTTGTGGTGAGCAGCATTTCACACTACAGGTAACCCAGAGTAGACACTGAAATCAGTGTAGTGTGCTGTGACAAAGGGGAAGAGAAGCTGTGCATAGCTATACTTGTGCCTGTAACCTCAACACTGGGAAACACTAATCTAGCCCAACTAGCAAGCTCTGGTTTCAGTGAGTGTGTCTCAAGGGTCTCCTTTCTCTGCCCCCTCTTAGGGGTTAGCAGTTAAGGAAATAAATATGAAAAAGTTAGGCATGGTGCCATATACTTATAATCCTAGCACTGAGATGGCAGAGGCAAGTGAACAGATGATGTTTGAGGCCAGCCTGGTATATATATAGAGTTCCAAGCGAGCCAGAGTACATAGCAAGACCCTACCACAAGAATAAAACAAAAACAAAAACAGGAGGTCCGAGAGATAATCTATTCAGTGGCAAAGTGCTGGCCATGAGAGCAGGAGGGCCTGAGTGTGATTCCCAGGGATGACACAGAACCCTGGAAATGTGCCCTGCATTTGTAATCCCAGTGCTGGGGAGGTAGAGAGAAGTAGATTCTCTGGGACTGGCTGAGCAGCTAACCTCCTCTAATTGTAGAGCTCCAGAGCTCCGTACCGTGTGAGACCTGAGAAACAACCCCCCGGGCTTGTCCTCTGGCTTCCACACAGGTACACTCACATGCAGACACACCTGTACAGCATATGGACCCACATAGGAATACACACATCCACCTGAATGAACACACCTGTATACACACAAAATAACCAAACAAATCCAGCAGCCCCTGAAACCAGACAGCAGGAGACAGTGGGGCGACATGACTCAGGGTCAGAGCTGAGGAAGCAGGTCAGGGGGTGTGGGGCTTGGGGTGGTGTATGAACTCAGCCTGGGACAATCTGTAAAGGGTTCTGTCTGATGTTCCATGTGTCACCATTAAGGTTCTGTAAAGCCCAAAGGGCCCGAGCAGGAGGTGGCAGCAAGAGGCTACTTAGACCTGAAGCCATTTGATCAACCCTCGGAACATTCCCCAGGATTCTCTTAACTTCAGGTCAGAGTTGAGAGGTCCTTGACCCAACCTCAATGCCCTCCATGTTCTGACCCTCTGAAGCTCTCCAAGCTCACCACGACATCAGTGACTCTGGGGTCTATTTGTCATCACAGGTCTCTTTTATTCTGCCCCCACCAGTTCATACATTCTTTTTCCTTCTTGGAGTATCACCAGCCTTTGTCCTCCAGTCCCACCTCCTCCAGCAGTCACTTCTGACCTGGAGACATCGAAGTGGGGAGTAGGGGCGGGAGGGGGGAGGCATGCGTGTATGTCTCTCTAGGGCTCCCTAGAATCTTTTACAAGTAACACACGAATTCCCAGGCAGGACTCTGGCTACGCCCCCACTCCCACTGCTTTACTAGAGAGTGGCATATACCCCCCCAACACACACCCTCCAACCCCCACCCCCATGCCGGAGATGAATGCAGAGCCTTGCACAAGCCTAGCCAAGCACTCCACCCTGTGCCACATTCCCAGTCCCTGGATGTTGTTGTTATTATTTCATTGAACAAATAGGTGGAAAGAATGAACATTCTCCACAAAATTTTGTGGAGGTGTGAGCCGGGAAGGGTCCAGGGAGCAAGGTGAAGAAGTCAGAACCACGTCAGAAGCCTGAGCGGCTGCTGCCTGGAGTGGCAGACGAGTGGGCGGGGCTGCCTCCGTGCTGCGGAACAGGTTGTGGCTGCTTCCCTCAACTTTTATTGCCCTGGCTGTGCGTAGGCTGTGGGAGCCTGGCTCCTGTCCCCAGGGCACCTTAAAGGAACTTCAGTACCTCAGCTCCAAGTTCAAAGGTGGGAATGCGCAAGGTGTGTCTGAGGTGTGGGAAAAAGAGCAGAGTCGGGGACGAAGGGGGAAGACTGTTGCCCAGAGGCAAGTGGGAAGGAACAGAAAGGGAAGAAGGACAGGGAGCTAGGGGGCTAGTTTATCTGAGGTAAAGAGATAGAGGGAGGGTGGGCTACAACCCCTTACCCTTATCACCATATGCAAATTTACAAAAAACAACAGTTTACATCAGTCTCAAAAATGCCATGGCCACGTGCAGCAAGTAGACAGACACAGTGCTATCGAAAACAGCTTGTGAGCAGGTTTCGGGGAACACTGCGTTGGCAACGGTGTGCATGCTAGAATGGAGTCTCACTAGTTTTGCTGGTGGAAAACATGTTCCATGGCAAGATAATGTGTAAATATTTGAAATCTGACGTGTGGGTGTTTAATAAGATTGTCTGCCTCTCTGTAGAGGAGGTAGAAACGTTTACTTCTAATAGAGGTGGGTCCCGAGTTGATACAGAAGCCTAAGAGTTTACAGGAAGGTCCCCGATAGCTGCATGGCCTCCTTTGCTGGCTGCCCCACAGCTGGCTTTGAGTCTGCCTGAGGCTCTCGGTCCTGCTTCTCCTCTCATTCCAGGTTGGCTGGGTGCTGGGTCATCGATACACTCATTCCACAAATGTTTTCGTGGATGCTGACTACTGTGCCAGGGTGTGAGTCAAGCCTAGCCTTGACCTCAGATAAACCTCATGAGGCAAGGGACAGAGATGGGGACGCAGGCGATGGCAGCAGCATGTGCCTCAGAGTGTCAGCATGGGGACAGTAGGGCGGCTCATAGGCCTAGGTCTTCTGGACCAACCCTCTGCTCCAGTGGAGAGGAAGCAACCAAAGTAAGCCCATGTATTTCAGAGGCCAGAAACCTCCCAGCTCTTGGAGTCTGGCTTTTCCCAGACATGGAGAGTCTCACATCAGGCCTCTGCAGGATTGAGGACCAGCCACCATCAGCTTAGGTCTTTTTCCTTTACATGTTAGGCTCTAGGACAGTAGCAGAGGGAAAGGAGCTAGCCTAAAGAGACAGTATAGTTGAATCTGCTTTTGAAGATGGAGGAGATGGAGAGATGGATGGTTTCGTGGTTAAGAGCACTGGTTGCTCTTTCAGATGACCCAGGTTTGGATTCCAGCACCCACATGACCGCTTACAATCATCTGTAACTCCAGTTCCAGGGGATCCAGCACCCTCTTCTGACCTCTGAGGCACCAGGCTCACATGTGGTACACTGACACACATGCAGGCAAAACACTTGCACACATGAAATAAATTTCAAAAAATATTTAAAAACAAAAAGAATGACATCTGTCCCATTTGCCAGGGATGTTCCCCTGAAGCAGCCACCTGGCAGACACCTCTTCTGATCTCATTTTAGTTAACATCTGTGCCTAGATCTCTAGGGAAGAACTCCTGGAGAGGAGGCCCCAACGCCCCATTGCTGTCACAATGGCAATGCAAGGCTGGATGCCCAGTCCTTCCTGTCTGAATTTAATGCCCCACTCTCACACCTTGGCTGCTGAAAGGGTGTACCAGTCAGAACTGTCTTGACAGTTAGGGAAGTAAGGAGAATGAGCATCATTGAGAAACTGGGTATAGTGGCTCAACCTATAATGCTAGCACTTGGGATGCTGAGACAGGAGAATGGAGTTCCAGATCAGCCTGGGTTCTATAGTGAGTTCCAGGCTTGTCTCACAAAAAGAAACAAGAATGGAAATAGGTGGTGGGTGGTGGTGTGTGTGTGTGAGCCATATGGTTGTAAAGACTGGCAAATCCAAAACCTGCAAGGCTAGGGGCAGCCTAGGGTGTGTCCAGTTTGGTGTGCTGGCAGATCTCCCTGAGAGGCAGGGTGGTTCTGGCTATAGACTGCCCTTGGACTTGGTTCCACTACTTGGATGATGTCCACTCTCATTACAAAGAGAAAACTGCTTTAAGCAAAGCCCACCGATTTAAATTCTAACCCTGCCCCAAATAGGCCCTCCCAGAAGTATCTGAATAAATATCAAACAGCTGTACATTGTGACCTAAGCAAGATGACACACATACACAATTACCTATCCCAGGCCTTACCTCTGGTTCTTTAGCTTTCTCATCATTGAGAGAGGCTGGGGGAGGGGGAGTGATGAGCATTGCACAAACCAGGAATGGGGATGTAGCCTCTCCTCCCCACATATCCCCCACCTAAGGGAGTACCCACTCCTTTCTTTCCTCTTGGTTGCTCTAGGTTTTAAGTAGATTTAGCAGAGCATGTTCCTGAAGCAGCTCAGCTTGATCTGGGAGCCTTCCTCTCCTGTGACCTCTGGGGTGGCTTGCCTGGTAGCATACTTGATGGTACCATTTACAAGATAATTTGCCACACTCTATTGCCCAAAGACCTAGCATTGGCTTCATGGTGACACTCTTCTGTGTCTTAGATGCTGCCTTCTTATTGTCTGCAGGTCCTGAGTAATGGAGCCATGAAACTTAAATTAACACAGCGTATGCTGGGCCTGTGGGTTTTCCTCTTTTATTAATGCTGAACAGCATTCTATAAATATTAGTGTTTTAGGAGAGGTCAGATGTAAAAGATGCTGTAGGATTACCTCTGTTCTGGGTGGTGGCTTACCAGGAAGTGAAACAGCTCTGCCATCTAGCAGGTGTCCGTCGATCCATCTCCATCCCACTTTCTCCTGTGGGAGCCCAACCTCAGCCAATCACCCAGGTCCACCAAGGTTGGGGAGGGAGCCTTTGCTCTCCTGATGTTTGCAAAGTGGGTAGTAGAGGGGAGTGGCACAGTTAGGATCCTTAACAACAGGAACTCAGGGCTGCAGAGGCAGCTCAGCTGTTAGAACTTCTTATTCTTTTGGGGAACCTGAGATCAGTTTCCAGCACCCACATTAGAGGCTCACAACTGCCGGCAACTCCCACTCCAGGAGGCCTGAAACCTTCTTTTCTGGCCTCCACAGGCATATGCACAGAGAGAAAAAAAATGCACATGATTTAAAAAAATAAAACAAATCTTAAAAACAAAATCAGGGGCTTTTTAAAAAAAAAATTCCTCATCACCTACATTCTGTCTGGAGCACTGTAGATACTGGGGAGTACTATTAGCTGACTAAAAGAGTTGGGGAGCACCTACTTAGAGGCCCCATGAAAGATTATTTCACCCCTGAATTGCAAATGGGATCATAGCTCCCTAGAAACTGACCTGCATAGAGACAAAACTGTCAGTACTGCTATAGGGTACATAAAGAGTTACATTGGCTTTTTCAATCGATCCAGCAGAATTACTGGCATATATAACTATTTTCCTTTGGGAATGTGTTACTGATCTTAAAGAATCTACTTCAAAGAACCTCTTGTCCATGAAATCCCCATTGCCACCTGTCTCCTAGTCTGGTACTGATGAGTGACGGGAAAGGGTTCTGTTGCTTCCATCCACCCACAGTGCATATCAACTCTCCTGCAGCATGCTCCGAGGATGTTGTGACACCCCAGGGCGGAAACTGTTCTTGTTTTCACACTCCTCAATGTACACTCTCAGCCCCCAATTAACTGTGAATGCAAGAGATGGAGTGATCATCTCACCGCTTCTTGGAGACACACATTTTCCAGCTCACACTTCATTCCTAGGGTGTGGGAGATCCTGTTGTGAAGGCAGTGATGGAGAAGCATGTGTGTCGACATGTTCATAGCCACTCCAACACATACACACCCTTAAGTGGGCCAGCCAAGAATGGCTTTCTTCCTCCCTCAGGTTATCCTGTCTAACATTCCCCTGGTCTCATCGGGAGAGTGAGTGCTGTCAATGCAGGAGACATTCAGTTAATTAGAGTGTGGCCATGAATAAACATACATAATGTTAACCACTGGGGTTCCGATAGCAACGGTTCTGCGTTCTCTTTTTCCCTTTTAATCCATTATGCAAACCTTTTAAAGAGTAGCCTAGGAAACAAACTCTGGAGAATATTTTTCAAGCTTTCGTATTAGAGTCAGATCAGCAATTTTCAAGCTAGGGACAATTTGGGTTTTCATGACTGGAAGGGAGGTATAGACTAGAGCTGATGCTAAACCGCCTATGACACAAAGGCCCCTACAACAAACAATTACAGTGCTGACGGTAAAATTCTCTAAATTAAGTGGATATTTGGTCTGTCGCTATTATGCTATCGTCTGGGGAAGCAAACATTCAGCAACTGTTAGCAAGCATCATGTGTGCAGACTGAAATATCTGCCAGGGCAAAGCTCTTTTCTGATGGCTGCCTTCTGATATAGGTTTTCATACCGTGATTTTAGAATTTTTGACTTTTCCCTAAAGTGTGATCTCCCACTGTTAACTATTTTTTTTATTCACAGATGAATCAAGTTTTTATTACTCTAGGCAAGTAATTAGTGAGGGAGCAGAAGATGCTACAGAGTGTGTTAGATAAAGTAGTTGGCTCACTTGCCAACTGGTTGCCGCAGATTGTGTTTTCTGCAAATGGCTCCATCAGTATCTCCCGCCCTACCTAATGTTCCTGTTAAGATGTGAGTCTGGCATTGCTTCCCTGCAGAAGTAGGCACTCTCTTCCTTGCAGTGGAATCTAGGAATGTTTATGATTAATGTTATATCATGAGACTTCAGCTACGTCATAAAAGGAATGCAGCTTCCTCTGGTTCTCTTGGATCCTAGTCATAGGGAGGATGCACAGACAACCACAAGTGAATGCTTTGGCCCACAGCCCCAGCAAAGGTGTTGTGACAGGCAGCATTAATCAGCAGACATGTGAGTGAGCAGAGCAGGTGGCTTCTTCCCTCTACCATTGAGTGACTCATCGTCTCTAACCTTTGCAGGCCTTGCAGAGAGCTAGGACTACACAATACACGCATGGACTGGGAATTCTCCCTCAAAGATACATAAAATGTATCCTATGATAAAACTTCTAAATCACTTTATATTGTGGACTTTCAGAAAAACTGCTAAGTAGTCAAAAACACAAATTCTACATTTTTCAGTGTCATAGATTTACAAAAAAGGGTACACAAATAGCAAACATACTATCAGACTTCTATCTTATACCTAAGGCAGACAACACGAATTGATCCCAGAACTCTTTCTGGAGAAACAGAGATCTGGCCTTTAAAATGATTCTCAAGAAAGCACTTAACAATCAACAAACAAGTGATTGGGGGTGACAGTTTGAAATCTTTCTGTCACATCCAGAATTCTCTATGAACGCTGAAGCTGGATTCTGCAAGTTTCTCCCTAGACAGAAGGATTTAACTCTTATTTAATCAGCTGCACACACCGTATATATGCTTCACTGTTTGCAAAACTTGTTATATTAGTTTAGCAGAAGGTGGGGGGATCCTCTTATCATGACCATACAATAATAGCAAACTGTTGATGCCAGGAGTCACTTTTATTAAAAACTACTATTTTAAAAAAATCTCAAATCCCTGGTATGTCAGGAAAATCTTTAACCCCTTTAAAAGTTTGGAAAAGTCTCCAAAACAACTTAACAGACTCATACAATGAGACAGAGCCTCAAGTCCAGCCAGTGACTGGCGGTTTGTCAGTGCTGTGGCATAGCTCCAGAAACACAATCTTTGGTTTTATCTTGATGAGGGCACATGTGTGGGGAAAGGGGTCGTGAGCACGCAGGTGATTTTGACGTTTGGTTGTTCAAATTACTACAAACCCGGTGAAGAGCACAGAGTGAATATGCCCTCTTTTTTTTTCAATTTTCTGTTTGTGGATTTGATGTCTTCAACCTCAAACTGACAGCTAAATGTCTTTCTCTCTCTCTCCTCTACCAGGGATGCTGGGAGGCCTGGAGTTGTTTATTTTGAAAAGGAATGTAATAACGGTTATTTGAAGAAAATGGCTGAGGTGATTGAATTCCTGGGCAGGCAGGCAGGCAGGCCATATGACTTGATGAAGTCACTATTTAACCCACGATTTCAAAGATTCTGGTGACAACTCCATCCCCTTACTCTTTTCGAGGTAGCTTCTTTTGAACTTTGAATCAAGCCACCTGCAGAAGGGAGATGAGGTGGAGAGGGAGAGACAAACTGGCCTTTGGAGAACTTCCTTTTCAGAAAGGCAATAACCCTGAGAATACTTTTAACTAAAAGTTGCCTTCTGTACCTCTCTGTCTGCCCTCCTATGTCTCCTTCTCCCTGTCAAACTTCCTTCCCCATCCATCAGCCCTTTCCCTGACAAACCAACAAACCTCATCTTAGGTTTACAAACGGAGGTGTCCTTTTCCTCCACAGTCCCTTCCAGGCTGCCTTATTCTTCTAGAAAAACTGCATGACTCCTTCATTAGCAGGTAAACTAATTCAAAATCTTTCCCAGCTAACAGTTAATACCCCAAAGAAGGAAAGATAATACCTGAGAATCAAATAAGCCATAAGAGAACATATTTCCAGGGCTGGAGAGAGCTCGGGAGTTAGGAGCATGAGGACCCAAGTTCCCAGCATCCCCATGGCAGCTAAAACTGGTCCATGGCTCTCGTACTAGAAAATCTAGCACCCACTCCTGGCCTCCAAGGACACCAGGCATACACATAGTGCACATACATAAACTCAGGCAAAACACTCATATACACATAATAAAAGTAAGGAAATCTTTAATTTAAAAAGCAAATATATCTATGTGGTTTATTCATTTAGAATATAATATAAAAATTTGAAGTTCCAGGGGCTAGAAAGATAACTAGTTGGCAAAATGTTTGTCGACCAAGAATGAGGGCATACATTGCCTCCCCAGTAACCAAGAAGCAATGACCACCACGCCTCTTAGCTGCTGTTGTCTATCTTGACCTCATGAGAGTTAAGATGATCTTTCTGGGCAGCCATGAGGAACAAGGGCATTTTGCCACCTGGATCCTGGTAACTAGCATGACACACAGAACACACACATAGGAGAGTGGCTATTCTTGAGTTCTCAGAAAGCAACTTGGTTTGGAAAACCAAGGGTTGCTCACTGACACACTCATTTCTTAATGTGTATGGAAATTGTTCTTAGGTGTATTATATAATCTCTTGCCTCCTTAAGCTGGAAGTTCTAAACATAATTTAGCCTTTAGCCTTTCCTTATATACTCAAGGCTCACCAATGTGAACATTAGCTACAGTTAACGAGCCTGTAAGACAGCAATGCCCTCGAGAGCTGTTGAAGGACAGAGGGCTGTTTTTAACCTACATTGCAAGGTCCCAGGCTACTGTGCTGTTTGAGTTCATGTGTCTGCTTTTCATAGATTTTTCTGCCATGCTGTCAGCCTCTTGGTTACTTGGTATCTGTCTGCATTAGTCTTTTTTTTCCTCATCTTAGTTTAGCTACTTAGAAGGTATGAAGGTGCACCTGATATGTAGGTGATTTTGTCAGAACGATAAGTAAGTAAATATTCATTTTATGGCTGAAGGGATGTGACTCTTAGAAGTAAGGAACATGAATTCTAGTAATCAGAATTTATAACATTTCTTTTAATTTCTGATTCTCTGGGTCAATAATTGATGAGGCTGTTAACTAATTAATGTTGTGGAAACAACCATTGGTACCCGTCATTCACAGTTCCCTCCAGGGGAAATTGTCTAGGTCATACACCCTTCACTTCTCGGGTGAATATGTTTTGCTGGATTGAACCACAATCATCTCCATCACACATGCTACATATGATTGGCTGATTGAAGCCCCTGGTGCAAGGCCACAGACTGGCCAATCACCCTGATAGAATGATAAACTAGACTAGAGTAAGGGATGTGAATCCAGAAACAAGGCAAAGTGATTAGTATGGCATTTGAAATTACACATTAAGGGAAAAAACTGTGTCCCCCTAGGTCTAATAAGTCAAAAGCCATATGAAGTCATGAAGCTGCACAAACTCTAAACAGCCAGTGAAGGAAGGTAGAAACAACGGAAACAAGAGCAGCAGAGCAGAGGCGGGGAGAGTGTGTGATGTCGTGCACATGTGTGTTTATGTCCAACACCATTGTTCTGGAGGCCACAGAAGTCTCTATCCATTCAAAATAAAACAACTATAAAAACTAACCTGGTATTTCCTGGCCTTTATAAGCAAAAAGGCACACTGTAACAAGAGAGTTCTAACTGGAAGACACTTAAAATCAGCATTAGCACAAAAGACCACAGCTCATAGCTATGCCTGACACTGGCCAGCAGCCTATTATAGCTGGAATAATCAATCCATCAACACAGAAGCAAAGATTAAGAATCTACATGATGCAAATATAAAAACAATCAGAAGAAAGCCCTTGACTCCTGTGAAGGTTCTTTTTTAACCAAGCAATTACAACTTGTATACAACACCACTCTCTCTCTCTCTCTCTCTCTCTCTCTCTCTCTCTCTCTCTCTCTCTCTCTGTTTGTGTGTGTGTGTGTGTGTGTGTGTGTGTATACGTGTGATCTCATAGGGAAGAGGAGGGATGGGATGTGACCATTCCCATGAGGTTCTACAGCAGCACCAGAGGCTCAGCTAGACAGGGGCTCCCACAGGAGCCAATCAGGGAAGAAAACCGATCTGAGGAAAACAGTTACAGAAATGACCAAACAAGAGGCCAAGACTCATTCCTTAGCCACTGTTATAGGGAGAAAGTGTCTCAGTGGATGCTTTCCACCTTTCCAGAGACTGGAGACACCCACTGGAGGTCTTTAGAACATGGTGTCACACTATCAGGAAACCTGCCTAAGCCAGGAACTGGTGTGCCACATTGCTGAAAACCTTTGGCCTCTAGGGACTTTGAAGCAGTTGTCCTAGTCACCCACACCAGGCTGGGGACAGATAGGTGGGGAAGCCCTTCAGACAGGTGATGCCAGTGTCTTGAGGGAGTACGGCTGGAATAGAGGCTGAGGCATGACTGAAAGGAACTCAGGGTTGTCACTGGCAAAGAAAGAATGGATAGCTGGGCACAATGATAAACAAAAACTGTAGCATGACTGATACCTAGGAGAGGTTAGAACAACACCCCCAAGTGCTGGGATTCCAGGGTTGCAGGACAAAAAAGGCCAGGCTATTCTGGAGGATGTCCTCACTGCTCATCTAAAGGACAAGGTCAGGACAAGCCAAAAGCTGGTTATGTCCAGGCAATGCAATAAATAGCTCTATCTTATGCCTTTAATAAATAGCTAAAAGAAAAAAAAGGGGGGAAGGAGGGGGTCAGAGAGAGTGCTCAGCAGGTAAAGGCATTGCTGCCAAGCCTAATGACCTGAGTTCCATCCCTGGGACCCACATGGTAGGAGAGAACCAACTCCCACTGCCATACATGCACATACACACAATTAGCCAATCAATCAATGGCAATTTAAAAAGGGAAGGAGAAACAAAGATAAGCAGACAGGAGTGGGGATGGAGAGAGACCATTTAAGAGAGTGCAATTTGGTCCCAGTAGTTAATTAAGGTCTTCCCCAGAAAATTTTCATCCTTTTTTTTTTTTTTTTTTTTCATGGAGGAGGTATTTAAAGACAGGATCCCACTATGCAACCCTGGCTGCCTCAAATGCATCAGTCCTCCTGCCTCAGTCTCTCAAGGTCTGGGGTTACAGGCACGCACCAACATAATTGACTTATTCTCTCCTCTTATAGCAAAACAGAAATCACTAACAAAACAGAAAAAGAAAAAGAAAAAAAAAAGATCCAGGTAACTCATATGAAGCAAACAGGAGGTTTCACAAGATGATAATTAACAAGTCAGCAATTCTTCATCTAGATGCTGGAACCTGGTTTGCATTGCCCACTGTAGGTTTGATAACCCCACCCCACCCCCCAGACAGCAGAGTAGCAGAGTATGAAACTGAACATAGAACGTGTGGAGACGTAGAGTGAAGAGGAAGGCAACATGACACAGGAACTCTGAGAGGTTCTAGGGTAGGAGAGGGATGAGGCCAAGAAGTAAAGGAAACCCTGGCATGGTCCTGGGTGGCAGGCAACACATGCTGGAGAGAGGTGAGGTAGAAGTGGGCCCTTCCCCAGAGACACATGGTACCATCCTCAGTACTGGGCTCTCCGACCTGTCGACAGCACCCAGGCCTGCTGGCTGAGCCACCACCTAAAGCCTGAACAGCATACCCCTGGAGATTTCTCTTATTTCATGAAAATTCATGAGTGTTCACCCTGAGATTGACTGATTGATAGATTGAGATGAGGGCATCTTACTGTTACCCAGACTACTAGTCTCATACTCCCGAGCTTAAATTATCCTCCTGCCTCAGCCACCCAAGTGCCAGTAGTACAGGCATATACCATCACATCTAGCTGCTGTTTCTTCTTCTTCTTCTTCTTCTTCTTCTTCTTCTTCTTCTTCTTCTTCTTCTTCTTCTTCTTCTTCTTCTTCTTCTTCTTCTCCTCCTCCTCCTCCTCCTCCTCCTCCTCCTCCTCCTCCTCCTCCTCTCCTTCCTCCTCCTCTTCCTCCTCCTCCTTCTCCTCCTCCTCCTCCTTCTATATTTCCATCTCGTCTTAAAGAAAAAACAGGCTGGAGAGATGGTTCAGTAAGTAAGAGCTCTTGATGTGCAGACCTAAGAGCCTGAGTTCAAATCCACAATACCCACATAAAAAAGCCAGGCTTGTGGTGCATTTCTGTAACCCGAGCACTGTGGGGAAGAGACAAGTGGATCCTGGGAGCTCACTGTTCAGCCAGTCTCTGATTCAGTGAGAGAGCCTGTCTCAAGGCAAAAAGACAAGAGTAGAAGAAAACACCCAAAGTCCTCCTCCGACTTTTGCATACATGTGCTTGGGCACATACGCCCACACACCCATGTGTATGGATTACACACACACACACACACACACACACACACACACACACACACACACACACACACACAAGAGCAAGATTCCTTAAGTCTGTCATACTGCAACAATGATCAATTTATGTTCCATTCATTTACTTTGGATTCCTCCAAACTTTCCTGATCTCATGGGCATGCCCTCTGTTTGAATTGCAGTGTGGATCTCCAAGGACTCCCTTTGCAAAATTATAACCTTGATCATGTCGGTCACTGCCCAGAAAACCACTCAGGTGCCTCAGACACCTCACCACCATTCACATAACCCAGATGCCTGGGAAAGAGTGTTTCCAAAATTCCTTCCCTGAAGGAGATATGAACAGCATGTACTCCTTCCTCCTCAGGACATAGTTACACCCTTAGACTTCCTAGAGAGCCAATGGGTTCATTTACAAGAGTATGGCTGATCCCAAAGCAGTGACACCTGGAAGCCTTCACCTTGATGGATGATGGCTCCCTCACTGCTGTGTCAACGGAGTTAACCTCCTATAGCCCTTTCTAGAGACCCCCAAGGTCAGCTGCAATAAGGTTGGAACTGCATGCAAATAGATTGAGTGGCTACATACTGAGTGAGGGGCAATGACCCTTCCCATACCCTCCTTGTAAGTGAAAATGCCAACAGTTCACAGGCTGGATGCTGATGGACTCACAAAGGTAGGCACAGCAAATAAGATGAGGATGGCGGCAGTTCGACTGTGAGGCTGGCACATTACATGAGCCTTTAAAAAGGTTTGTTTAACCTTAGCCAACAAATCTATGTTCCTATTGCTTAACATCTCTTTCTGTTATCTTTTCATTTAAGTACTCCTCTTTCAATTCTTCTTTTCCATGATTTTTTTTTCTGTATAAGAAACTAGATTGCCCTATGGAATCCCCTAGAGACTATGCTTATATCCAAGCTTACTTTACCATGTTACCCTGTCCCTTGTCCTCCCTGTTAATGGTAACGAGATCTGGAGCCTCCATCAGGTTCCAGTAAACAAGGTCTACTTTCAGGGGTGGGGTTGGAAGCACCTAAGGTTGAGGCTTCCATGTTAGAAGCCACCCATGCTGGTTGCCTGGTGATTATTCAATAGGAGCTGCAAAGCATGGTGCCCTCATCTCATTCCTCACCTGTGCATTAGCTATACAGCTTTTCCAACGGGGACCTTCTTTCATGAGCTATTTGGTGACACTGAAGTCCCGTTCATAAAGAAAATCAACTTGCACAGCTTGTCCAGCACCACTCCTGCTGACTGAGGCTCAGGGAAAGTCATCTGATCTCCTGCCCCATGTCCCCAATGGCAAACTCTTCCCACTTCCCACAGTGGTACTGGAAAGGTTAAAGGAGATCCTGCGCAGCAAGGGCCAGGCATGCAAGCATTCCACTGACTGAATGGCCACTCTTATTTTCACTTATTTCCTAAACGGCATCCAGTGAGCATACCACAAGGATCTCGAGCAGGGCTTGACTGTTTATCACTTGTCACGACTACAGACAGGCTCACTGCAGCTATTGGTGGAGCTGTTTCCAAGGAGAGCCCTCACACCACACAGCTCTTCTTCATGCTTTTCACAGTTACCCACAATCTGCTCAGCACAGAAGATGCATGGGAATCCAAGCAAGGCAACGCTGTGGTCATCTGTAACCATGACAGTTCCCAGAGGGCACCACAAGAAGAAGAGGTTAAGAAATCCCCTTCAAATGTACATGTAGTCCCAAATGCCCTTTTTCAGACATTCGTGGCGGTGCACAGCTGTAATCCCAACAGTCAGAAGACTGAGGCAAGAGGACTAGCCTGGGCTACACAGTGAGTCCAAGGCCAGTCTGAAAATACTCTCTAGAAGACACAAAAGGGGAAAAGGGGATGGGGTTATAACTCAGCTGCAGAGCACTTGCCTGGAAGGTACAGGCTCTGAGCTTGATTACCAGCACCACAAATACACACACATGCAGTCAGGCAGGCAGGCAGACAGGCAGACATGTATGTACACACACACACACACACACACACACACACACACACACACACACACACACAAACCACAGACAAATGTCCTTTTTCTGGGAACTCTTCTTAAAAATCTATTTGCTCTACCCTTTCTTTGGTTTTGGTTAGCCTGTAAATTAATTTAACCCTATTGTCAGATTACTCCATTGTTCATTTATAACCATAAGAATTATAGAAGACTTTTTAAAAACCACTTGCAGATTTAGGGCCTAGAGGCATCTCAGGATTGGCTCTGAGTTTGACTTCTGGATTTCTGTGCATATTAAATCTTTGTATTGTAATTTACATCCTTGTAATGGTCTCTGCTTTGCAGAGGATCCTGGAAATTTTGGTGGAAGTTGTAAAAGTAAGGGACCATTTGTAAGTCAATGTGGATCTGTGCAGAGGTAAATCTTATTTTAGTGGCGCTGCACCAGAAGTTGGGTTTCCAGGTTGTCAGGAGTCTGTGTTGGTGAGCACTGGTGTGGCCTGTAGGGAGGAGGCAGTACTCATGAGGGCCACAGCTAGGGCTTCTTTCCTTGTGAAGCACAGGGATGAAATGGGGCACCACCTCCTCAGTGCCCTAAGATCAAATGCTCAAATGTGAGCTAAAGGGACCCTAGTGACTGCACAGCTCTGACAAAGCCACTTCACCTGTGAGCCTCCATCCATTCCCTTGCCTGGAAAACCAAAATTATAAACAGACATAGTGGCCCATGAATCAGGAGCCTCAGACAAGAGGACCATGAATTTAAGGCCAACTTGCATTATGTAGTGAGATCCTGTCTCAGAAAAACAAACAAACAAACAAAAGGGCTACTTAGACAGCTCAGTGGTGAGCTGATGATCTGAGTTCAATCCAGAGCCCACTTGGTGGAAGAAGGGAACAAACTCCTGCAAGCTGGCCCCTGACCTCCTCACGAGCATCCTGCAACATGGGCACTCCCACACATGAATTAATATAATAAAAATATTAAAACAAACAAGCAAAAAAATAGGTGTTGGACCAAATGAGATAGGCTAGGGAAAACACCAAGCATCATGTATGTACGATACACTTTAAGTACTCACTCGTTGCTAGCCATTACTGTTGCTATTAATACGATTCTGGTCATAGCCATCACAACCTTTGTTTGAAGCAATATTCCTCTGGAATATTACCTGACAATAAAAAGGGACAAGCATTAAGTAGACAGAACTGAATGGTAATAGATTTGATTGAAGAAGGTCAGTCTCCAAAAACCTCAGTCACTTCTCAATGCTTTAGTTAAGATGACATGTCAGAGCAAAGGGCCACAGCATAGTTAAATTCATTTATGTAACATTCTTAAAATGACAAAATTAGAGATGGAGCCCAGATTAGTAGTTGCCAGGGTAACATTATGGGAGGGAAATGTATGGCTTTAGATGGTAGCAGAGAGGACACCCTGTCATGAAATAACTCAGGAACTTTCTTGCCGTGGTGGGCATGAGATCCTGCACATGCTCTGAGGGAGAAAAACTATATCCACGTACCATATTGATGTCAGTTTCCTAATCCATGCTGCATTGTCACTGTGTAAGACAGCCATTGGGAGAGGGACAGGAGGCATATATAACCATTGCATTTCTTCCATTCTCTTTACAACTTCCTAGGAATCTACATGCATTTCAAAATGAATAGTAAAAAAAAAATTATTTAAGAAATCAAACTATAGTGCACAGCTGAGTCGAACACTATGCTAGGATAGCATTTCCATCTTTGGGGAACATTGTTCCCCTTAGATTTAAAAGCTGCATCATTTAATTTGCTTTGCAATTTACCTAGTATTAATTCCTCCCAAACAATATCAGAACTCTAAACTGCTTTTGATGCTGATAAACACATTAAAAATTATGTCCAGTCTGCTTCTTAATTAGTGGCATCTTTCCTGGAACTGCCCTTTAGCACTAATCTGGACTTGCAGCTCTTTGGGTTCGTTCTGGAAGCATCCATGTCGGCAAGACTCTGGTAACCAATTACAAACAGCAAAATCTTGTTGTGGTTGTTGAAAAAAAAAAAAAAAAAAAACAGGATGCTGAGATTTCAGCATATGTAAATATGTAATCTTTCTTATTTGCCTGCCTGTGCCTTCTGATTTTGCTGAAGCAACTCATGCTATGCCATTTCTACAGTCCTTGCCATGAGAAGATGGAAGATGGCATATAAGCACAAAAAATAAAAGGTCTTTATTTTAGTAGCTTGAACATGTGTGACTGGGTCTCTGATCTCCAACTGGCACTGTCTCTGGAGGTACTAGCCGGAGATCCAACAGTAACTCTTCACCCTAAGTGTGTAGGCAAGTAGGGGTCTGTATGGATGTGGGTATGTTTTGCTAAGAATCTAACCCAAAGCTTTGCAGGTGTTATGCTAGCACTCTGTCACCGAGCTCTCTTCTCGGCCTCTGCATTTTAATATTGACCAACCCTTTTGTACCAAGGCAGGGCCCTTGTCTGGATTCTCAGTGGAGAAGGGTAGTAGGGAACTGTCTTGAGCCCAAAGCTGAGAAAAAGCAGACGAGAGACCACAGCAGGGGGCAGGTCCCAGAACGATTATTTAACTGACAAGCCACTGTCTCATCACTAAATTTAACCTCATCCGGATTCTCTCACATCTCATTAGATCAAGGAGTCTCATATCTCCTTCACAGACAGGGGCTACTTTCCAGATAGTGACCTTCTCCCAGACACTAGAGAGGGTGGAGGGAAGGAAGGCTGAAGAGATGACTGGGAATAGAAGGGAGAAATGGGGTTGAATCTTCTGAAGGGCCAGGCTCCACCACACACCAGTTTCTCTCAGCAGGAAACATGACTCCCCATGGATCCCCTTTGGAGCCAGAGGAGTGAGGCGCCCACTGCCCCTCCAACCTCCCCAGCAGCACAGCAGGGGTCTCCTTGCAGACTCCAGGGGCTCTGGGGACTCTCAGAAGCCTGTGTCTTTGTAATAAATACTAGAGAAAAAAAGCTTTGAATTCAGCATATCAGGTGGAAATGATTCTCTTTTCCTCAGAAACCTTGAGATAAAATCCACCAAATCAATCATGGAGCAATTGGTGATTTTTCTGTTGCAGATTTGTGGTGTGTGTGTGTGTGTGTGTGTGTGTGTGTGTGTGTGTGTGTGTGCTCCTTCTGGTAAAAACAAAAATGCACTAAACAGCTCTCCCCACTCCACCCCCAGTTCCCCTGGCTGATTTTGCTTTATGTTCAAGACCAAATTATTAATGACATTTCCGGTAAATCATTTTCTATCTCCTGCAATCTTTCAAGGTTCTTGAGTATATTAAAACACTTCCCAAGAACATTATAAGAAAAATGATCTTCTATGGTACAGCTCACCATATAATGGGATCCCCCGCCCCCCATCCTGTATTCTCTCCCTCTTAACAAAATGTCATGGTTTCAGAGCAGAAATCTCACAGAATCCTGTGGCAAACTAAAGTGCTTTGAATTTGCTCGTTTGATTTAAAGAGATAGGCAGAAAAGACATAGCAATCCTTCCTCCAGTATGGGGTGTGTTTCCTTAAGTGCATAAATGACCTCAGCAATGCTTAATCAATTTCTTCCACCTTGGGGCTAGAGCAATGACTCAGCAGGGAGAACATGTTGCTGTAGGGGAGGTCCTGAGTTCAATTCCCAACACCCAATCAGCAGCTCACAACTGCATGTAATTCCAGTTCCAGGGGGATCTGTAACCCTCTCTGGACTCCAAGGGCGATACAGTCACAAGCACAGATGCGGTTAAAGGAGATCTATGTTTGCATAAATAAGACAAGGAGAGCATGGGTCTGCTGTGCAGGCAGAACAAGGGCTATGCACTCCCAGACCCAGTTACTTCAAACGGAGGTCTGGAAATCCCTCCCCGGCTCTCCCCCTCCTTCTCCTCCCCCTCTCTATAGATATATTGCTAATTTTTATTTAAATGCCCAAGAAGTCAGAGCCTACTGGGCAAACATGTGGTGACTCACAGGGACAAAGGGAACGGTTCATGCTTCTTCAGTTCTAGGTTTGGTGCCAAAAGTCGTTTCTCTGTTGATGGAACAATGTTGCTAAATTAAGAGACCCTAGGACCCCTTATACTAGCCCATGTTTTTCAAAATAACACAAAAGTAATTTTCTCTCTCCTCTTCCTCCACAGCTTTCTCCTCCTCCATTCCTCAGAGTCTCTTGGGCTAAGAAAATTCATCTCTGTTCCTTTTCTGAAATTCACAAAACAATTTTTTTTGGCATTTACTTCACTTTTTCCCATATTTTTTTATTTTATTTTTTAAGTCATTTTCTCTGTAAGGACATACAAAGCAACTCTAAATTGGGGTTACCTCCATGGAGTTAGGGATGAGCAGGACAGGACATTTAACGTCACTCCCTTTGGCACTGTTAAAATAGTGCAAAGTTCTTTATATAATTTAAAACTATTTTTAATTACAATGAGTATATGTTTACTGTGGATAATTTGTTAAAATATAGAAAGGAAAACCGTGAAAAGTTAAATGTCATTCTCACTCTTCAAAAATGTGCCTGGTATGTCAAGTTCCTCTAAATAGGAACCCTGTAGGCTCCTGGTCAGTGATAGGGAAAAAGAAACGTACCCTGATTTGGGGAACATGGTTTCTTGAGGTCATGATGCTTCTGACATCTGGAGTAATCCCGGTCCCCAGGTACCCGGCAGCCATCTTTTTGCATGTGTTTCCGTGTTAATGCTTGTTTGTTTTTAAGCTACTAAAATGTTTTGATACTGAGTCTCATGTAGTCCAGACTGGTTTTGAATTCCTGATTCCCCTGCCCATCTTCCGAGTGCCTAATCTCTGTGGTGCCTGTGATCAAGTGCTGGGCTTCTCACATGTTAGATAAGCACTCCATAGCCTGAGCCCCAACTTCTAAACTTTGGACGCTGTCCTCCTGTTTCATAAGCCTGTGGATTGGCCTGTTTTGATTCCTGCTCATAGACTCTTACAGAATTTTCCAAATGGATAAAGGTTTGTGTGTTCATCTTGGCATCTTTAACTGTGAGCTGCCCATAGACGGCTTGAAATATTTAAGTCTTTTAATGACTACATAATCATTGTTGCATGTAAGTGGGCCACGATGTGTTTAGTCTCATCTTACAGGTATGTTTCTGTCTGTATTATTTATATTGTTAAGACAAAATACTAAGAACAGACTGTATCTAAAAACACGGACAATTTAAAGACTCTCTGCAGGTGCATCTACATACTGGAAGGGTGTCCACTTCTGTGTCCCAGGGTTAGGGAGTGTCCTTCCCCACTCCCCGAGAGTCTGCCCTGTCTCGCCATGCTCCACTTTCTGAGATTGCTCCTCCTTGAGAAATGGGCCTCAATTCTGCTTGACTTCTCTTCTCTTTGGCTTTTGTTCTCCACACAGCTCCTCTGGGCCTCAGGGGATCATCTCCTTGCTTGCCCTGCACGCACATAACCAGTCACATCATTTAGGGCTCTTTTCCAATCCTAGTTCACATTTTACCTGAATTTTCATTTTGGATCTGCCCAGTAAGAACTTTCAGCAGAATGCTGGGCCTTTTATTGTTTTGTTTTTTAATATTTTAAATTCTATTTTTTATGTACAGGTGTTCTGTCTGCATGCCTGCGTGCATGTCTGTGTACCCTATATGTGCAGCACCCACAGAGGGCAGAAGATGGTGTTGGATCCCTGGAACTGGAGTTACAGATGATTGTGACCCATCTTGTGGATGCTGGGAATTGAACCTGGATCCTCCCAAAGAATAGCCCCTGCTCTTAGTCATGAAGTTATCTATCCCAGGATACTCTAGTCTTTACTCTTCAGCCTAGTTAACACTAACATCCTAAGCTGCATTATTTCCTCTGTTCACCTGTTTATTGGGTTGAATGAGAATTCATGCCTTAGCCTTATTAAGTCTGTGTTTTAGAATTTCTGAGGCCACTGTTATGATTAAACCTGACTGTGATTTTGTTGGTCTGAGAAGGGAGAGAGCTTGACAAATTAAAAAAAAAAACTAGACAAGCATTGGGTATTTTTTGTAGGTAAAATGCTCTTATGTGTGAAGAGACTGACTTTTTACTGTCTAAATGTATTTGCTTGAATGTGTCTGGGGGACAGGGAAGAAATCCTGAGGCAGAGCATGGTCCCATTTGACTGCCTTCTTATAGGTCCAGGGAAGAAACCTTATTGACTTTCTACCATATTCCTAATCACTAACCAAAAATAAAGGCCAGGGAGTTTCCCATGGAGTCCAGAGCCCCTTTGGTTCCTAATTTCACTTATTTTTCTGTGGTAGATAATTACTCTTCATTGTCACCTTGACTGGGTTAGCATCACTCAGGAAAAACACCTCTGGGCTATCTAGAAGGCCAATTCTAGAGAGGTAATTAAAGAGGAAAGACCCATCCCAGCTATGGGTGAGTCATCCCATAGACAGACTGAATGAGAGTGAGCTGAGTACCAACATTTGTGTCTCTCTGCTTCCTGACTTAGGAAGCAATGTGACCTGCTACCTCACAGCTCCTGCTGCCGTGTCTTCCCTGCCATGATGGACCATATCACCTCTTAAACTATGAGTCAAAATGAACCCTTCCTGTTGTGGAATATTTGTTTACACTGTGTGAAGATGTGCCGCTGTGATTGGTTTAATAAAGAGCTAAATGGCCAATAGCTAGACAGGAAGAGACTAGGTGCAATTTCTAGAGAGAGAGGGAACTCTGGGAAGACAATGAGATTAGCCAGTAAGCCAGAGAGGAAACAGGAAGTACGAGATGGAAGGAGGGTAACACCATGTGGCAGATGGTAGATTAATATAAATGAGTTAATTTAAGTTATAAGAGTTAGTTGAGAACTAGCCTAAGCTAAGGCCAAGTTTTCATAATTAGTAAGTCTCTGTGTCATTTGAGGGCTGGTGTTCCCTCCCCTCCCTTTTTCTCCCTTTCCCTTCCCAAGTGGCTCTGTCAAATATTTGTTACAGCAACAAGTAGAATAATAAGCATACTCTTCCAATACAGAAGCACCCCCAGTGCTGCTTGCCCAGTAGTTTTAGTTTTTCATGACAGCTTTACAAAAGGCAGAGCATGGGAGTGACCACAGAGGACAAAGGTTGAGCCATGAAACAAATAATACAGTCTCTCTGAGCTTTGCTCTACTCCTTGTTCTTGCTGTATCTTTTCTATGTCATCATTTGTATTTTATCTTTGGCCATGTGTTAGCTTGTCTGTTCTATTATTCGCTCTTTACATCTCCCTCCTTCTCTTTATTTTAACCCTCTCCTTGGTCTTTCTGACCCCTTTCCCTCTTCAACAGCTGAAATGTCGAATTTCTCCCACATGTTAGACAGCTGTCCATTGCTGCTTGGTTCAATGTGTTCAACTGTTTTCTGTGCCCAATTTTAGAGATGACTAGGTGTTTTGGGTTTTTTTTTTTTACAAACAAAAATTTTTAAAGACTTTATTTGTTATATATACAATGTTCTGCCTGCATGTATGCCTGCAGGCTGGAAGAGGGCACCAGATCTCATTATAGATGGTTGTGAGCCACCATGTGGTTGCTGGGAATTGAACTCAGGACCTCTGGAAGAGCAGTCAGTGCTCTTAACCTCTTAGCCATCTCTCCAGCCTGGTGTTTTGTTTTTAATGTGATTTTTTTTTCTTTGAAGTAAAATTTACTTTTGTATTATTTGTTTCATGGCTCAACCTTTGTTCTCTGTGGTCAGTAACATCTGGTGGTAAGTGCACAGAAGCACTTGCGGCCAGCTCTCCCAAACTACTATCAAGATTCTGATGGTTTTTTCTACCTATTTCTTTCTTATTTTTATGTGCATGGATGTTTCTCTGGATGTAAGTCAATGCACCATGCACATGCCTGGTGCCCACAGAGACCAGAAGAAGGTGTTGGATCCCCTGGAACAGGAGTTAGACAGTTGTGAGCCACGATGTGGGTGCTGGGAATTGAACCTGGGTCCTCTAGAAGAGTGATCAGTGCTCTTAACTGCTAATTCATCTCTCCATCCCTGTTTTATACTCATTCCAGTGCATCCATATACCTACCTTCTTGGTCATTTAAGAAGTGTTATTAATATTAGAAATAAGATAGATATCAAATATAAATGATGAAAGTGCCAGCCAGGCTTCCTCTCAGAACTTACCAGCAGTCACCAGATATGAGCAGCAACCTTCTTAACTCTTGGTTCTCTAGTTTCTGTTCTCTGTGAGGAATGGTCTCACTAGGTAGGCCAAGATAACTTCAAGCTGGTGGTAACTCCTTCCTTGGAGTGCTGGGATTTGCAGCTATGTACCACACCGTATCCCCATGCCCCACACTCTCCACCCATTCCCCACACCCTACACCTCCATGGCCCCACACCCAATCCCCCACATCCCACACCCCCATGGCCCCACACCCTCACACCCCCACGCCCTACACTCTGTCTTTCATCCTTGGTCCTCATCCTCATTGAGAGAAACAAAGCTCTTCACTTAAAAAACAAGCCCCCAAGACTCAGAGTCACCAAATGAGGCAGTTTGTTTTATGACTTTATGAAATGAGGCATCAGCCCAGGACTGGCAGGCTGACTGGATGCTGAGAATAGTTTTTATAACCCTAACACAGCAAGCCCCGACCTTGGTTGAGTAGCGTACAGCCCTACACACCTTCTAGAAGTTTCCCTCCTCCACTTACAATGTCCATTTTTTTATTTTGTTGTTCCAACAAAAATCATGTGCATTCATCTCAACATTTTACATCCTGTTCATTTTAAAGCTTAATGTGACCTTGTCATGGCTAAAGGTCACTATTAGAAATTTCTCCTCTAAACTTTGAACTTAACGGGGAGTAGGGTTTTCTGTTCCTCTGCAACGGGACCTATGAGGACTCAAGACACCTCCATTTTGTAAGCGAACCATCGTATTTTATCTCTTATCCTTCTCTACCAGACCATATTTTTCATGATTTAGTTTCAGGTTGCTCTCTCCCCATGCATGCTGATCATTGTGGTAGCCCTGCTTCTCAGAGCAGTGCCTGTCAACGGGAATTAGTCCTCACTGGGCAGTCATTGAGTGAGCATGTCAAGCCATTCAATCTCCACCATGTCTTCTATCTTCACCCCCATTTTAAAGATGAGAAAATAGAGGCACGGGACAGTTGGGTACTTCTAACAGCTATACCATTTGTAGGTGAAAGGGCAACTATAGTAACCCCAGCACTCTTGTCCCACAGTCCTTGCTGGTCATTAACAAGAGTACCCAGGTTTCTGCTACTCGTTTATTTTCTAAGCAAAGTAGAATTTTATTTTAAAAAAAAAAACTGTAAAGCTATATGAAGCACCCCCCCCCCCGGCCGTGCCTTCTTTTAGCCTT
Source organism: Cricetulus griseus (assembly GCF_003668045.3). NCBI lineage: Eukaryota > Metazoa > Chordata > Mammalia > Rodentia > Cricetidae > Cricetulus > Cricetulus griseus. Next base: position 52,572,915 of record NW_023276806.1, on the reverse strand, counting down.
TCCCATTTCTGCTCTCTGCAGCTTTCCTTGCAGATATTGCCTGTCCTGTTGTGTGTCCCCTTCCCACCTTTCCCTATCTGGTTTGCTGATGGCGCTGTCTTCCCGTGACTGCTGAGCCAGAGTGGGGCCTGAGCCTACACAATTAAAACTCACAGATCCGCCCAAGGCGAGTAGCAACTCTCATTTCTTTCACTTTCCTGGTGTTGGAGTGATTTTTTTTCCCTCTCTTTTCCACTCACAGACACTCATTTTTCTAGCTGAAAATAGAAAGCCTTATCAGATTGGAATAACAGTCCTTTTTGCTGTAGGTTTTTTTCCCCAAAGACTGGATGAATTTGGGCTTCGTCAGAAAGCCATCTGCTGTGTATGCACAGACCTATTCGGAGCCAGAAAAAGAAAATGAGGGAGGAGAAAACCCTGGCTTCTCATTTTAATGCAAAGAGCTGTAGCCTGTCAAGTCCAGCTCCTCAAAAGGAAGCTGACCACTGCCAGTGTGTGTGTCTTGGGGACCTAGAATCAGGGAGTTCTCATTGAGCACAATAACCTTGCAGCCAATGACAAAAAGACTGGCTGAAGGAGGGTGGGACAAGCCAGTTTTCCACAGATATATATGGTTGATGGCTGGCCGCCAACTCAACCAGAACATCCCTTTCCTGGTTGTTACGGTGCAAGTTCCTCCCAAGCCCCCTCCCCTCTCTCCCTCCAAACCCTGCTGCATCTCTGCCTGCCAAATGATGACCTCTCCTCCAGAGATGCTCAAGACCACTCCCACAGGGTATGTAAACTGCCTCCCAGAAAATAGACTCGTGGTTTTTCAGTCTCTAATTCCCATCTCCTCTCTGTGGGGGATGGAAGGCCAGGAGCATTGTATCCACTAAATAAGGGCTTTTTCTAATTCAGTTTGAGTTGGTCTGATTTGGATTGCCGAATTGGCAGAGGCTTATCAGGGTATAGAAACTGGTCATAATTGACTGCTTGTCATTCCTGCTATGTCAGTCTCAGGCCAGGACAATCTCAGAAAGACTATCATTGAGTACGCTTAACATCAAGGGAGCACTTACTTTTGCTGCTACAGAAAGGCAGAACAACACTCACATTCGCTGTTGTTGAGGAGCAGTGGGAACCGGAGCATTTCTTACTATAGATGAAAAGATGGAGCACTTACATCCGCTACTATAGACAAGCAAAGGATGAGAGGGAGCACTCATTCACTGTTGTAGATGAGAAGGGGGAGCACTCACATCCACTATTGTAGATAAGTAGAGAGAGCACTCGTATTCATTGCTGTAGATGAACAGGTCCTCCACTAAGGACAGACTCCCAGGATCCTGACGAAAACTCTATCTCTATCTTTCTCAGGGCATCAAGGCAAAATCAAAGTCAAGTGGTTTTATAGTCTTAAGAATGTCCAATACTTGGGGCTGAAGAGATGACTCAGCAGTTAAGAGCACCAGCTGCTCTTCCAGAGGACCCAGGTTCAATTCTCAGCACCCATGTGGTAGTTAAACCTGTCAGTAATTCCAGTTCCAGGAATCCAGGAATCTTTTTCTGGCCTCCACAGACACTGAGTAAACATATGGTACACAGACAACCATGCAGGTAAAACACACACACACATTTTTTTTAATTAAAAAGATACTCAAGACTGGGTGGTGGTGGCAAATGCCTTTAATCAGGAGGCAGAAGCAAGTGGATACCTGTGAGTTCGAGGCCAGCCTGGTCTACAAAGCAAGTTCCAGAACAGCCAGGACCCTTACACAGAGAAACCCTGTCTTAAAAAAAATCAGTAAGTAAATAAAAAAAATACTTAATACTTTTTTAAAAATCAATTTAATTTTAAAAATTTATTTATTTTATTTTATTTGCATTGGTGTTTTGCTGCCTGTATGTCCATGTAAGGGTGTCAAATCTTGTAGTTACAGTGTGAACTGCCATGTAGGTGCTGGGAATTGAAGTCAGTGCTCTTAACCTCTGAGCCATCTCTCCAGCCTTCAACTTAATCTTTAAGCTCTGCATTTTCATAAGAACAAAAGTAATGTAACCTGGTTATAAAACATTTAAATAATGTATTGTACCTTTGAAAGTTAAAGACCTTTGTTACCTGACTGCAGGGGTAGTTGTTAGGACTTTTCACCGTTTGCATACTCGGGACTTACGTAAATCTGCACACTTGGTTGCACCCTGTCCTTTCCAAAGCATGACCCTCCCTCTCATGTCCAGTTACTGTTTAGTGTCTGTCTTTCCTTCTAGACTGCCATGTGTACAAGAAATTAGACCCCAGACTTTTGAGAGCAAATAGGGAACTCTGTCATCTAAGCACATCTTCCTCTTAGAAACTGGGGGAGTCATGACCTTGCTCCCAACCAGAATAGCCCATCGAGGAGCCTCCCCATTCCACTGTGAGAGAAGTCACATTCCATTTGACATTTTTAGTAAATGACTTACAGAGGAGAGATTATCATTCATTATTTTGGAGCACAGAGCAGTGTTCAGGGACTGACTTGTGAGGTCTCTGGTTGAGTAAATGAGTCAATCATGAAGGGTGGTTCTACTTGGCCGCCATGCTGACAGAGTGTGGGCCTCTTAGATGTTGGCTGGCTCCCACTGCCCTGGGCTCAGAGCCCTATAGTTTGTTCAGCTCTAGGAACTGCAGCAGACCAGAGGCTCCATAGTTTCCCCCGGAAGTGAGGAGGTTCTGGACAAGCCTCGCTGTGGAGTAGCAAGGCTGCTCCTGGCTAGCTGTGTACAGAACATGTCTGTCCACACAGTCAAGGCTGGGCAAGGATCCATGCAATTCCCATCCATCCAGAGACTCTCAGGGGCACAACTGCCAGGGATGTCCAGCCTCCCAGATGGCTTTGTTATTGTGTGATCTTTTTTATGTATTCATTATCCAGTCTTACATAAACTTGGCTCCTTCATTTCAGAGGAGACAATTTTCTTCAGAGAGAAATTGTACCAATTCTTCAACAATATATCTCCACTTAAAGGACATTCATCGTATTCCCTTCCGTTTTGATTTTCTCTTAAGCTAGTTTCAGAAGTAATTCTGATATAGAATAGTGTTATTTGGTCTTTGCTTGTTGCTTTAATCATAAAAAGGGAAATATTCTTCCTCTTCTTGTTTTATTCTTCCCTCCTCCTCTCTTCCCTCCATGAACCCGCCAGACTTCCTTCTCTTCTTGCTTTGCTTTCCCTTTCTCATACTTCTTATTCTCCTTCTCTTTCTTCCTTCTTAGATACAACATCTGATTCTTGTTTTGTGTGGTATGGTTGTGCACACAGTTATGCAATCCCTCTGCCTCTGCCTCCCGGCTGCTAGAATTTCAGGCCTGTACCACCACACCTAGCCAGTATTTGATTTCTTCTTAATATTTATATTTTTATTTTATGTGTGTGAGTGTTTTGCCCCACATATGTATGTGTATTGCATGTATGTCTGTTGCCCACGAAGGCAAGAGAGGGTATAGGAGCCTCTGGAACTGTAGTTACAGGTAGTGGTTGTTAAAATTTTGCTTAAATTAGAAATAAAGAAGAAAAGAAGCGGATGAGACATAAGACTAATCGGTTTATTATAGACCCAGCAGAGTAAAGAGACTAGGAGAGAAGAGGAACAGAGTTAATGGCTGACCGCCATGGCCAGTCGCCATAGAGAGGCAGAGAGAGCATAAAAGAGACAGAGAGAAGAGAAGAGCAGAGAGAGGAGAGTAAAGAGAGATTAATATGTGTAATATGTCTCTTAGTCTTATGTCTCATCTGCTTCTTTTCTTCTATATTTCTAATTTAAGCAAAATTTTAACAGTGGTGTGGGGCCATCTGGGTATTGGGAACCAAACTCAAGTCCTCTGCAAGAGCAAAAGTGCTTTTCACCACTGAGCCACCTCTCTAGCCCCCAACATTTGACTTTTAAATATGGTTTTATATAAAAAAAACTCCATTCATAAAAGATGTTAATTCTACTTTCCCCTAAAAATTACTATACAAAACTAACTTACTAAATATTAAAATCTTCCAACATTCCAGTCACCAACTCTATGACAGTACACAGACAGAGCATAGACAAGACTGTAAAATCACACACAGTTCTAAGCACATAGGGGAGTATATGGGGTTAAACACATTATAAAACTAACATTTCAAATCAATAAAGAGATGGATTATCCAAGAATATGGTGGTGATGACAATACTGAATGGCCGTCTGAAAAACTAAGCCTGGATCCAAACCTTATTTTTATAGCAGACTAAAACCCAGCAATATTGCCAAAGGTCACATACAAAATGTAATCATAAAAATAATAAAAATAAGTTATTTTTAATAATTTTGGGACACAGAGACCTTTAACAGTAAAAACATAAAAAATCCAAACAGAAAGTTATAGTAGGTTTTCCTACATAAAAATGAAAAGAAATATACAATTTAACATTTTGAATGACAGAACAAATCCTCAATTTTCCTAAACACATACACACTTCTATATTATAAACTTAGTATCAATATACAGAAAGCTTTTACAAATCAAAAATATCAGCTATCATGGGAAATGGAATCCTTCACTTCTCTCTCTTCATAATTTGATTTTCTTACAGTAAGATTTGAGAGGGGGCAAACCAGGACCCGGGGGCCTTATCCGTGCACATTAAATATTTTTAATGTTAAACCTATTGTTAATTTAAAAGGTTATACATAGATGAACGTTTTAGGAGTTATATCTGAAGCTCAAAATACATTTCCAGAATCATTTTATGATTCTGGTCTCTACTATAAATCATTAATAGGTTTCAATAATCCCTGTTGTAAGCTAACACTAACCCAGACAAACAAAATGCTTGAAAAATAGTGGGGGAAATCATGAGACACAAATATGGAATGGTAGTCTCTAAATGGAGAATTTGTCCTACAAACCCTAATTTCAATATATATCTTTGGATTGCATTTGTATTTAAAAAATAAAATAAAAACCTCCAAGGATAACAGTCCATTTAGCAAAAGCTCTTTCACCCCTAGACAGTCATTTTTAATGCCAAGGTCTTTTTGTCTTAATACAGGTGTCGCCTTGCCACCTCTCTCCTTTCTCCTGACATCTAAGTTGTCCCATTAAATAAAATGTATGACTTAAATTTCAATTTTACTGAAGCTGCGGGTAGAATTAAAGGGATCATTCAGATGAGCGATTTCATTGAATGTCGTTTCACATAAATTTACATAAAGGTTCAAAAAGAAACTGCACAGCCTCTAAAAATTCTTCTGAAAGAGAAAGGAGGAAAAATGTCTATTTATTGGGCACCTATGGTTGTCAAGCACAAGACTAGATTACTTTATGTCATCTTTTTTCATCCTTGTGGCCAGAGGGTGACATCGGCAGTCTCACACTCACTTTCCAGGGAACAGAACAGCCCCCAAAAGATGTTCCCAAGGCTTAGAGTCCAGAGTGGTCATCTTTTGCCTTGGCCAAGGCTGGAGTCCCGGCATGCTCTCCTTCCCCACCCCGCTGCTAGATGCTGCTGGTGTCTAGAACACCGGTGGTTCATGTTCCCACACTCATGTCTGCACAAGTGACTTGACCTCTCAGTGCCCACCTCCTTCTCTGAGAGTTGAAGTCCATATCTGACAGTGTCATGGATGTAATGTTCAAAACCATAAGAGTGCTCAGCACAGTGCCCAGTGTGATGTGTGCACCACTGCTCTGGCCACCATGGCCCCAGCCTCATCTCTGAGGTCCACTCATTAGCAGACCTCAGATTCACCCTTCCTGGATTTCCAGATTATTATGCCTCCACCAAACAGGTGTGCTGGACTCTTTCTTGTCTTTGGGACATATTTTCCCAGTGAGAACATGGCCATTTCCAGTCTGAGCTTACCTGGATTCTAGGATGGCTCCAAGTTAGGCACAAGCTTAATCTGGGGATAGAGCCAAGTCTTCCCTAGGATAACTACAACCCCAGCTGCCGTGCTAATGGAATCAACGTTCAATTAAAAATTTTCCCTGCTGACAGCCCATCTGTAGACTTCCGAGGGGAAACTGGACTGTGAGGCACCGTGGTGGTGAAGAAGAGCATGCCTGGAATACAGGTGATCCCTAAGGATTCCTCTTAGTATTAACTTTCCCTGCTGACAATCCTGCCAGAGACTTGGTCCAACAGAATAGCAGATGGCTGGCAAATGAAGGGGCATATCTTCCCAAGGAGGTGCAAGCCACTGGATGGCTGCTTTTCCCTCTGCACTGAAATCCCAATACAGTGTCCTTGGGCAACATGAGGTTGCTGAGGGCACCCTCATGTGGGGTCTCTCTTGCCTCCTTCCTTCCTATCCATTTTTCTTGACCTTCCTTAAAGTTGTTGCCGACTGGATCCCTGTTGTCATCCTATGGCCGTGATCCCTCTTCAGGAAATTCTTTGAGGACTAGAGAGATGGTTCAGTGGTTAATAGCAACTGTTGCTCTTACAGAGGAACTGGATTCAGTTACTACAGGTGGCTCACAACCATCTGTAACTCTGGTTCTAGGAGATCTGATGCCCTCTTCTGAACTCTGAGGGCTCCTGACATTGTATACATAAATACATGAATACAAAACACCCATACACTTAACATTAAATAAATTCAAAAGAAAAAAAGGAAGTGGGTGTTGGTGGCGCATACCTTTAATCCCAGAACTTAGGAGGCAGAGGCAGGAGGATCTCTGTGAGTTCGAGGCCAGCCTGGTCTACAAAGCAAGCAACAGGACAACCTCCAAAGCAATACAGATTAAACCCTGTCTCGAAAAAAAGAAAAGAAAAAAGAAAAGAAAAGAAAAAAGGAAGAAATTACTTTTCACATCTGTGTTTGGGGGATGGGGTGGGCATAGGATTCCTTAATGTCCAGTTTCCAGATACCTTATTGCCCAAATCTCTCCCCCCTCCACCCCTGTATGCATGAGAAAAAGAACATTCCACATACTTCCACTTAAGAACTGTCCTTGTGTTGTTTAATTTTTTTCTGAAACAATGTCTATTGCTCCTGCCTCTAACCCTTCTCTAGTTCATTTAGGTGAACTGGGTCAGATTGGAGGACAATCCTCACAGCCAGCAAAGCAATGAATCTTCAAGTAACATGCCTTGCTCAGAAGGATGTAATGTCCTGTATGAAGGTCCAGGGTCATTCTGATGTTAGGCATGCTGCTTTGCTGGCCAGGTCCTGGACTGGCTTTGGGGTTCCTGGGCTGCTGACCCAGCTGTCACTACACCAGACTGGGATCCAGCCGCCAGTTTGTCTGTGGCTTCTCAAGGTCAAAGGAAGGCTCCATCTCTCAAGTCTGAAACACGGTCTCAGCAGAATTTGCTTTTGGCTAATTTGTCTTTTTTAGCATCCAAGGAGGGAAATCGGACTCATTGTTCTGCTCTTAATAAAATGAAGCGCAGTCTGCAGAAGCGCAAAGCTGGCGGTGTCGCTTGGCCAAGCAGGCCAGCTTTCTCTAAAATTGATTGATGGCTACACATAAAATGATGTAATTTTTATGTCTCTGGAAATCCCTCATTACACATTTTACCTCTCCTTGAAGGGTCTCACTAGTGAATGATTCTGGAACTCATTTTTATAGGAAAACCACCCCAAGGTGACAGGACCAGGCAGGGGCTGGCGGGAGGTCAGCACAACCATCTGAGCATCTACTGTGTCCTGGAGCATGCCACACAGTTGGTCACCTACTGTCACTGCAACGCTCTGGGTAAAGGAGGAGGATCTATATTTCACAGATGGGGAAGCTAAGATTCAGAGATGGTGGGGAACTCACCCTAGCTAAGAGCATCAGAGCCAGGTTTGAGCCCATGCAGCACTGCCACAAATCTTTCTCTTTTCTATGGAGGGATCTTGACCTTTCTACCTGAAATAACATGCATTTGGTCCTCTCACCTGCATCTGTCCGTGTGTCCCTGATCCCTGGTGATTCCTGGCCTCACCAGAGTCCCTGGGAAGGTGTGAAATGTCCCACCACTGTACTAACAATGAACAAGCTGGCCAGCAAGGAAGTGTAATGGTGTTCTAGGTCAGGGTGCCAGAACCTCAGCCAGTCTTACAAATGACATCAGAGTTTCTAAAATCCCCCAGTTCTTGGTTGCTTTGTTCCTTTGTGCTTCAGTTCCCTTCCAGTCACCATCTCTGAACATCTTCACAGAGGTTTCTTTGTCTTTTCTTACAAAAGCCTGCTCCAGCCCAAAGCCTCATTAGAGAATGCTCTCTGACTCTGGAGAGTCCGGAGCATCTGCTCAGCAGCACTTGGATTTGGTCTGACACCTAAGGAATGAATTTGTGCTCATGGAGCTCTGTGAGTAACAGGCAGTTTAAAAGAAGATGGAAAATGGAGGACGGATGGACCATCTTCCTGTGAAGTCCTGAAATTCCATCTGGCACTCAGTTGCCAACAGCAAAGTCTGTCCTTTAAAAGGCAGCATCTGGTTCAGCAGTGAAGAGTATCTGTTCTTGCAGAAGACCCAGGTTCAAATCCCAGCACCCACATGGCAGCTCACAACCATTGTCTTGGTTACTTTTCTGTTGCCGTGATGAAACACCATGACTCAAACAACTTGGGAAGGAAAAGGTTTATTTCACTCACTGTCTTAGGGATTTTACTACTGTGAAGAGACACCATGATCATGACAACTCTTATAAAGAAAACATTTGTGTGACTTGCTTGGCTCTCTTACAGTTATAGATGTTCAATCCGTTATCATCAATATGGGGAACATGACAGCATGCAGACAGACGTGGTGCCTGAGTAGTAGTTGAGAGTCCTGCATCTTGCAGGCAACAGAAAATGCTCTCAAGGTCACACTGAGGGAAGCTTGAGCAAAAGAGACCTCAAAGGTCACCCCCACAGTGACACACTTCCTCCAACAGGGCTATACCTAATTCAACAAGGCCATACCTTCTACTAGTGCCACTCCCTATGGAGGCCATTCTCTTTCCAACTATCACACTCATGGTTCCATATAACAGTTCATCATCAAAATGCAGTGATGGCAGGAACTCAAGCAGGGCAGGAACCTGGAGGTAGAAGCTGATCAGAGGCCATGGAGTAGTGCTGCTCACTGGCGTGTACTCATGGCTTGCTCAGCCTGCTTTTTATAGAACCCAGGATTGATTGATTGATTGATTGATTGATTGATTAATTAATTAATTAATTAAAGGCAGCATCTGGGTGGAGGTGCTAGACTTGGCTCAGTGACCTCTGGATCACTCACCTGCTCCAGACCCACCCTTCTACCCCTTTAAATGCCCTGTAGGGCAATGAGGAGTTTCAGCTTCCCACTTTGCCTCTGAGCTTTCTGCATGATATTTGTTCCTTAGTGGCCCATTTGACTGCTGTCTGGATATGCCGGGGCACCAAGGTATAAGAGAGTGTCTGTGGGCCCGCATATGTCTCATAACTTGGTCCTAGGGATGATGAGCTGGGTCAGTGTGATGGTTATTCTAAGCTGTCAACTTGACTGTGTCTGAAATTAAAACTCAAATAACTAGGCACACCTGTGAGGGATTTTTTTCCTTAAATAAATAATCTGAAGTGGGAAGACCCCACTTCTAATCCAGATCTTTTGAGGAGGAAAGATCCACCTTTAATCTGGACCACACGTTCTGCTGGCAGCCTATATAAAGGACATGGAAGAAGGAAGCTTGCTTTCTCTTTGCCTGCTTGCTCTCCCTCTTGCTACCAAGTCCATTCCTTCACTGGCATTACAGTGTACTTCTTCAGGATTCTGGCATATACTGAAGACCAGCTGAGACATCCAGTCTCATGGACTAGACAACTATTGGCTTCTTGGATTTTCTATAGGTAAACAGTCATTTTTTGGACTAGCAGAACCACAGCCTGTAAGCCATTCTAATAAATCACCCCATATAGTTTGTGTGTGTGTGTGTGTGTGTGTGTGTGTGTGTGTGTGTGAGAGAGAGAGAGAGAGAGAGAGAGAGAGAGAGAGAGAGAGAGGTTTATTCTGTAAGTTCTGTTCCTCTTGAGAAGTGCCTAATATAGTTGGGTTAGAGCCTCCAGAGACTGAAACCCTGTCTCTGTCCCCAAGGAGCTTTGTCTGATAGGGACATAGGATGACCTCACCATATGTCCCCCTATTTTTTGCTGCCTACAAGTGGGGTGCTACAAATAGCACAAAAACCTAACATATGTGAATAGCTTTGGAAGTAGGCCTGCTGAGTGGACGGATGTGCTCTGTTTAAAAGTGATGTATTTAAGTGCAAGTTGGCAGGGAATGTATTTGTGATAATTAATCTTATTGTCAGTTCAACTGGATTTAGACTGTCCTAGAAGGCATGCCTCTGGCCAAGTGTGTCTGTGAGGATGTTTCCAGAGAAAACTACAGATGGGAGGTAAGACCTCCCATGAGGTTGAATCCCCAGCACTGCAGAAGATGGATGTGAGAGTGTGCAAGGCCCAGAATACTTCCACATCTGAATTTCAGACCCATCCCATGGACTTTCTCATGCCTGTTAGATGCACTTGCAGGTCCCGATACAGAGCTGGGAAGTGAGCCTTCCAGGAGCAGATCCGTTGCTCATCACCTGTATTAATTAGTTTTAATTCTGTTGCTGTGATAACATGCCATAAGCAAAGGCAACTTATGAAAGAGAAAGTTTATTTGGCTTACAGCTTCAGAGAGATAAGAGCCCGTCGTGGCGGGAGGTGGAGGGGCATAGCAACAAGTATGGCGAAAGACGAAGGACGCTGGTTGAGATTGCATCCTCAACCACAAGCATAGAGTAGAAAGAGTGAACTAGAAGTAAGGAGTGGTTATATAATTTCAAAGCCTGCCCCTAGTGACGTACTTCCCCTGGCAAGGCTCTCCCACCTACCCTTCCCCACTCAATGCCACCAACTGGGACCCAACTGTTAAAACACCCAAGCCTAGGGGGAACATTCCCCATTCAAACCACTGCATCTCCTCATCTCGACCCAGATGCAGCACCATCTACACTGCACTCATCCTCCCATCTTCCAAGCTCGCTCCTCGTTTGTTCTCCCTCTCAGAATGTCTCAGCTTTGTTCTGTTTTAGCAAAGGGCACTCAGCTCCATGCTTAGACAGAAATGTGGTGCTGTGCTTCTCAAAGCTGACTCTGTTCAGCCCACACTATCATCACAGCACTGGAAGCAGAGAGTGGAGCTTTCCAAGTCCATCTTACCCACCAGTCTTGGTGCTTATCTTCTCTGTCATAGTGCCTAGCATCGAGAAACTCAACAGATATTTGAGGAATGGAGGAAGGAATGCTTTGTAATAAAGTGAACACAGGAAAAACTTGAATCCTCCAGACCTTGGAATATACTGTCAATAACCTCTCATCTCCCTCCTCCCTTCTCCCTCTTCTTCTCCCCTCCTTTTTCCTGTCTCCCTCCTCCTTCCTTCACTAAAACACTATCTGTAGTTAGTTAATAATAGCTATTATATCATTTCAGCTATAATCTAGCAACACAAATCATATTACTATTCCTGCTCCCAAGTCATTGCATCCAGACTCCTGAGAATCCATTCTGAACTCTGACCCAAACCTGAATTCCCTCTGTCCATGCAGCCTGACCCTGCTCAGAGCTCTGCCCACCTAAAGCCACCTTCCCCTGCATAGCACCTATTCCCAGCAAGGTCTGTGGATTCACTCATCCCAGGACCACCTGCTCCTCTCACATGCAGAGACTAGCTCTGGCAGTTGATCTTGGTTGTCGATTTGATGGGATTTAGAATCACCATGGAAGCTAGTCTGGGTCTGTCTGGAATATTATCTAGATTAGATTAAATGAGATGGGAAGGCCTATCCTAAATGTGGACAGTGCCACTGTAACATATGGTTCTTTGTCCCAGCAGGATCCCACCACCCTTGAGAACCTCAAATAAATACACAGATGCTTTTTAATTATGAAACTGTTGGCCAGTGGCTTGGGATTCTTATTGGCTACCTCTGTCTTAATTATTAACCACAACTACTAATCTATGTGTTTCTACATGGTCTTATCTTACCGGAGAACACCTGACTCACGTCCTCTCTTCCTGGGCTCACATGTGGACTCCTCTCTTCCTACACTTCCCAGAATTCTCCTCATCTGGTATCCTTCCTGCCTGGCCACTAGTCAAACAGTGCTTTATTCATCAACCAATAAGACAAATATATATACAGAAGAACATCTCCCATCATGCCACTCTATGGGCTGGGGTTCAGTGAACTGGACACAAGTGTTGCTCTCTCTCTACCTGACTGTGGACCCAGTGTGACCAGCTGCCTCATGTTCCTGCCATCATGATTTCCCCATCATGATAGAATATACCCTTAAACTGAACTAAAAGAAATTCCTTCCTTTTAAAGTGGAGAGCATGAGGGATCAGGAAGATTGAGTGGGGAGAGGAATTGAGGAGAGCAAGAAAAGAGACACATCAATAGAGGGAGCCATTATAGGTTTAAAGAAAAATCTGGGCCTAGGCCCTATCCCAAAGAATAAGACAGACTCTGAAGACCCCCCCTATGGAAGGCCTCACCCTCCCTGAGGAGCAGAAAGGATATGGGATAGGTACAGTGTTAGTTGGGGGGGGGGCACAGGGAAGGAAGGGAGGGAGAGGGACCTGGGCTTGACATGTAAAATAATTTTCTTTGTAATTAAAATAAAAAATTGTTTTTGTTAATTGTGTAAATGTAAAGATCCTATGTCAGGATCTGTAAGTAGGCCTTGGGCAGAGGTTCAGAAGGCAGCTTCCACAGTCTGTAAGGGGGCCAGGGGGGCAGGGGGGCCAAGGTTGCCCAATCTGTAGGATGGGGACTTGGTGGGACCAAGTTGCCTGCTCCATCTGTAAGAGAACCCAGGGGGGTCACCCAATTTGTAAGGGGTGACTTGGATGTGGACCAAGTTGTTCCCCATGTGGCTAGTCGTCTGAAATTCTGAATAGGACCCTAGTCTAGTCTGTGCTGTGCATTTGTTAAGCCTGTCTTTGTCTTTTGTCCTGACTCTGGAGGTCTTCCATAACAGCTGCTGCTCTAGACTCCAGCGGCGTCTCTCTCTGTCCTTACCGCCCATGCACGTGGCATGCGTGGGTCAGAGGTCTTTTCTTGCCACCCTGAGCAGGTGGCATGCGGGACACGAGTTCCTTTGCCATGTGCCATGGGTTAGAGTGTGCTGCAGTGGGGTCCCAGGTCTCCAAGAACATGGTGAGGCTGCTGTTCTGAACTCCAACCACTGCTGCGGCCATCCTGCTGCAGGTCCTAGCATGGCGGCAGGAGTTTCCCTGCTCTGAGCACATGGCTTGCAAGGCCACCATTTGCCCGGCCTTCTCCACACATGTGGTGTGCAGAATGTTGGAGCAGGGAAACCGCTGGAGTCTCTTTCCCACCCCTGCATTGGCAGAGGGCCTGGGATTACCAGCAGCAACACCCCCTCCCCCAGGTCTCTGCCCTGAGCACATGGAGCTGGGGCAGGTGAACCATCTGGCCTGATCTGGACATTCTAAAGAAATGGCCTTAAAGTTATTAAAAACTGCAAGAAGGGCTTTGGTAAGAGTTTTTATGTTGACTGAAAAAATGAGAGAAAATGTAGGAGACTAAATTAATAAAGAAGGAAAGGGAAAGAAAAAATTGTCTAAGAATGTCTAAGGGAATCAGAGGAATGATAGAAAGTAATAGAGGGTTAAAGAAAGTCGTAGAAGGTCAGAGGAAAGTTGTCAAAGGTAAGATGAAAGTTTGTTAAAAGTCAGAGAAAAAAATGTAAACTGTTACGGTTTCTCATACCTACAAATAGTAAAAATTGGTAATATAAGCTAAAATTTTAACCATATTAAGTTAATTCTATTTAAAAAGTTCTGTTTATTTCTCAAGTAAATTATGTATGCTTGTTTTAAAATGTTCTGTTTCCTGGCAAAACCTAAGTTCTGTTACAAGCATACAGCTAAAACAAATGGTGCGGGTTACCACCATTTTGCAGTCAGTCACATGGCAAGCTGGTCACGTGGCTGGCTGGTAGCCATTTTGCTGAAGTTGAAAAAGATACTTGGACAGTCATCTTGACTAAAGGTGACCTCATGGAAATTAGGAGGTACCATCTTAAAAACAAGTTTTTCAATTAAGATTTAAAATGTTAATGCTTCTATATATTACAGAAAAACATTGATGTTTGTGCTATTAAAATATTAATGTTTCAATTCAGAATCATTTTTAAGCAAAGCCTGACAATGTAAAGTTCTTGTTTTATAAAAGCTGCTATCCTATTATAAGATGTTAAAATACATATTAATACAGTTTATGTTTTCAGAAATTAGGTTTAAGCAAGCAATTAAACTATGTACACGTAGCTATTGTTTAAAGAATATAAGGTAACTATATGCAATTTAAATTCAACTGTGCTAAGTTTCAAATATTTTACTAAGTTAAAACCAGTTACAGTCAGTCTGAAAATTAATTAATTACAGAAATAAGGATTTACCTAGCCCCCTATGTGCTTAAGGCAAGTAACTAAAACAGACAGACAGACCTCTAATGCTTCAGAGACCTGCAGAATATGGCATTTAAAATGTTATTTTAAAAGTTTGTAATATCAGACAGACTGCCAGATCCTGACAGTGACCCAGGGTCTCCAAAGAAGATTATGAGGCACCCCAGTTCCTGCACCTAGATGATGATGACGCTGACCAGTGAGCGAGATGCTCAAATGTGACACCTACTGCCTGCCAGGACCTGGCCAAGACTGTGGACAAAACTGCTGGACACTGGAAAATTGATTGCACCTCCTTTGCCTAGACAAAACAAGGTCAGTTTTTTCCATGCCCCTCTTCCACAGAGAGAAAAACCTCTCACCTTATAAACCTGGTGAAGATCTCTATTCTTTGATACTTCTGCCTCCAATGCTAATGGAGAGACTTGGGTATGACTAACTGTATATGGACTGGCTGCTGTCACTTTTTTTTAATAGATTTGGAAACTGTATAAAATTTACCGTTCTCAGATCTCTGAAAGTATTAATGGTTGTCAGCTTGACAGCATCAGGCAGTCAGATCCACTATAGACTACAGTCGGCTTGGTAGCTGATAAAGTAGTGACTACCTACTGTTCAGTCATAAGCTCAAGGTTTTAGGTTTATTTTGGTTGTCATCTAAGTATAAACTTAAAGGGCTTTTCATCAGGCCAAAGGCACCTCTGTCCAATCCATACCTGGCTCTCTGGACAGAAGAAAAATGTACACGCTTCTAGCCCAAATCTGTAGTTTTTGCTAGGACTCAAAGTTATAAATATGTTCCTGCTGTTTAAACAGATATCCAGATCTGCTTTTTCTGCACTGTGGGTTTCAATAAATAAGTTTTAACTTCTGTTCCCAGTTTAAACATGTCTTAAACAGGTTTCTGCTTCTGGCAGACACATCTGAGTATCAGTTGCTGACTACAGGCTGTTCCTAAATAGACTACGAGCCCTGGACTTGCTGTGGATGTGAACCAGTCCAGCTGATGTGGACACCCCTTGTCTCTTCAACAGAGTCTGCCAACCAGCTGCTTCCCCATTGTCTAAATTTCCTTTTTGCTTTTGACTAGCATTTCAACTCTCTTGGGTCCCTAACTGCATCCCGAAGTCAGCAGGAAGCAGCATGGGAAAGAATATGTTGCCCATTTTCCCTGGTTAAAATGCTAAGTCAAAATAAACTCCCTTACATAGGGGATGCCAATATCTCTCACTCCCTGATGGGGATGCTGGAGAGACAGCAATTCCATGATTGGAATCTCCAAAAAGAAAATGGGGGAATGAAGGGACCAGCTCCCCATTTCGGCAGCCATAACAGCCTAACACCTGCTTGCCTGACCTTGCCTTGGTCACTAGGAGGTCAGATGTCTGCCTCTTGGCAAGGAACCAATCAGAAGTTAGCTGGTGGTGCTATGCTTTACGGCTCTGGGTATGCTTTACGGACAAGTGCACAGCAATGGCGTGCAGAGCATAGCAACCACCCTAGAAGGGCCTAGGCCATAACAACCAGTTGACCAATAAATACAGGGCAAGTTCTCCAAGCCTGGAGGCACATCAATCCTGAGCCTGTGTGTACCCCTAGATACTCCCCTTACACTGTCCTATAAGATCTCAGTCCCAAGGCTTCTCAGGGTCTTTCCCCAGCCATCCACCATGGTGGGTAGATGAAAGGCCCGAGCTAACATGGGGTTAGCTCATTAAACAACTGCAATAAAGCCTCGTGCTGTTTGCATCAAAACAAAAAATAAAAAAATTAAATTAAATTAAAAAATATTTTCTTGAGATTATAATACAAAAAGAAAAGAAAAAAGAGAGAAAAATCTGGCACTAGGGAATTGTACAGAAATCCACAAGGATGACCCCAACTAGGAACCTAAGCAATAGTGGAGAGGCTACCTTAAATGCCCTTCCCCTATAATGAGAATGATAACTACCTTAAATGATATCCTAGAGCCTTCATCCTGTAGCTGATGGAATTAAAAGTAGAGATCCATAGCCAAGCACCGAGCCAAACTCCTGGAATCCAGTTTCAGAGAGGGAGGAGTGAAGAACAAAGCGGTCAAGACGATGCTGGGAAAATCCACAGAAACTGCTGACCTGTGGGAACTCATGGACCCCAGTCTGATAGCTGGGGAACCAACATGAGACCAAACCAGGCCCCCTGAACATGGGTGTCAGCTAGGAGCACCAGGCAGTCTATTGGGTCCCTAGCTGTGGAACCAGGATGTACTCCTAGTGCATGAATGGACTTCGGGAGCCCATTTCCCATGGAGGGATAGCCTCTTAGCCTAGATACACAGGGGAGGGCCTAGGCCCTGCCCCAAATGACTTAACAGATTTTGATGATCCTTCATGAAAGGCCTCACCCTCCCTGGGCAGTGGACAGGGATGGGATGGCAGGGTCAGTAGGAGACATGGGAGGATGGGAGGGAGAGAGAACTGGGATTGATATGTAAAATAAGATTGTTTCAAACTTAAAATCTATTTAAAAAAGAAAAAATAAAGTTATTTTTATCAGATATTTTGTCACATCAACAAGAAAAATAACTAATTCAGAATATTGGTGCTAAGAAACAGAGTGGTGTCATAATAAACCCGACCATGTGTTTCTTAGGCCTTTGAAAATGGCTTACGGCAGGGATGTATAAGAGCTTGGGACCTGGACTATAAAGTCCTTGAAATACTGTAAGCAGAGCTTACCTTGAAGGAGCCTGGAAGACAAGAATACTGAGAACCACAGACAATGGAGACCTGGCTCATGGGTTTCAGAGGGGAATAAGAACTCTGCCAAGACCTGGGATAGAGGCCATTCCTGTGATGTTCTGGCAGGAACCTGGCTGCTTTCTCTCCATGTCCCAAGAGTCTGAATGAGTTTGAATTTAAAGGTAGTGGATTAATTTATTTGGTAGGGGAAATTTCAAAACCGGATGGCATGCAGGCTGTGCAGTACAACTGCTCTTTCCCAGGTCTACAGAGAACAAAAAGAGGATGAGGAGAGGTATGTGAGCAGCTTTACAGATTCAGACAGTGAAGATGACAAAGCATCTCTAATCGTGAAAGTGATTAGTGTCACTAAAGAGAAACCTGTTCTCTGCAGTGGGACAATAAAAGTGATCAGAGGGTCAGGATTCCATCTATCAAAGGCTTCACCTCCTGAAAATGCAAATTCATTTGAAAGGAGAAGCCTAAACTGAAAATGCCATGGAAGGGGTACCCTGCTCAAAAACAACTGGCTAAATTGTGCGTTGGTGGTGCACATCTTTAATCCCAACACTCGGCAGGCAGAGGCAAGTGGATCTGAGAGTTTGAGGACAGCCTGGTCTATAGAGTGAGTTCCAGGACATCCAGGGCTACACACAGAGAAAGCCTGTCTCAAAAAAAAATAAAATAAAATAAACAAAAAAAAATAATTAAAATAACTGGCTAGGATTGTCTTGCCTCAGGATTAACACACAGACTCGTGCAGCTGTGGTCCAAAACCAGCCAGTCTAGCTGCGGAACTTGGCAGCATTGTCCTTGTGGTGTTGGTATTATAGGCATGAAAGGTGAAAGACTGAAGAGGTCAGAGTCTTGTACCACAATTCCAGAAGGGCTGTTGAAGCTAGGCAAAGAGGCCCCGAGAGGCTACTACATGAAGCTGTGAAAGTAAAGCTAAGTTGCAATGGAGACTCCAGGATGCTGGAGATGCCAAAATCATGAGGCATCTGCTGAAGAGAGCCATGGACATGAAGTAGGGTTG
The DNA here is from genome assembly GCF_003668045.3 of Cricetulus griseus. NCBI lineage: Eukaryota > Metazoa > Chordata > Mammalia > Rodentia > Cricetidae > Cricetulus > Cricetulus griseus. The sequence continues at coordinate 52,554,716 of NW_023276806.1, read as the reverse complement.
GCGCCAAAGAGCAGTTATGTTCACTGCAGGTAGCATTGCTGGAGGAGTGGACCACGAAAGCCCTTGGCAGCCAAACAACTCTATGCATGTTCCCAAATGTCAGACATGGAGCTACACAATTGCTATTTGCCCTGCTGGGTTTCAATCTGACTTTGCTCTGGTCACTTCTTTCTAGTTGCCTGTCCTTCCCTCTAGGGGTGGGAATATTTATTCTATACCACTGTAAACTGGAACAATACAATGCGTCTTATTTTGCAAGAGCTCACAGTTAAGAGAGTGCCCAAGTTTGAGAACAGGTTTTAGTTTTGGACATCTAAACAGTGTTGAACTTAAGACTATGGACTGGTTGTATTTTTCAGTATTAGACGACCCTTAAACTCAGGGCAGAAGGGTAAAAGACAATGCCTTAAAAGTAATATGCTTAGGTGTCCAATTCACAGGGGTTAGAATAGTTCATCTTCATTTCAACTTGATGGGGTTTAGAAACAACGTGGAACTGAATCTCCAGGCATGTCTTGGAGGGCGGGGCTTATCTAGATTAGGATACATGAGACAGGTGGCAGTGTGCCATGGGCTGGGGTCCCAGACTGATGAAAAAAGAGACAGTGAGCTGAGCACAGGCATTCATCTCTCTTTGCTTCCTGATGTGAAGGTAATCTTCTCTACCCTATGTAACTCTTCTGTTTGATGACATACATCAGGTACTTCAAGTATCAGCCACATTAAGATGCTGAACAAACAATAAATGTTGTTAATCTCAGGAGAAGCAAGAGGGTAGGCACAGGGATCACAGTTTAGGTCCTTCCTCTCTCTGACATTCCTTTTCAGGGTAGCCAGAATGTCAGAACAGGGGCAGAGAAGGGCTTCTCCTTACTATGTGACACACACTGCCCTCAGGCTACAGCCTGCATGCCGAACACCTGCAATGAAGACTACTTCGTATTCACATCACTGCAGAGCTAGAGGCTGAACACAGCCTGGAAAGGCTCCCAGCTCCTGACCTGGATAAGCAGGTGACTGGTAGACACTGGAATAGGATATCTTCATCAATAATAAAGGGCATTTCACACAGGCAGGCCACAAGACACACGGCCATTTTTCTTTCTCCAATCTGCTCTTGAGAGAGGAGAGGAATAAACCTTTAAGAAGATGATATTTGACAGAAACACAAACAGAAACATTAAGGGAAGCATAATAGTCAGGCGCCTGTCCAAAGCCCCACACTGTACCACAGCAGGGGAGAAACACAAGCTGCCAGGCTTGCAGAGCACAGGAGAGCCACGCCAAATATCTCATGCAAGTGGAAGCCAGGGATGCTACAGATCAAGTATTCAGGGGCGGCTCTGTCATTACCTCTGAAAATTAAGTTAGAAAAGCTTCATTAAGACCTCTGAGTCAGAGCAGGCTCTCATTTTGCAAACCTAAACAAAAGCAAGCCTCCGAAGGGAAGCCTGTCTGCTCAGCGGATATCGAATCCCAGGCCCAAACCAATCCCAGTGTGAATTGCTGTCCCCAGTGGGGGAAGGGAGGTGTGCTCCAGCAGGTCCCCTCAGATCTAGGCAACATTAGGGGAAAGGGACCGGCACATTTCTGAGACTGAAGTGCCGTGCTAACGAAATGGACTGTGTACCTTAGCACAATGTGGAAATGGAGCTAGGTTGATAATGACGAGTCAACAGTTATAAAAACAAGTAATACGGCCCTGGGCCAAAGTGCCTCATTCTTTTTGTCCCACTAACCACCCTTGTATCTGTCTGCTTTATTTCATAGTAACAAACACTTGAGATAATCAACTTTATTTTTAAAGGATTTTTTTTTTACGAGTATGGGTGTTAACCCTGCATACATATCTTTGCACCAAGAGTATGCCTGGTGCCCAGGGGGCCAAAAGGCATTAGATCCCTAGAGCTGGAGTTACCAACAGTTGTGAGTTGTCATGTGGGTGCTGGAAACTGGAGTTGGGCCCTCTGAAAAAGCAACAAATGCTCTTACCCTCTGAGTTATCTATGCAGCCCCAAGTTAATTAACTTATTTTTTAAAAACCAACAACCACAGGCCTGGGCTGGTAAGTGTGAGCACTGGAGTTCAGACACCCAGAACCTACTTATGTACCTGGTCAGTGTGGAAACCTGCCAGTAATCCAGCCTCAGGAGATGGAGACAAGGAGTCCCAAGAGCAAACTAGCTGGCTCTTGGGACTAGAATTTGCTAGAGAAGAGCTATTGAGAATGATCCGGATAGTGATCCCAGGCTTCTCCATGCACATATACCCACATGTGCCTACACACACACACACACACACACACACACACACACACACACGCACGCACGCACACGCGCACACACACACACACACACACACACACAGAAAAAGAAAACAAAAGAGCGAGCAAAGGTTTGTTTTGGCTGACAGCTTTGGAGTTTCGGTCCAAAATTACTGGCCCAGGACCAGGGAGTGAAAAACAGGGAAAGGAAGGGACTGGTCAGACATTTCCCTTTGAGAGCACACCCTCAATGACCTGAAGACATGCTATTGGGTCCCATCTCTTAAAAATGTCACCTTGCCAAAGAGGGCCAATTTGGGGGGGGGGGACTGAAGTGCCAAATCATAAGCAATCCCTTTGAGCATAGTTTAGGATGCTTCTGTAGCCAAGGGAGTCCCAGGATACCACAGAATCTTTAGGGAAAAAAAAAATGGTGCCCATGTTTGGTTTAGCACCTGGCGTGCTTGAGGCTCATAGGGATGGTTTCAACCACCAAGAGCACTTGCTGCTCTTTCAGAAGGCCCTGATTTGGTTCCCAGCACCCAATGGCAACTCACAACCATTTGTAGCACCAGTTCCAGGGGATCCCATGCTCTCCTCTGGCCTCCTTGGTCACCAGGCATTCATACAGTGCACATGTACGCATGCAGGCAAAATATCCATCCATACAAAATTCTTTTGCTAAAATGAAACACATACTCAGAAAGCAAAGAATAAAAAGCAGTGTTTAAAGCCCCAAGGCATAGATGGAAGGATTCAGGTGCTAAATGACTCCATTGTCTACAGTTTGCTTTGAAGGGGAGGGGTTTGGGGCAGTAATTTGTTCATGAAACTGAGGGCCTTTACTCTTCATACTGTCCTTAAGAACCGACCAGGTTTCTGGCCAAGGGTAAACACAATAGGCTGGGTATGAGAAAGACTATCTTTGAGAGACTTGGAAACCACTTTCGGAGTCTCCCAGTCCAGATGACAGAAACCTGCTGCTGCCACAAAAACAGAAAAGTGCTCTAGAGACTCAAGACTCCTCTCTTCCTCTTTTCTTCTCTCCCTGCCCTCTCTCTCTCCTCCCTCTAAACAGGGTATTCCTCATTATCCTACCAAGTCCAGGCTGGTCTAAAACTCCCACCTTAGTCCTTGTGAGAGTTCAAGCACAACCTACCACATCCCACCTTTTGAGCACCGTCTTTAATGAGAATCATCCCCCATAGGCTCAGGTATCTGAACACTTGGCTCCTGGCTGGTGGTGCTGGAGCTGCTTAGGGCAGTGGAGCTGGTACTCACTGGAGAAAGTACCACATTGGAGGTGGGTTTTGAGAGTAAATGACCCTGCTCCCAGTTAGCTCTCTCTCTGTCTCTCTGTCTCTCTGTCTCTCTGTCTCTCTGTCTCTCTGTCTCTCTCTCTCTCTCTCTCTGCTTTGCACTCAAATTTGAAGATAAGCTCTCAGCTTCTTGTCTACTGCTTGCTGCCACGCTTCCCTGCCATAATGACTTTTATCCCTCTGGAACAATAAACCAAAATAAATTCCTATAAGTTGTTTTTGGTCATGGTGTTTTATCACAGCAACAGAAAAGTAATTAATACAAGCCGCCTTTAGTTTCCATTTCTCAGTTGTTCATTTTCACACTGACTTCATTTTCTTTGGACCATCGTTCCTTCCCCTGAGCCTCTGGACTTGTGATGGTTAACTCTAATTGTCAACTTGACAAAACCTAGAATCACCTAGAAAACGAGTCTCAATGAAGGATTTCCTAAATGTGTTGGCCTGTAGATGTGTCTGTGAAGGATTTCCTTCATTAGTTAACTGATGTAGAAAGACTCAGTGGTGCCCACTGTGGGAGGCACCATTCCCTAGGCAACGTTCCTGACCTATATATAACAGAAACTGAAATAAGCACAAACAAGCAAGACGCTTGCATGAATTTGTTTCTCTCTGCTTTTGACTGGGGATATGATGAGACTTGGCTCAAATTCCTGTCTTGAGTTCCCCTCAGTGATTAATTGTAACCTGATACTGTAAGCAGAATAAACCCTTTCTCTCCTAAATTGCTTTTTGTTAGGGCATTTTCTTGCAATGGCAGAAATGCAACTAAGACAGAACCACTGAAGATGACTGTAAGTAGCTTAGCCATCCCAGGAAAGCTGCTCGCCAAGAGGAAGAGCTGCTCTTTCCAGGGGGCTATACCAGCACCTGTAGCACACTTTGGTATGTTTCTGTGTCACGTGTCCAACTCTGCCAATCACTGTGGTAGAGGCTAATGAATCATTCTGATTGGGCAGATGAAGGACAGTTACCTCCCTATGGTGGAGGGAGGTCAGCCCTGCCTGAACCACTTGGAATGGGTTCTCCAAGGAAAAGTAGAGTTATTGCCAGAAGCAGGACAGCAAGCCTGGCAAGAAAACAGCAAATTTTCTCCCTTTGTGTGTAAGAGAACCCCACTTTGGAAGTGTGTAAACTGATGCTTGTTGGTAGCATAAATTCTAGATAATTAGAAAGAGGATGAATTTATTGCCGTAGGTTGGAATCCAATTTCCAGGAAGCAGGCTGAGCCCTCCATGACCACATTAAAAGCATTGGGAACAGAGTGCCGGCATTACTGGGCACTCCTTTTCCTCACATCACTCAAGAGCCAAAACAGTACAACCAAGTCACTCCGGCCCAATGAGAAGATTCCGCTCTGCTCTGGACCACAAGGGCTGGCAAGTGGGCTCTCCCAGCCTTGGACCCCTCAGCTCCCTCTCTAGCTTACAGGTCCAACATCTGTGTTTACCTAACAGACTCAGGGAAGCAAAACAGTCCTTCAACTCCGGCCTAGCCCCAGACACCAAGGAGGGCCTTGACAAATATTCTCAGAGGCCCTGCCCCAGCAGGTGAACGTAAATACCCGCGGAAGATTTTGAAACAAATGCAACCTGGCCTCCCTATCATCCATCCATCCTTCAGTTCAGGAGCGTGCTAAAAAAAAAAAAAAAAAAAAAAAAAAAAACAACAACCTTGATGGGCATTCCAGAAAACACAGATGTAATCAAAGACCCACCCCCACGGCCATGCACAACTGTTTCCATCCACTTAGTAACTGCTGAGTCTTTGACAACCGCTTTCCAAAAAACCAAAAAGTTGTTCCAAGCCAATGGGCAGACGGCTCATTTATCTGCTGAACAAGGCTGGAGGCAGCATTTGGAAGGGCTCAGTCTCACAGCGGCAGGAGCTCAGAGTTTTATCGGACATTTCCTCCTGCTTCTCCTCTGCCACTGGCAAGGGAAGCGGTCAGCAAGGATGTGTCCCACTGGGTCCTAAATGCCCGACACTTCAGCCCTGGGCAAATCAGGAAAAATATTTGTGTCGCTCCATTGTCAGTTAAATTGTGTAGTGGCAAATCCTAAACCCCCACCACGCCAACCAAATTTTTATGTTGAGGTTCTAAACTCGGGGACTTCACAATGTGAGTGTATTTGCAAGTAGCGTCTTTAAAGAAGCTGTTAAGCTAAACAACTAGGCAAAATGAGGTCATTAGGGTGGGCTGTCATCCAATGTAACTAGTTTCCTCATAAAAAGACCATTAGGAGACAGGTGTTCACAGAAGGAAGACCATGTACAGAGGGAAGGTGGCCATCCGAAAGCCAAGGAAGAGGTTTTGGAGAAAACCACCTTCCAAGGCCGTAAATGCCAGCTGTTTCAACCACCCAGCTATGGGATTTTGTTAACCTAGGAAACTAATAATACAGGCTTTAAATCTGCAAAGCTTTTTCTCATAACCTCACTTAATTTTTATGAAGTCACTCTACTCATAAGAGCCTTGGCCCCCCAGTTGATGGTCTGGAATCCTGAAGAATGCATCTGGTTCCTACATGCAAAGGAAGTGTTCAGCACCATTGTGTCCATGTGTTCCAGGAGCATTAAAATTGGACCCTGTAACCTGGGAAGAGGCTGCTGCAATCAGGCTTACCCAGTGGATTGGTAGCAGGGATGCCATTTGTATTCCTGAGCTTCCTCACTGTGACAAAATGCCTGAGGAAACCAACTTAAAAAGGAGGAAAAGTTAGGGCTCTGTTAATAGATGTCTCTGTTAATAAACCATTTGTCCTTCAAGCATGAGGACCTAAGTTCAGATAGATCCCCAGCACCCACCTAAAAATCCAGGCATGAATGTGTAATCCCAGCACTAGGGAGGCAGACACAGGCAGATCCCTGGAGCTTGCTGGTCAGCCAGTTTAGCTGGATTGGTGATCCCACTCTAGGATCAGAGGGAGACCTAGTTAAAAAAAAAAAAAAAAAGTAACCAACCAGCAGTTGGGAGGGAGAGGCAGGCAGATCTCTGTGAGTTCAAGGCCAGACTGATTCATAGAATGAAGTTCCAAGCCAGCCAGAAACTCCATACATACATGTAGGAATACATACATACCTACCATACATACATACATATGTACATGTGGAGAACAACTGAAGAAGACACCTGACGCTGACCTCTGGCCTCTACACACACACACACTCACACACACACACACACACACACACACACACACACACACACTGACATAGACATGAACATGGGCACAGAGATACACATGGGGTGGGTTATTTTGATTCACTGTTTTAAATTGGCTCTGTTACAGGGAGTGGGGATGAGGAGTTCTGAGGCAAGGCAGAATATTGTAGCAGCAGCCTGTTGTAAAGGAGGTGCTTATATCATGTGGCCAGAAAGAAAGGCAGAGAGAGGAAGGGGCTGAGGGTCCAATGTCTCATTTAAAGAAATATCCCAGTGATCCACCTTCCTTCTAGTCCGATCCATCCTTCAACTGCACCACAGTTTGGGAACCAAGTCTTCAACCCATGGCCCTTTGGTGGATATTTAAACTCCAAGCCACAGCAGTATCCAAGTGGCTCAGGATTATTGTGAAAGGCGGATTCCTTGTTTCTCCCGTTCATGCTTCCAAGTCCAATGAATGAAGAACTAGTGAGCAGCTTTGTGGCTACCAGGCCCACCTCTGCAGTCTACTCCAGGAGTACAAAGCTCCCAAGACTGTTGGTTACTTGTCTGCCTTTACCCTCACTGCAGGAACACCAGGGAACACTGGCCCTGAGTCACCACACACTCGGAGGAGAGCCCCCAGAGAAGCAGGTTCACCTGAGGTTTTCTTTCAAAATAGTCATATCTTTTCCTATGAATAGTGATTGAAAAGTTGATAGCGTACTAAGGAGACAGACTGGCAAATTCCAGGGGTTCAGCTTCTTTTTCCCCTTCCATGTGTGGGGGTGGGCCGGGGGGTTGAGGGGCTGAAAGGGGGCAGGTGGAAGTACAAAATAGTAAGCGAGATTTTAAAGTATTTTTCTATATTTATTTTTATTCATTTTTCATTATATGTGTGGGGGTAGGGTATGTGCATATGAGTGCAGGTGCCCATAGAATCCACAAGGGGTTGTTGGATCCTCTGAAGCTGGAATTGACAGGTTGTTGTGAGCAGCTCAAAATGGGTACTGGGACCCAAACTTGGGTCCTCTAGAGAAGCAGCAAGTGCTCTTAACCTCTGAATCATCTACCTAATCCCTTAAAATATTTTTTATTTAGATATCATAATATATCAAGAAAGGAAAAATTACACCCATGATCGTAACATCATGCCATTCCCTTAAAAAACAAAAATTCCTTTCTGTTCTTATCTAGATATACAATAATTTTACAGCTATATCCATGGCAAAAAATGAGATTTGATATTTAACATCATACTAGAGAATTTTTTCAAGTCACTACATAATCATTGTGATTATATTTTTTAATGGCAGCATAATATAACCCAGAGCAATGGAAGCAATGTATGCACAGCCATTCTCTTTCCCTAATTCATTTAGGTTTTGTCCAATTTCTCATTTTAAGTGAAAGCCTCCCCCTGCAGACTTCAGAAAAGCAGCATATGACTGATGTAGCTGGGAGTTGTTAGCATTGAATAGTAGCTCCATGTACGGGTGGCTTGCCCAGGACTCAACCTCAGCTGGGCAAATACATGGGCAGGTCAACCTGGTAGAAAGGCTGTGTAAGAAGGGTGTCCGGGAAGCCACAGGATGAGGCCAGCCACCACCATCCATTTCCTCAGTCCCTTAGGTACCCCTTCCAGAAGCTCAGCTTGTGCCAAGGTAAGGAGCACTTAAGGTAAACAGAAGAGGGTCCCAATTTAGCTCCTGCAAAGATAAAGTTGGGGGGGGACCCTACCTCCTCTAAATTTTGCCACTTTCTTGAGCTTTGATACTCCAAAACATGAATACTTAGGATGCTCTGGGAACCCCGTGTTCCTCCCAGGGGCCAAGCAGACGTGATGTGCATCTTACTGGTTCCAGCTCTGGCTGATTCAATGCTGGCTCTTGCTGCTCTTCTGTAACTTCTGACTGATGGACAGGTAGTAGTCTAGCATCACCCCTCATGTTGACAGTGCCAACTGGGACTCCTGGCCCCGGAGCCTCTCTCCTGGCTCATTTGGGGAAAAGTACCCTGATAATGAGAACTGCTGACAGCTTTGGGAGGTGACAACAAGTGGAAGGCAGAGGATGTCACCATCGCTTTTAAGGTCAGCTCTATTTGGAGAAAATTCAAAATTCAGGCATACTAATGCAGTCACCATAGCCAAGTTAATTTATTGCCTCCAGCTTACAGCTGCCCTGCCCCTTAGAATGAGTTGAATTTTGAGGTTTGAAGGTGGAACAGAACCCAGTGCAAAGTCTGCCATCATCCATGGTCAATGTCAAGGTCGCTTGGGGCTCGCTCTCATTAGTAACAGAAACAGCCAATAGTATTTATCATTTAATATTATGCTAAACAGTACCTGTGTTCTACACAAGATCACAAACAATCCTCACGGCAACTCTGTGAAAGGAAGGGCTGTGGCTAGTCCTGCTCAGTAGATGAGAAAGCACAAGGGCAGAAAAGTCGAGTAACTGATCCAAGTCAGCCTGGCAAGCAGCACTATTAGCTAAGATGTGAAGGCTCAGGTTGAGACTGGTGGCACAGGCCTATAATCCTTCAGAAGCTGAGACAGAAGGATCCTAAGTTCAAGACCTGTCTGTGAGTTTAGGGGCAGCCTGGGCAACCTAGTGAGAGGCTATCTTAAAACAAGATTGGCTCAGCTGGTAAAGGTACTTAGCACTAAACCTGAACATATGAGTTCAATCCCTGGGACCCACATAGTAGAAGGATAGAATCAACACTGCAAAGACTTCTCACCTCCACATGAATACCATGGAACATACATACACACAGGGATCACACACACACACACACACACACACACACACACACACACACACACACACACACACTCACTCACTCACACACACTCTCAGATTCAGGCAGGCTCAATTGTGCCCACAAGCTCCCTTCAGGGGCACATCTCTGCCAGCTTTGCACAAGTTCCCTGTCAGGGGCACATCTGCCAGCCTTGCCACAACCAAGGTAAAATAATAATAATGCCTGAGCCCTTGGGGAATGCCAGACATTGTACTAAGAGGTTCGCTTACATTCCTCTAGCTCCTGAATGAGGAAATTGAGAATTAAAGAGGTTATGTAAGATCTGTGGCTAGGGAGCCCGCAGAGTCATTTCCTCCCCAGTCTGATTCCTCCTTCCTACAGAATAATAGACCCCACTTTTAGCTGCACATGTGGCCTTCTAGAGTTAAGGCTGAACTCCCAAACTCTTGGGATCCGGATGTACTCACGTGACTGATTATCAGACAATGGATGTAAGCAAAGACAACCTCTGGGCACAGCCAGACTTCTTTTCTCCTCCCAGATGGTGGGACACAGCCATGACAATCCAGGGATCAGCAGAGTCACAGGGCAGCAAGAACCTAGATCTCCAGGGAATCCATGAAGTAGAGATGCAAGACCACCTCTAGATATTTCCATCAAGGGGAAACAAGCATCTACCTTGCTAAAGTCATTATTGTGTTAAGGTGTGTGACATTTTCAGCTCGGCCCAATCCTTATTAGCATACTGGTGGAGTCAAAGGCCAAAGTCAGCTGACCAGCAAAAGTTGGAGTAAAATACTCCTAGTCAAGAGAATAGAATCCCTGGCCTGAGTGAAGACCTCATACTCCAGTTGGGCCTGTGTTGTTGACTTGGCCAAGGACTCACCCCTTGGAAGGCAGACTCACCTTAAGACATGCTAAAAGATGAGCAAAATAATTGGTTCTTCAATGAGATGCTGAATTATTCAGAAAAGCCTTTCTGTCTCTTTTGTAACTGCACTTTGCTCAGTATTTTGGGCTTTGCCCCCAACATTCTAGGCTTCCTTACTCTGCCTCTAAAGCAGCAGTTCTCAATCTGTTGGTCAGGGGGTCACCTAAGACCACTGGAAAACCTGGGCATTTACATTATGATTTGTAACAGCAGAAATTCATAAATTACAGTTATGAAATAGCAATGAAATGATTTTGCAGCTGGGGGGTCACCACAACATGAGGAGCTGTATTAAAGGGTCACAGCATTAGGAAGGGTGAGAACCACTGCTCTAAAGCCTACTCCCTGATACATGCCTGATCATGGCCGTGTGGCATGAATTTTTCTCTTCTCTCCTCCATTCTCCTTCTCTGGGTAGCTCCTGAACTTCATGGGGTTTTTATTTTAAACTTCAATAAAATTGTCCTTGAGCTTCTGTTTGAGTCCATTCTTAAATTATTTTGTTAATGAGACTCAGTACCACAAAGGGGTCCCTGGCTTCCCCTGCATCAATGTCATTTCTACTACAAAACTATGCCTGGCTCAGTGGCTTGCCTGGTTATGACCAATGCTTTTCCACTCTCTTCTTTTGGTCAGTCAATTGACAGTCATCAGGGCACCCCTCTATGGTGGGGACTGTATTAGTTACTCCATGTGCCACTGTGATAAACTACCCTATGATAAGCAACCTAAGGAAAGAAGGGTTCGTTTCAGCTCACAGTTTGAAGTTACTCTAGACAGTGTCAGATTGTTAATGGACATAAACCAAAGTTAGAATATGAATGTGATTTGATTGATACTCTAGAAGAGCCAACAGTCCATCTTGGAAGACAGGTGGCTAAGCATATAAATAAAAGGCCATGAATTGAGTCTTGTGACAGGGATGTGAGCCTACTGTCATTGGGAACATGAAGGGGTGGGGGGTGACTAATTAGATGCTAATCAAGACACTTAAATCAAAGCAATGTCAGGGAGCTATGAGTGCCATGTTGTGACAAACAGGTGTGACATGCCTGGTTTTCAGTACTCACTACCTTGCTACCTCAGCCCCTGGGTGCCCGGAGAGCAAGTGCACACACCATTTAAACCACTATTCTCAAGCCTCCATCTGCTCCAGAAATGCAGCACATTTTTCTTAGCCTAGCATTTTAGATCCTAATCTCTCAATACTGGAGACCCCCAGAGCCAGAGTTCTTGGCAATCTAGAACTTTCTGTGAAATAGATGCAATATAATGAAGAAAAATGTATGTGAGATGTCCAAGACTAACCTCCTGACAGGGAAGTGGGCTAGATAAACACTTCCAACATTGCTGTTGAAGCCATGAGTTCTGTCTGTAATAACTCTGCACTTGGAAATGTTGTTTCCAGAGTGACCTTTCTACCTGCTCATCCAACAGTAGAGCTACTGTCACTGTTAATAAAAGCCAGACGTGGTTCTTCCTGACTGCAGCCAATTAGAATTACCTTGAGAGGGCAACAAGGGTAACTTGGCTGCTAATGAGAGCAGCTGACATCTTGGCATTGGCCTACTTGCCTGATCATGAAGGAACGGAAAAACTTACCCTACCAAATTGTCTCCTTCACTCACCCAGCACCTCCAATAACTTACCTATTCCATGAGGGTCAGCTTTGACTAAGGCAATGAGAGTCACCGGGCAAAGGGACCTCCCCCAGGTAGTGACACCCAGCAGCTCTGCCCTTATCAGCAAATACTCCTCATGGTTTAATCTTCATTGTCAAAGCAACTGGATTTGGAATCACCTAGGAGACACACCTCTTGGTGTGTTTGTGAGAGTGTTTTCAGAGGTTGAACTGAGAAAGGAAGACCCACGATGGGTGTGAGCAGCGTCATCCCATGGGCTGAGAGCCTGGACCGAATAAAACAGGGAAAGGGAGAAAATGGCTGAGCAGCAGCCGTGATGACTCTAGGCCTCTGACTGTGGACATGACGTGGCCAGCTGCCCCACATCCCACTGCCATGCCTTCCTGCCATGATTGACTGTATCCCCCTAAAATGTGAGGTGAATAAACTTCTACCTCCTTAAGTTGCTTTTGTCAGGTATTCTATCATGGCACTACGACTAATACACCCATTAAGTAACAACTATAAGCCAGGTGTGACATAAGGATAAACAAGATACAAGTAGACTCAGTGAAGCTAATGAAGTTTAAACTTAGGGACTAGAGACTGGGGGGGGGGGGGGTCCTTAACACAAACAAGGCCCTGAGTTTGATCCACAGCACTGAGAAAGAACACTTTAGGGTCTACAATTCTACCATTCATACAATCTGTTGCTGGAGTTTCTTTTCCAGCCTTGTCCCACTGCCCTTCAGCCCCAAATAAGCACACTGACACTATATTAATTATTAAACTGTTGGCTGGTAGCTAAGGCTTCTTATTGGCTAGCCCTGTCTTAATTTTCAACCCATAACTACTAATCTATATATTTCTACTGGCCTTATCTTACCAGAGAACTCCTGGTGTCTCCTATCCTCTTGGTCTCTATATGGCGTCACCTTTCCTAGAATTCTCCTCATCTCCTATCCCCTCCTATCTTCCTGCCTTTATTGGCCAAACAGTGTTTTATTCATCAACCAATAAGAGAAACATATATACAGAAGAACATCCCCCATCAACAATCATGTGACTTGTAAAGTTTACAAAAACCTGCCAACTGGTCTTACTACTTAGTCAAAACTGCTATCTCTTTGTACTCAGTCCTACCTTCTGTCATGCTGACTGGTTCTGAGGAGGTTGCAGCCATTTTGGGGAGCCTCATTAAGTCAGATACAAATTAGACTTTGGGGTTCTGTGGGCCATGGTTGGGTGCTCTACTGTCACTTTTCAGTTGGGTGCTCTGCTGTCAGTCTTCATTGGCTGGCCCAGTGTGGAAATGGCTTCAAGAATAATGCTGTCCACAGTGCCAACCTATTCTGGCATTGCCATACTGAGGTGCAGGACCAAGACTCTGCTCAGAAAGGAGAGTGCCCTGTGGAACTCAACACCAGATGTGTGGGCAGTAGAGCAGAAGCACATGTGAACAAAATAGCCTGGGGGCAATTTGTCCTGTCACCCACAGTGTGAAATGGAAGCACAGGACCAAGTTCTCACCAGCACTCATCATGAGCACTACGACTAAGATGAGCAAAACAACAAGACAATTACATGCTAAGCTATTCATTTGTCTCTTTTTTGATAAAAATGATGCCCAATAGGATTTATGAGAATTCCTGTTTGTAGGGTACAAACTGCTGCAGTCCTAGGAACAGCAGGCATACCCGGCTGTGAAGTCATGTGTATTATGAACCCCATTCGTCAATATAAATATCACTTTTATTATGCTGGAGGAAAGATTAATTATCTTTCCTTTCCCTCTACAGAAAACATCACATAATCATTGAATATGAAGAGGTGATGAAAGTATTCAGCCAAAAAATGTAAAGAAAGTGGTGTGCTTGGCAGTTAATTAATACAAAATTCTATTATTTCTCTTTGTGATATTTGTGACATTTTTCCACAGTAAATAAAGGTTTGTTTTCAATTCTAATCTTGTGTTGGTAATTTTGTATTTTTTTTTTTAAGGAGCCCTCTCCATGGCGTAAGCTTTAAGTCCTACAAAATGCAAGTTCATTCCTGGATCATTCTGCCTTTATTTATTGTTTGTCGTGTCTAATGGGAAAGCCTGCTGCTTCATTCATCTCCCTCCACATACATGATGTATGCCCAACACATGCTAGGCTCTAAATCAGCAATGGGAATACACAGAGAATGGAGCAGACCTCCCTTCCTATGAGGAGACTAAGAGACAGAGAGGATGTTGTGAGAGGAACCCTCCAGAGGAAATATTTCATTGGAGAACCCCAGAAGACATAAGATTTATCTGAATGAAGAGTTAGAAGAAGCACAGGCCAACAGTGTAGGGTCTCAAGTTGGGACAGCTTGATACAATACACTCAGTAAATATGGAATGAAAACAAGTAAATAAATATGTGGCTTGGGTCAGGGTTGAGATGCTGCAGGAGACCCATGGCAACTTGCAATAGAGGAATGAAGAATGAAAAAGAGTCAGGGTGGACTTGACAGAATTCCTGATGTCCAAGTGGTGAATCGGCATGTGCAAAGGCCCTGGGGTCAGGGACAGATCAGAGAGTCGTTCTGTGTGGTTCGATCACAGTGGCCAGTTTTGTAAAGGAGAAGTTTCTGAAGGAAAGTTGCAAATTTAAAAGGTGGTTCATTGTGATAAATCTGGCAAGAATGGGACTGGAAATAGCCACACCTCGAAAGCCTAGTAAGTAAGGGGTTCTGGGCTCGATGCTATGGTGAGGTGTTTTCAGGGAGTGAAATGACGACATGCTCAAATCAGCAAGTTAGAAGACTGGGTTTCTGTGGCTGACAGAGCCTAGATGACTGAGAAGGAAGGCTGAGAACAGCTCTGCTCAGCTCCCCTCCTTGGTGAGACATGCCCATCAGAGAGGGTGTGGCGCCAGAAGAAGGGATGAGCCTGAGGGAGTCTGTGTGCCTGCTACGGAGACATGTGAGAGGTCACATGAGGGCAAGTATCAGGCTGGGGCCTGGCTCTTCCTTCCTAAAGCCAGTCACTCTCACAGAAGACCCATGGTTTGCAGTGAGGATTATTTCTTTCTATACGGGGTGGGGGGTGGTGTTTGCTGTGTCGCAGGATGGTGTGCCTATGTGTTTCCCATTCGCTTGTCCCACGTGACCTTTCTCCTTCCCAGTCCAACATCTGGTTCCCCTCTCCTTCAACTAAGGTTTAAGTGCCTACAGCTCCCCAGACCAGCTCTGGAATCACCCATCACCCTTCTGGTTGAGTTACCCTAATGAGTGAGACATATGGCCCTGTTTGGACCTTTGCTGAGTCACACCAAACTGAGATGTCATGAAACAATGTCTCCTCCTTTAAACCAGGCATTCCCCCCAAGCTACAGCCAATGTGGCAAAGAATCCATTCACTGTCCAGCCTTCACCCTGCACCCACTGGCCAGCCAGCAACACCCTGCACCTCGTCCCTACTTCTGGCCCTGGACTTGAGTTCAGCTTGAATTCTGAACCTGGGGGTGTTCCTGCCATTCATTCCAACCAGGTATGGAGTTGGGAAACCTCAAGGTCCATTTTCTTGAACACAGGTGAGACCTGAGGAACTGGTCAAGTAACCTATGGCTGAGATGCCTGCCTCCCCAGAAGGAGCTAGAAACACCTGCCACATTGTTGTTCTCAAACTCACCATTCTCGAAGCTGTCTGCTGACATCTGTATGTCACCTGGATTAGATGTGAATGGGTTGTTGTGGCATTTCTATAAGTCCCTACTCCTCCACCTCATAATATAGACATCCAGGACAGAAACTTGCTCACAACTGTTTCCCAGGGCCAAGCCCAGTGCCCAGACATGGTAGTTACTTAATAAGTATCTGTTGACCAACAACAGACCAATGACTAGTCTCAGATCATCTGGTGACTTTCTTTCCCAAACAAGACACAGCCCCATGGAGCCAGGAGCCTTTGGGTTCCATAACTCTGCCACCATCTCCAGCATCTCCAATCTCCAGCTTCTCCCCTCTCCCCCAGCTTCTCCCATCTCCAGCTTCTCCCCTCTCCCCCCAGCTTCTCCCCTCTCCCCCCAGCTTCTCCCCTCTCCCCCCAGCTTCTCCCATCTCCAGCTTCTCCCCTCTCCCTCCAGCTTCTCCCATCTCCAGTTTCTCCATCTCCAGCCTCCCTTCTGAGAAGCATTCCTTAGCATTGCAATTATTTCTGACAACTATTTCTGGACCAACTATTTCCTCTGCTACAGGCTTCAGAAGGCTTTGAAGCTACTTTCTACATACCCCATAAGCATCTGTTTATAGGAACTGACCATATGAATTTACCTTTTGATTTAATATTAAACTTTAATTATATTTTAAAAGCAACATCCTAAAGCCGGGTCACAGCTGTAACCCCAGTAGCCAGAAGGCTGAAGAGAGAAGACTGTCATGAGTTCCAGGTCACACTGGACTGTAGAGTGAGACACTGTCTGGAAAGAAAAGAAAAATTACTTCCCATATTTTCTGCCATAAAACTGAGTGAGTTCCACAGCAGAATTTAACCCTCTTTCTCTTTCTAGGGCAAGTGATTGGTTTGTCCATTGGGCACCAATTACCTCCCTATGAGAAGAATTCCTTGCATTATATATAAACTTCACTAATCATTTTTCTACCAGCCAAGGTGGAGCTCTTAGAGACATGAGATGACCCATGACCCCACCATTGATGTTTTCCTGACCTAGACTACTACTGGCCAGATATGAGACTAACCTCATTGCTGAAATTTTACTATTCTTTTTTATTTCCAGGCTCTAAATGCCATGAACAGCCTCCCAGCTGGATAATTAACAAAGAGCTGTACCTCCCAAATCTCTCTAGGGGAGCTATTCTACCTCAGGCTAAGGAATTTCATGACGCGAGTGATTAAATGTCACTTAGAAGAATATTCCCTGAAACATCTGGCCTTACCCTATACTGTCTTTTCCCAGTGATGTACTTACTGGTCCACTCTACAAGCTCCCAGGCAACAGACTCCATTGTAGCCTGAGGCTTCTTCTTACTCTCAGTGAAGCCTTGTTATTAGTACCACAGCGTGACTTTGCTGTATCATCAGCTTCCATATTAACCACCTCTTGGGGTTTGTTACAGAACATTTCAAAATCTGAACGTGTGTGTCTCTCTGACTAAATTATGAGCTCCCAGAGGGCAGAAACTGTGTTTTAGATTCTATTGGCTTAGGCAGATGTTGATTTTAGGTGACTCAGTGACTCAGGTGGAGACCTCTAGAGAGCAAACTGGTGTGTGTGTGTGTGTGTGTGTGTGTGTGTGTGTGTGTGTGTGTGTGTGTCTGTGTGTCTGTGTGTCTGTGTGTCTGTGTGTCTGTGTGTGTGGGGGGGGGAGAACTTATGTGTGTCCACAGAAGAACTGATGCTATGAGAGAGGAGATGTCATAGGTCCAAGGACCCCCTTTGGAGGAAAAACTGCCTTTAGGGTATGAGAAAAAAACTAAGGTTTCAAAAGGAAAAGGCAGAATGATGACGAGAATGTGGCTAAGTTCCAAAAGTTATCAGGTGGACAGGTCACCGGGACAGAGGAGGCTGTTGTGTCTGCCAGCTGGGAAGCTGATGGTGGCCTTTGGGGCCCACATAGTACAGTGTCACCAAGGGACAATGCTACAAACAGTGATGGAGTGGGGAAACCAAACAGAGGCAGCATTTTCAAGCAATCCAGGAGCGAAGGGAGGTCTGGCACATGGGAGGCGTTTCTGAGCATAGCGTATCGTATAAATGTGACATGGGGAGACGTTTTAATAAACTGCTTCAGTGTCGTAGAGAGAAGCCATGTTTGTGGGACAAGGTGGAGGAGCCTCTAGGGGGTTCTTTGAGTATGTGTGTTCCCTTCCTGCAGTACTGAGGCTTGAACCCTGAACCTTGGGCATACTAGGCAAACACTGTAGCACGGAGCTACACCCCAGGCCTGGAAGGAGCCTTCTCAAGGGAGCATCTGAAGATGGAGATAAGCCAGGTCTGGGTAGAAAAGGATGGGTTCCTCAGTCTAGACAGCGACCACAGGCTCAGGAAGGAGAAAGATGGTTCCTATGAGACCAGAATGATGGATGGAAAGAGAGGCAAAGACAGTGGATAGTTGAGGTGATGGCTTCCCTAGCAATTTTGCCAAATACACAAAATGACCCTGGCCCCTCCCTCTTCTGGTGGCTTCTAAGCCTCTTACAGAAGGAAGAAATTCCCACCATTGCATCAAAGACGTCTTCTCTTCCTTTAGTAGTGTGTTACAGGGCTACCCTGGCCAAGACATTTGAGGGCAGGCTCAGAAAGAAGCATTGCTGAGGGCCCAGAAAAGCAAAAAAAGCCTCCTTCAAAAGCAGAGAGCTCAGTAATAATAATAATTTTTTTTAGAAAGGAGTTTTGACCAGTTAATCCACAGCCTGAATCCAAAGGTGGGATGAAAAGAAACAGGGAAAAGCAAGTCTGAACGGTATGATCAGCACTCTCCCTTTTTATAACCCTGGCAAATGCTAGCAAGAGGCAAATCCCATTTACAAGGACAGCAGAAGCTCCATCTCCTCCTGACCTCTCCATGCATCATAAATATTCCCATAATCATAAATATCCCTGATGAGGAAGCAGAAGGCTCTTAATTGACTGCAAGTGATTTCATGGTAGAGGGTGTTGGGGAGGTGCACAGAATGAGAAAAGGACAGGGCAAGGGGCCTCCCAGGAGGAAATTGAAGTCTAATCTTCTGTCTTTAATGATGCTGTATCTATGTGTTGATTTAAACCCTGAAAATAAAAACTAGCTCGTGATCCATTGGGAAGACCATGTTCTTTCTATGTCACAGATCAATTCCCTTCTGGTTAAATCTTATGACAGTGGATGTTCTTTATAATATATCATTAGAAAATGATTCATCATTGGCATTTATTAAAAAGAAATGTTAGGCCAAGTGGTGGTGGTGCACGCCTTTAATCCCAGCATTTGGGAGGCAGAGCCAGGCAGATCTCTATGAATTTGAGGTCAGCCTGATCTACAGAGTGAGTACGAGGACAGACTCCAAAGCTACAGAGAAACCCTGTCTCAAAAAAAAAAAAAAACAGAGAAACGGAGACAGAGACACAGAGAGAAAGAGATGCTAGAATATTTGATAAACCAGCGATGGTGTCTTCATGCAATAGAATACTATGTATCAATAAAAAACTGTGGACTGCTGATCATAGAACATGGAAGAACATGGTACTGTGGGCCAGGTTTATAATCCCAGCACTTAGGAGGCTAAGGCAGATGCATCTAGAGTTTAAGGCTAGCCTGAGCTATACAAAGAAACTGTCTCAGAAACAAAACATGAAGGTAGTACATACTACATGAATAAAGTAGCATGATTATGCAGTCATTTGTGAACACACGTGAGTCTGGTGAGGTGTTATGTCTATACACACAAGTTAAAGAGCATAGGCTCATTACTATAGAGAAGCAGACAGGGACCACGGAAGCCGAGGAGTCATTGTGAGCAAATCCCAGAGGTTCAGGAATGAATGGAATTTCACCTATACCACTCCACTATCAGTTCAGCCAAAAAGACCCTGCAAAGGAACCCACCCTGGGTTTTGGACCCTAGGGAATTTGGCTTGCTGGACTAAAATATGTTGAAGAACATCCTGTTCAGATGCAGAGCTGAAACAGCCCAGGCTGTTCTAGTGAGGTCCTTCCTATCTCAAGATGTTGCATTCTGTGGTTATAAGCGAGAAAATGGGGAGAACTGGTCGATCTAAGGTCACCTGGAAACTGTCTTACACACAATTCCCTTTATGGGTTCTATTTTTCTACATCCATTGGGAAAATGCCTAACAAAAGCAATTTAATGAAGGCAAGTTTATTTTGGCTCATGGTTTGTGGGAATATTATCTACAAAGATGGGGGAAATACGGAAGCAAGAGCATGAGGTGGCTGTTCACACTGTAGCTGTAGTTAGGAAACAGGAATGCTGGTGTGCATGCTGTATTGGTAGACATGCCCCCCCTCTATTCCTTTTTATTCAGATGAGGTTTTTATCCCATGGGCTGGTGTGACCCATGGTCAGGGTATGTTTCCCATACTCAGTTAAACACCTCTAGACTCACCCTCACAGATATGCTTAGAGATTATAGTGAGGAAAGACTGAGCCAAAGCAAGACAGAAACCCAGCAAAGCAAACACCCAATCTGTCAGCTCCAGATGCAGCATGTCGTCCTCACGATGGAATCATCTGGACTCCAGCAGACTCAGACAGCCCGGCTTCTCCAGCACTGCTGCCTTTAGCACACAGCCTCTCTCTTGGGCTGGGTTCACTTTGCACCTTCTGCTTTCCTCAGAAAACGTGGCATGGCTCTGGCATCTCAGACATTCTAGGGTCATCATTGCAACTGATGTTTTACCTTCAAAGCTTCACTCACTGGCCTCTCAGAGCATGCCCAACCTTGCAACATACTGTCTCATCTCAGGGACTTGCAGGACCTGATGAAATCCTCCATTAACCACCCCCACAAAGCTCACGTTTTTATATGATTGTAAAACCAACGCAACATAGATAATGCTGACAAGTTATTCTGCCTATGGTCTGGTCCACTTCTACCACAGTTATAATGGCCTCTGTGTTCCTTGACTGACTAACCTGGGGGAACAAAAACTGCCTTGGGCAGCTGTTTTTGAGTAGAGACTCCTTTGCTACATTCTCAGTTCAATGTCTCTCCTTTCAAAGGAATTTACATTTTCACAAGCTGGAGCTTTTGATGTGTGGGGTCTTGGCCTCAAGGCATATGTTCTATTCCTAGTGCAAAGTGAAAGATTTCTCCTTAATTGTGCTAATGTCTTTAACAAGCACAGCTGCTTCCTCTACACCTTCATCTGCAACTTTAAACACACACATGATCTTATCCTCACCAAATTGATCATCCTAGGTTTCTCCTCCATTTGCTGCTCTTTCTCTTTGCAGACCTGGATAAGAGCAGTGAGCAGTAATCACAGCACAGCCTGATACTATCTTGAAATGTCCTGTTTCAAAACAGTTATCTTTTGAATTCTGTCTCTCTCAATTTTCTCATAACATGGGAAGAATATGGGCAGATTCTGTGCTGGAACAGAACATCAATGACCTCTAAGCAAGTTCCTGATAGAGTTCTTATTCTCCTCTGAAGCCTCATGAACAAAGTCTTAATGTTTATATTTTTCTCCATTCTGATCCTACCAACTCCCACCAGAATGGTCCATTAATCTTCACTTACAGCATCCTAGGGCTTCTCTAGTCCATGCCTCAAATTGTTCTCATCCCTGCCATAAACCAGTTTCAAAAACCTATGAACTACAGTCAGGTTTATCATAGCAACAACCCTACTTCTGGTACCAGTTTTCTATATGAGTTACTTTTCATGTTGCTATGACAAAATATCTGGCAGCAGTGACTTAGGAAAGGAAGGATGTATTTTGGCTAATGGTTTGAAGAAATACATCCCATCATAGAAAACAGGTATCAGCAGTATGAGGCAGCTGGTCACATTGCATCTGTAGCCAGGAAGTAGAGACAGATAAATGCTAGTGCAAGTGGCTTCCTTCTTTTTCCTTGTTCTATCTCAGTCAATGGGATGGTGCTGCCCACCTTCAGGTAAGTCTTCCCTTCAGTTAAACCTCTCTGGAAATGCCCTGAAAGACCCTAAAAGGTGTGATTCGAAATCTAATTAACAATCATCAGCCATCGCAGTAATCTATGTAGGAACAGAAAGAATGAATGATGGTAGAGTGAGGAAGGACCTGAGAAAGAGCCGGAGTGAACTTCCTGATGGAAATGCTCCATAGATCTTCATGGCATTTTGATCTGCACAGGTGTTTACAGACATTAAGACCCAGCAAATGTGTAGTTAAGATTCACATTTAGTGAACCTTAGTGTTCTATTGCTGTGAAGAGACACCATGACCAAGCAACTCTTATAAAGGAAAGTGTTTAATTGGGGTGGCTTATACTTTTAGAAGCTTTATTCTTTATTATCATGGTAGGAGCATAACGGCAAGCAAGCCAGCATGGTTCTGGAGAAGTAGCACAAAGATTTACATCCTGTGCTCAGGCAGTAGGCAGAGAGGGAGAGACAGTAGGGAGATTGGCTTTTGAAACCTTAAAGCCCACCCCCAGGGCACAGCTCCTCCAACATAGACACACCTACTCTGACAAGGACACACCTCCTAATCCTTCTCAAACAGTTCACCGACTCAGGGATAAGCATGCAAATATACGAGCCTATTTGGGGCCATTCTCATTCAAACCACCACAACACATGTTGTTGATTCTAAATTTGCAGACAGAAGAATAAAAGAATACTGAAGTATAACCATTCCCTTGCTAACATCTGCAATTTGCTTTGAAATGCATCACTAAAATAAGATAGATTCATGGGTAGATAGAGAGATGGGTAGATGAGCAAGCAAGAAAACCAGTTTAAGAAAATGTTAATGTCAGGGTCTGGGTGGCTCATAAACACCTCTTCAGTATGCCAATGTTTTTTTTTTCTTTACTGTCTCTCAAGTTTTTCACAATAAAATTCAAACGTGATGTAATTTTTAAATAGCAACGATTTACTGGATACCTAGGTACAGGGAATGTTTTGTAAACATTTTCCTAATCCCATTATCTTGATTTTTCAGGCCAGAATTCAGAGGCTAAGTGGCTTGCTCAGAGACATAGGGTTATAGGCACTGGAGCTAGACCTGCTTCGTTCTCCTGCATGCTGACCCCTTAGAACGCCACAGGCTTTCTGCAGAGAGAGGAACACTTGATTTCACCCTTTTCTGCACATGCTCCTCTGAGGCAGGATCTGAGGAGGAAGGCTGAGTGGCAGCCTTCCTAGCACTGACCTTACTTAGATTGACCTCAAGGGGATGAGGAATGCATTTCTGATCCTCAGCCATGTTCATAGCAGTATTCTTTGTAATAGCCAGAACGTGGAAGCAACCTAGATGTCCCTCAACCAAAGAATGGATGGAGAAAATGTGGTACATTTACACAGTGAGGTACTACTCAGCGGAAAAAAAAAAAAAAAAAAACTATGAAATCTTGAAATTCCCAGGCAAATGGATGGAACTGGAAGAAAGCATCCTGAGTGAGGTAACCCAGCCACAGAAAGACAAGCAGGATATGTACTCACTCATATTTGGATATTTGACATAGAGCAAAGGACTACCAGCCTACAATCCACACCATCAGAGAAGCTAGGAACCAAGGAGGACCCCAAGAGAAAAACACAAGGTCCCCCAGAGAAGGGGAAAAGGACAAGAACCCTGAGAAAATTGGGAACACATGGGGGGGGTTAGGAAAAAGAGAAGGGGAGAAGAGGAGGTCGGAGGAGAACAAGAGGGGTCAGGAAGACTGAGACAGAGGAATAGAGGAGGGCAAGAAAGGAGATGCGTTAATAGAGGGAGCCAGTATAAGTTTAAAGAGAGGTCTGACACTAGGAAAATGTTCAGAGATCATGGGAATGACCCCAACTAAGAATCTAGGCAGTGGTGGAGAGGCTGCCATTTATGCCCTTCCCCTATAATGAGATTCATGTCTACCTTGGTTATCATTCCTAGAGCCTGCATCCAGTAGCTGATCAAAGCAGAAACAGGTACCCACAGCTAAACACTGAGCTATACTTCTGGAATCCAGTTGTAGAGGAGGAGGAGGAATGAGCGAAGGAGCCAAGCTTGTGCTAGAGAAACCCATAGAAACAGTTGACCTGACCTAGTGAGAGCACAGAGACCCTAGTCGTAAAGCTGGGGAATCAGCATTGCCCTCTGAATGCTGGTGCCAGTTAGGAGGCCAAGGCAGACTGAGACCTCTAACAGTGGAGCTAGTGTTTATTCCTAGAGCACAAATGGACTTTGAGAGCCCATTCCCTATGGAGGGATACTATTGCATGCCAGATACACAAAAGAGGACCTGGGCCCTCCCCCAAATGATGTGATGGATTTTGATGGCCCCCTGTGGAAGGCCTCACTATCCTTGGGGAGTTGGTGAGGGGTGGTTTGGGGGTCAGTGGGGGATATGGGAGGATGGGAGTGTGAGGGAATGGGGGGATTGATATGTAAAATAATATTGTTTCTAAAATAAAATTTTTAAAAAATGAAGAGTGAAAAAAAAAAAAAGAAGGGCCTTAAAGAATGTCCATGGAGAGAAACAAATGACATTTAAGTAGAGAAAGGGAAGCCTCAGGGTCTGGAGTGGGGACAGACTATGTGATACAACATGAGTACATGTGAACCAATGTTGATAATGGACCAAAGAAATTATTTTACCCAAGGCCAGCTTGGTGAAGCAGTGAATTTATGGGAGTTACTTATGGGAACATGGGTGACTCAAGGCTGCATCACTGAAGAGCCCATCCAGCATGGGTGATGACTCAACAAAGCTATATCCCTGGAGCTTCTGGTACAACTGATCACAGCATCTTTTCTTCCTAGCAATTGTTTGCTGATCATATAACCTTGGAGAGGGTCCTTGGGGATCTTGTTAACTTCAGGAACTTCCTGAGCCATTTAAGTTTCATTTACTTCCTGGTCCTCTATGTTTTACTTCCTGAATCTCATAAGCCTCTTTTTTCCTTTCAAAGGGAATGGTTCCATTTTGGAGGAAATAGCTGCATAGCAAAATACAAACAGACAGGGCTTGGGGGCAGGGAAGGCATTCAGGAATCAGGCTGAGACACAAGTATTGACCTTAACTTCTGAGAAAGAGGATCCATCCCAGGGTATTGAAACATAGTGTTGTGTGGGGAGATGGCATCTGAGAAAGATTAGTCTGGTTATTTATAGCATGGGAAAATGAAAAACACTGGCACAAATCACCCCACTGGCACCTTATCATCAAGCTGTAAAGCAGGCTCTCTGGCCTTCTGGATCCTTGGTCCTTAGCATGCTGTTGCTCCTGTGATGCCCCTCAGGACAGAAGGAGGCCAGGATCAGCCTTCCCCCAGCCTAATTGCAACAGCAAACTCACTTGGGAGTTCTAGATACAACTTATTCTAGAAGAACTCATCAGACCTCAACTAAACAGCATCAGTTAATGACAGAAGTAAGTAGCCAGCGAAAGGGAGATGTCTGAGTCAATGAAGGACCTTGACACCAAGCCTGACACCCTCAGTTTGTTTCCTAGAACCTATATGTTAGAAGGAGACAACCAGCTCCCATAAGTTGTCCTCTCGTGTCCACACACACCATGGCATGCATGCAAGCACACACTCACACACTAAATGGACACATGCAGAAGTAAGCCCCAGACAAACATGTCAAGAGGAGGTTACTGGAGGATGATGCCAAGCTACACCTCTCAAGACCAACTGAGGTGACATTACATTTTTGCCTGAGATGGAGTTCTGACCAGAACTGAGAGCCTCAAAGAAGAACTGGAAGAGCCATTGTGTCTGGAGCTGGAGAATCACTAGGCTTGTCTGACTCCTTCCATCCTACCTTTCAACTATTCACCCCCCAGCCCACCTCAGGCCCAGTGGAACTCTGCCCAGCTTGGTTCCTTCCACAAGAGCCTGTTCCTTTCCTCCCTTCTGCAGCTGCCCCAAAGTAGCTTTGGAAGATCTCCCCCAACCCTTCACCCCATTTCTTCCTCACCTAAACGCACATTTAAGAGCTTTTCATTCTGTGAAATCAGCCCAAGGCCACAAAAACAAACTTGGGGAGTTACACAGGGTTTAGATCTTTGGGAACATTATCTTGACTCTTTCAATGTGTCTGCGTCACAGGGGACAAAAAATGTTTGTTTGCCAATAGTCTCACTATTCAGATCTGTTAAGGGTCCTCAAGGACTAACTTTAGTCATCCTAAGATCTCAGGTGTTCCCTTATCCTCTGTCCTTCATGGGAAAAGTTCCTTTTAGTAAGAACTTCTTCACAGCTGTGTTCCACCATACTTGTGAGTGACCTCATGGTGTGTGCTCCAACTGTGTTGCACAAGAAATCTCCTAAAAGCTACAAGTTCTAGTCAATCATTTACCACATTTTGTAAGTCTGTTAGGAATTCAAGGAGCTCTCAGCTGGGTAGTTTTGGTTCAGGGTCTCTCATTCAGTCACAATCATGTGTCATCTGGGTCTATTGTCATCAGAAGGGTAAGAAGCCCCTAATTCTAAATTGACTCATTCACTTGACTGGCAAGTTGGAGGCTGGCTTCTGTCCAGGGACCCGGTTCCACTCTGTGTAGGCCTCTCTGTGTTGCCATTTTGAATGACATTCACAGCCTAGACACAAGCATCACACGCTGCCACTTCTACCTGATTTTATGGATTACAAAGGTCCCTCCCCTTCTTCGTGAAAAGAAGAATGCAAAAGGCCCCTGGGTCACTGGAGGCCAGCTTGAAGCCTGGCTCCAAAGATTATAGGGAGGATCAGAATCCAAGAAAAGAAAAGGTAGTCCTCACAAAACTTAGGAGGCAGACTAGCACGAATTAAGTGAGAAAGTCTCTGTCCTCCTGAAGCTCCGAGCCGGTGTGAAGAGTTTTGCAGAGACAATTGCTCTTGGGATAAAACCCAATCTCCTTGACTGGATGTCACCTACTTTTCTACTGGTCGGCTCTTTTCTCACTGAGCCCCAAACTCACTGGTCTTTTCTGCAGTCCTTTCACAGTCCAGACCAAGCCCTCTGGGATTGCCATTGGCTGTTCCCTGGAAAGCCACCCTCACCCCCACCTCTACCCCCGGGCTCCCTGCCATTCAGGTCACCAGGTACTTGCCACATGATACTTTCTTGAGTGTTCCTTATCTGCCTCCTGCTACCATGACATAAGCTGTAGGGGAACACAGACTTAGTCTGCCATATCGCTTCATCCCTTGTCTTAGAGCAGAGGGTGTTACGAAAGCCATGAGGGACTGTAATAAATCCTTTCTAACCAGGTTGTTAGATTCTTCCCTCTAGACTGCTGTGACCTCAAGCCCTAGCCACACAACTTGGCCAGTTTGCCTTCCAAAGCGGGGGTAAATTGCAAACCCAGTTTCCAACCTAACTCTGCTGTCTGCCAGGTGAGCAAGCAATACGCCTCTGCTTTATGTATTCTCCACCAACTCCTCAAATAGCCCAGGCCTGATTCACGGACAGGTCTTCACTTTGGGTTCCCTTGGCTTGATTTCCAATGTCCACCCTCCTCCAGGGAAGTTCCATTCCAACCTCATTTTGCTGAGCATATGTTTCTGGACTTCCTGGGCTGAAATATGGAAAACAGTCATTCATTAACACCCCAGCTTTCCTGCTGGTCAGATGTTGAAACAACATGATGCACCAGGACCCCCACACATAGTTATTTTTAAAATATGTTTTTTAATTTGAAAGCACACGGCCAGTGTGGGTCTGCAGGCCACCTCACCTGCTGCGCCGTGTGATTCGCCAAGCCTTTTCTCACTGGGTGGCATGGCCAGCTAATGGACTCAAGCTCCCCATGTATGCTTATCTTCAGTTAATTAAAATTTTCCCAAATCTTCCTCACAGCCCTTTCTCACAGCAAGGCCAAGCCTTGGCTTGTGGCCCTGATCTGGGCTAGCAGGCTGGATGGGGGCGGTCATTCTATTAAATATTAATCTAAGAAGGCAATCAGGCCTATGGGCTTCCACCCCTGAAGCTCTCCCGCTGGGAAGTCCCAAAGCCATGCCAGAGCTCAGTGCCTGTGGCAACTCTTCCTGCCAGGCCTTAGTCAGCATCAGACACCGTTTTCAGAACTGTTTGATGATAAATCTGAGCAGAATTCTGAGTGCTCTCTCTTAAAAATTGGGGTGAATTACACCACACGTCTGCCTTGGAATGGGATGTTAACCGAGGTGTGAAAGTGCATCCTATAAATGACAAATGGACCCATCTGACAGCATTTATTCGGAAGTGCTGGTTAGGTAAAGACTCACAAGTACCTCACACATCAGATGCCAGTTTTGAAACTGTCTCTGAGGGAGGGAGATTAGGGCAGTACTGACCCCTTGACAAGACTGTGGAAGTTGTCCTTTCTCAGGTTTACCTTCCTCCCTTCAGCTGCTGTCAACTCTGCCCCAGCTCCCCCGTCATTCCCATGAGCATCTTGTGCTGGCAAATTTGGGAGACAGAAGAAACACTCTACTATGGGTTTTATCACTCAGAAGGATCTGCCGCTGTACCTGTGCCAGTGACTGTATTTGGAAAGAGGTCCTTTGCAAATATAATTAGGTATGAAAGGCAGGCCCCTGATCCAAGGACCAGTGTCTTTAGAAGCACAGATAACAAAGACAGAGAGGCTTGCACATTGCCAATGAGGAGGGAAGCAGAGATGGGAATGACATAGCTACATGTCAAGCATCTCAGAGGAATGTCAACAGACCCCTGCAGCTAGGACAAGGCAGAAACAGATCCTTACAGACCCCTGCTGACACCTGGACCCCTTAGCCTCCAGAACCAGGAAGAAGAAACATCTGCTGTGTTAGGGCATCAGTTTGTAATGTTTATTTTAGCAACCCTAGACATCAACAGGCCTTCACCATCCTGGCATTTCCTCCTCTACAGACTCTCTGCAGACATCCAGTCACCCTGAGCACTTCCCTTTCTGGGATGTTAAGGACAAGGAAATCCCAACTTCAGATTAAGACATGGGGATAAAGCTAAGGAGACAACCTCACCACATCTCAGCTCTCACCAGAGATTCTGGAAGCCTCACCATCCATGTTCTTACCCAAGCAGAGGTCAGTGGACATAAAAGAATCACTCTTGATAATGGGGGAGTCATCAATCTAATTCAAGTCTCATGGGCTGTCATCATAGACAGAGGGGACCAGACATTAGCATGAACTGGTACTGGCCCAAGACAAAATATGAATTTTTCATATTTTGGATCAATTCATTTCTCTTCTAAAAGATGAATGTTAGGAGGAGAGTATAACTCAAGGGTAGTCTAGTCAATTGAGTGTGCTTGAGGCCCTAGGTTTCATCTCAGCATGAAAAGAAGGAAGGTAGAGTGGGACGGAGGGAGGGAAGAAGTAAGGAATAAAGGAAGGAAAAACAGTCGGGCTTAATCTACTTAATTCTTCTAGAGTTACAGAAAAGCTGAGGAGAGAAAGAGACAGACAGGGACAGAAACAGACTCAACAGCACCACCAGTCTACTGGATCTTTGGATGACATCAACCGACTACTTCACATCAACCAACAGCAGCAGAAGCCATCCTCCCACAAGTCCTGAAGAAGCAGTGGTGTCACCTTTTCAGCTAGATAGCAAACCTTAACACATTTAAAAGAATAGAAATCATATGGCCTGTGCTCTTGGGCTACAGAAACAGAAAATAGAAAATAGAAGGACAGCTAGAAAATACCAACACGGCTGTACAATGAACAGCATATTTACAATAACATATGGGTCAGAGATAAAGAAGCATAAGGAATGTCCAAGTGTCTAAAATAAAACAAAAATGCAACATCAAAAATGTGCAGGATGCAGCAAAAGTGCTGTGGAGGAAAAAAAAATACACATAGGGTACCAAATGTGTGTGTTGGCAACAAAGGAATAGTAAAATCAGTCATCTAAGCGGAATTCAAGGTCAACAGGAGAAGCTGGGCATGGGAACATGGCCTTTAATCCCAGCACTGGGAAGCAGAGGTCTCATTTACATAGCGAGTTCCAGGCCAGTCAGGGCTATATAGGAAGACCCTGTTTCAAAATAAATATATTAAACAAACAATAAAGTCAACAGAAGAAAAGAAATAATGTGGGCTCAGCGGTGCGTGCCTGTGGCCCTAGTTACACAGAGAATGAAAACAAGGACACGGCTGCTCCTAGGAGGAGGACTTTATTGCAGGTATGAGGGAGAAAACAGCCAGAGGCATCTGGGAGAGTCCAGACTGAACATGACCAGCAGAATGAACTGGCCCATGAGAGGAGGGCGGAGAAGAGCGATGGAGGAAGTGAAGAGAGAGGGAGACAAAAGAAGATCAAGAGGGCAAAAAGAACTAAGAGAGCCCGTGACCAAAATAGCTGGGTTGTACAGGAAAGAGAAGCTAGGGGAAGGGAAGGGAAGGGGAGCTGAGGGCTGGGGGAGCAGCGGCTGAGCGGATGCTGGCAGAGCCTGGCAGCCAGTGTCTGCTTTGACATGTCAACAGGCGTCTCAGTTAACCAAACGCCCTGGGTTCTTTGGGACCTAACACTTAGGAGGCAGAGGCTAGATGATCACCTGAACTCAGGAGTTTGAGGCCAGCCTGGGGTATCACAACAAGACACCTGTTTTTTTGTTTTTGTTTTAAAAAGAAAAAGAATCAAAGAAACTATGAACAGGAAGTCAATAAAGATAGGCAGCAAAACTAGTAGTTGGTTCTTTGAAAAGATGAGTAAAACCGGTAAGTCTTTAGCCAGACGACAAGAAAGAGGGAATATAGATTACTGGTAGCAGAGATAAAAGGGAAGTTATTACTACAGCTTTTACAGACATTAAAAGAATACCAGAGAAATAGCACAAACCACTCTATGTCCATAAATTTGACAGCCTAAATGAAGTGGGTGGATTCCTTGGGAGAGAGAATCTGCCAAAACCAGTGCCAGAAAAAAACTGACAAACGTGACCAGGCTTTTATGTATCAATGAAGTATAATCAATAATAAGCTGGATGGATTAGCTGGTGGATTTCACCAAACGTTTAAGGAACCATCGATACCAATTCTCTATCGGCTATCCCAGAAACAGGGGCAGGAGAAATGTTTCTTTACCCACCCTATGAAACCAACATGACCATATTACCAAGACCAGCATGGACAAGAAAAGAAAATGTTCTGTAAACATAGACACAAAACTTCTCAACAAGCGGCTATAGAGATGGCTCAGCCAATAAGAATGCCAGTTGCTCCTGCAGAGGACCTGGGTTTGATTTTCAGCACCCACACAGTGGCTCACAGCTTTCTGTGACTCCAGCTTCGGGGCATCCAATGATGATCTCTGTGAACACTGCACACATATGGTGCCAGCTGTACAGCGGGGAAAAAAACACATAAAATAAACAATAAAACAAATCAGCCAGTGGTTTGTGTGTGTGCATACCACAGCACATGCGTAGAAGTCAGAAGACAACATACAGAAGTTGATTCTTCCCTTCTGGGTGGGCTCTGGGAGGGTCCAACTCAAGCCATTAGGCTTGGTAGCAAGAATTTTTGCCTTATGAGCCATTCTGTTGGCCCACAATAAGATATGTGGGCAGGGAGAACATCTATTATAGTATAATATAATAATCATTCCATGTAATGATTAACTCCTTTTATCTCTTATCAAGTCTAACTTATAAATTATATTTTATCATTACTATGTAGAATCAGGAATAATACCATACATAGGTTTCAAGTATCCACTAGACCCCTTAGAATATATCCCTTGAGGGTGGCAGGAGTACTCTTTCTTTTTCCATTTTCACATGTGTGTGCACATGTATGTGGGTGTGTGTACGTGGAGCTATGAGGTTGATGTCAGGAATCATCTTCAGTAGCTCTTCCAAGACCTTCTCAACTGAGGCAGGATCTCTCAGTCAAGCCCAGAGCTCACTGATCTGACTAGTCTTCCCAGCCAGTTTGCTGTGAGGATCCCATTTTCTCCTCTGAGGCTGGAATTAATTACAGGAGAGTCACCATGCCCACCCAGCACTTACATAGATTCTAGGGATCTGAACTCAGGGCTTCATGCTTGTGCAGCAAGCTCTTTACCACCAAGCTAACTCCCAAGTCCCCTGACAATCTTTCATGAGAAACATATTGGCCATGGGGGAAGGAGGAACTCTCCATCAAGGCATTCCAAACCTCCTAGTCATGACCCATTTTCACCCAAGAAATTTTTATGTGATTCTGAGTATGTTTGTATATAAAATAGGTAAACTAATCAATTACTAATAATAAATCATAAATTTATTTTAAACAATTATTTGATAGTCATATTATAATTTATATTTGAGATTAAATCAAATTTGCATGCCAATGAGAAGATATGCATATTTATTTTTACATAAAAGATTAAATCTTGATCCAAATATTTGCTACTGCATAAGAGAGAACATGAAGGTTCTTCAGAGTTCATGGATATTTTGATTTTATAATCAATGCTGAGAATGTCACTTTGCATAAATTATGCATACTGCTAAATGCCATAAAACAAAAATTTTAGAAATTCTTTCCTAATCCTAAACTCAAGACAACAGCTCAAACAGAAGTTTTTCCAAAGAAATGTCTACAATCAGATCCACAGATAAACGACTTTGATGCTTAATATACTGAGCAATGGTGGTAGACATTTTGAGTCTTTATTTTCTGTAATTAAACCATTATTTTCTCTAAGAGCAGAAAACTTCACACTGCAATTCACAACACAGTCTTGAGTCTGAGCAGAGCTGTCTGGGACAGCACTTGGTGTCTCCTGGCCAGATAGCATGCACAGGGCACATACTGGTGTCCAAAACCAAGGCTACAGAGAAGTCATGTGATGCAACACAGGTTTGTCCTCCCAGAAACACCTGATTCACCATGACTTGGATTTCTGAATGAATTTTTGCTTGTTATACATTCAGAAATCTTTTACTTTGGCCAAATTTTCTGGTGCCCCCTACACTCAGTTATGCACCCCCCACCCCCGCTTTGGGACTGTGACTCAATTTAAGAAGCTCAAATCTGTATGACATCCTGAAGAAGACTAAAGTATGAAAGAACATGACACAACAATGTTGGATGTGTGTGTCTGTTAGATTCCAGCATGTTCAACACCTTTCAAGCTTTCATGTGAGCTCTGGGCTCTGAACTCTAACAGTGATTAGCAATGTAGATCCATCGAGTTCAACAAATGAATCACAGGTGAAATTGCCCACATGTAGGGACTGGGTTGGGTGTAACTATTCTATCACCAAGTCATACCCAAAACTGTTCTAAAAAACTGTGTTTGTGGGCACTGGAGTGATGGCTCAGCAGGTAAAGGCATTTGCCTTGCAAACCTGGCAACCTAAGTTTGGTCTCTGGAACACTCAGAAACGTCATACACACGCTGCTGTTCATTATTGCTTATAAAATCATGTTTGCTATTGGAAAATAAAAAGGTCACTGACAAAAGGTCTCTCTCTCTTCCCTACCACCAACTGACTCAGCCCCTTGCCACCTGCAACTCACCTGACATAAGCAATTTCTTGAGAGTTCTTCACAAATATCCTTGGTCTTCATAAATACCAAATGTTAGGCCAGTGAGATGGCTCAAGTCTGATGACCTGGGTTCAATTCCCCGGAACCCACATGGTAGAAGTACAGATTCCCATAAGTTGTCCTCCAATCCCTACACTGTGTCATGGTATGAGAACCCGTGGGTCCTCCTTCTCTGTCCCATGAGTAAACATATATATATATATATATATATATATATATATATTATATATATATATATATAAATCTCCAGTGTGACCAATAAGACAAACATGTGACTTTTTACACCAAAGCTCCCTTCTCCAGAAGTATCTGGAGTTAACCTACGAAAACTATGTCAAACCTCTTTAAGCTCCGGTTGAACTTCAGGTGCTAAAATGCCAAACGGCAATGTTTCCATGTTTTTCCTGAATGCTGACAAAGCGTCCTGAACAAGCCTGGTCCCTGGGGTCCGATGGGAGAAGTGGAGATCCAACAGTAAGTGGAGGACTTCTCCCTCAGCTAAAAACAGAACAGGGCAACCTCCCTCACCTCCAAGGGACTGCTGCTGGCAGAAGCCACGAGTGCAGGGGAAACATCTGGCATGTCTGGCCCTTCCCCCTCCCTCCTCCAGTTTCTCCAGCGCTTCTTCCAGACGACAGGGAAAGGAAAGGCCGATCCCCACCATCCACACTGTTTTAAGCAGCGGCTTTGACCTAATTCTGCTTCAAAGTACTACACTCTCCCTCCTCCCTCCCACGGACGCCCACCCGGCTGCCGAGCAGAGAGAACACTGCGGAAACTTGGGCCAAATGGGAACCTGGGATGGCAAAGCCTTTGAGAAAACAGCTGTTTGTTTGTTCGTTTATTATCATGTTTCTGCTCCTGTCTTTGATTACAAGAGTCTGTTGGGGGAAAATAATGATCTTTTGCACTTTAGAGGCGTCTGTGCTGGGCTCTTCCAACCTCCATTCCAATTCAAAGCAGCTCTGGAGAAAGGGGGTGGAAATAGCATGCTTCAGCTAAAAGCCCCTGTCAGACAGCCTTCTCCCAGCCTCCCTCACTGCGGCCTTTATGTGCAGTCCCGGAAGGAGGCCTGTGGCAGGGATAGGGTCCTGACTCCAGAAGCAGCCGTCTACAGTGGCTCAGCCTGTCCCTCACCCCCACTGTGGGTCCTCCTCCTCAGCAGGCCCTGAGGAAGCAGATGTCTTTCAGGCTGTCCAGCATTGCTCCAACCTCCACCTTCAGGTCATTTCCCTTCTGAGGAAACTGCCCAGTGTGACGCTTCCCTTTTGTGGTGACCGGAAGTACTCAGGAAACTGCCCAGTGTGTGAAGCCTCCCTTCTGTGGTGACCGGAAGTACTCAGATTGTTTCTCTTCCTGACTGGGGATGGGCGGGTGGGGTTGAAACCTAAGGCTTGCCCAAGTGACACTCCCTCCCAGACTCTGGATTGTTCCAGAAGGCCAGCTGCGCAGTGAGCAATTGGCGTTTCTCCCAGGATCATTGCTTAGGTCGCCACCGGGACTCAGACCCCTTCTGGTGGAGTTTTGCCTTGATTTTTCTCCTGCCCTCTTGCCTCTTCCCCTTCCTCCTGGGGAAGCCATGGAAAATAGAACCCATTTTCCCTAAAGCCAGTCTGAAAATATGTCTCTACTCTGTTCCCTGCTTCTTCACGTAAAAGCTGACCACAGGCCCTGAAGATATGGCTCAGAGGTTGAGTACTGGCTGCACTTGAAAGGGACCTAACCTGGATTTGCTTCCCAGAACCCACATGGTGACTCACAGACACCTGAAACTACAGTTCTAGGGGATCTGCTGCCCTCTTTTGACCTCTATGGAAGTCAGACATACATGTGGTACATATATATACACGTAGGCAAAATATCCATAAAAATAAGTCTAAAAAATAAATAAAAAGAAATCTGACAACAAATGTTGGTGAGAATATGGGGAAAGGGGAACTTTTATTTGCTCCTGATGGGAGTGCAAATTAAAACAGACATGTGGAAATCAGCTCAGAGTCTCCAAAAAAATAATAATAAAAATAAAAATAAAATTACCATGTAAC
This sequence comes from Cricetulus griseus, assembly GCF_003668045.3. Taxonomy (NCBI): domain Eukaryota; kingdom Metazoa; phylum Chordata; class Mammalia; order Rodentia; family Cricetidae; genus Cricetulus; species Cricetulus griseus. The sequence goes on along the minus strand of NW_023276806.1, from coordinate 52,519,484 downwards.
CCACCTATACCATTCCCAGACCTTTGCCCAAAGAACTCTATAGCCTACCTTAGAGATATTTGCACATCTATGTGTTTATTGGTATTGAATTCACCACAGCAAGGAGACAGAATCAACCTAACTGCCCATCAGCAGGAGAATGGATAAGGGAAATGTGGTATATGCTATAGAGAAAATGAAATTTGCAGGAAATGAATGGATCTGCAAAGCATAATTCTATGCAGGTATAAAAGTAAACTCTGGAAGACAAAAAAAAAACCCACATTCTCCCTCATATATGAATTGCAGCCTATAATGTATACATGAATATATGTAAATGGGCATTAAGTATGGGTATAGTCTAAAATTTAGAAAATGGGATAATATTAGGTGATGAGAAGGATTACGATGTAGGTGAAGGACACATGAGTCATAAGAGAGAGTATAAACTCGTTATTTTTTCCTCAACTCTGTCATGGCTGTATGCATGTTTTTGTGTTTGTTTGTGTGTGCGTGTGTGTGTGTGTGTGTGTGTGTGTGTGTGTGTGTGTGTATGTGTGTGTGTATGTGTGTGTGTGTGTATGTGTGTGTGTATGTGTGTGTGTGTATGAAAGAGAGAGAGAGAGAGAGAGAGAGAGAGAGAGAGAGAGATGTGAATTCAACTCTGTATACTGAAGTAGCAATAAACATTTTGTATTCCCAAAGAATCCAACCGCTGTTACTACTATGAGATATGATTGTGAGATCTGGGCTTGCTTTTAATTCCATCAATCATTAGTGCAACAGGAGTTAAACACACTAATCTCTGGCACATTCGTCACATAGACTCACTTAGGGAAAAACGATTTTTAAAAAATTATTATTTTGGGGTGGAGAATTTTATGGTTTAAGGACAAAAATTAAAGTCTAAAAAACAAAAAGTTGCCGGGCGTTGGTGGCGCATGCCTTTAATCCCAGCACTGGGGAGGCAGAGGCAGGCAGATCTCTGTGAGTTCGAGGCCAGCCTGGTCTACAAGAGCTAGTTCCAGGATAGCCTCCAAAGCCACAGAAAAACCCTGTCTCTGAAAACCCCCCCCCCAGAAAAAGTCAAGAAACTCTATGAAAGAAAATGAAGAGAGTGCACACAGACAAAACGGAAGGTTTCTTATGTTCACAGACTGGTAAGCTGTTACATTGTCCACACTACTGAAAATGATCTGCAGATCCCATGTAACTTCTATCAAAATACAGAAACAGAAAAAGAGGGGACTGGGATGCAGGTCAGTAGTACAGTACCTGCCTAACATACATGAAGCCATAGATTCAATCCCCAGTACTGGAGAGAAGTGTGTGTGTGTGTGTGTGTAGAGAGAGACAGAGACAGAGACAGAAAGAGAGACAGAGAGAGAGAGAGAGAGAGAGAACTTTTATGAACTCTCCAACCCCAAAATTCCAAAGCAATCCTGAGTAGAAAGAGTAAAGCTGAAGGCATTGTAATTTCTGACTTCAAAACATACTGCAAAGCTATAGTAACCAAACAGCAAGGTACTGGCCCCAAAATAGATATAGTCCATTGGAATAGAGAACCAGGAATAAATCCACATATTCACAGTCAACTGTAACATACATTGGAAAATGAAATTTCTTTTTATAATGGTTCTGAGTTAGCTAGACATCCATATGCAGAAGAAACTAGATTTCCATCTCTCACTATGTAAAAAAATCAACTCAAAATGGATCAGACTTAAACATTAAGACCAACACCATGAAATCAGCAGAGCAGGACACGGGAATACTTTGAGATATGAGCAAAGAGTTTTTGGCTATGGTCTGCCCAGATAGGTAAAAGCTGACAAGTAGAAAGAGAACAATGATTCCGCCCACAAACAGATTAAGGAAGGGAGAATATTTGCCAATTATTTTTCTAACAAGGTATTGACTTCCAGAATATATTCAAGGAATTAAAATAACTCAATAGAAAACAAAACCCATATCATAATCATAAATCAGTTTAAAAATAAGCCAATCCTTAGATTTCTTCAAAGGAGGTCTACAGAAAACAACCACATGAAAAACAAAAACAAAAAACAAAAACTATCATCAATCACCGGGGAAGAACAAATCGAAACCACACAGTGTGGGTCTTCCTAGTAGATAGACAAAGTTCCCAAGCCTTTTTGCCACCATGTACCCCTCAACCTAGACCCAAGCATGGAGCCAGGCATTGGCTTATAGTGTATCTGAGGAACTGTAAATATGAGATTCTGACCCAAGCTCCGCTCCGGAGACCTTTACCAGTGTGACCTTAAGTAAGACCACATTCCTTTCCTACCCTCAGTTTGTTCACTTGTGGAGTAAAGACATGAATTTAAAGGATGCTGAGATTTGGCCCTGCTTTCTGAACACTTCAAGACATCATGAAATGTGGGGGTCCTCGTTCAAACCCAGTTCTCTGGAACAGAGGCTAGCATCAACATCTTGTCCAGCTCCTCAAAGGTTTGTGGAGCTCAGGTGCTTGCTGTGTGTGTGTGATGGATGGTGTGTGTTTGGTGCTGGGGACTGAACCCCACACCTCATGGATGTTTAGCTGCCTCCCATCCACTGAGTCTTGTTAAGTCAAATTTGAAAGTCACTGGCCAGAAATGTTCCAAGGCCTCCTTCAGTATTCAGATTCCTAAGAAAATTAATGATGTTCTCATCTGGCAGAGAGCGGTTTTGAGTGGCCTGCCTTGTGGTCCAGGGAGGATGGCCACTTGCTGGTGAAGGGCCCACTGGTGTCCTGGGTAGCGCTTCAAAGCTTAATCATCCCCAGCATGGGAAGAAGCTGCTCTCACTATCTCATCAAACATCTCAGCTCAGCAATTCGCCTCCCCCTCTGCGGCTTTTGTGCTAAAGGCTGTGGGGAAAGCTGGCCTCAAAGCTCTTGAAGACACTGGCAAGTATCTCTTGACTGTGAGCCTTTTCTATTCCTAGTGTATCTCCCTCCGTGACGCTGTTAGTATCGCTCATGTTTATCTATTTCCTTTGACATTTTTAAAGTGTTTCCAGTAATTTAGAGTGGCCCTGAGCTCCCTACGTAGCCAAGGATGACCCTGAACTTCTGATCCCTCCTCCCCCTGCCTCTACCTCCCTAATGCTGGGATTGCAACCATGTGCCACCATGCCTGGGCTTAAGCATTGCTGGGGGTAAAACCAGGACTTCACACACGCTAGGCAGCATCTTACCCACTGAGCTACATCTCCAGCCCTGTCAATACCTCCTATTCGGACCACCCAACAGTTTCTTACTCCTTGTGGTGCTTTGAAAGAAAATAGCCTCCAAAGGGAATGGCATTATTAGGAGGTGTGGTTTTGTTGGAGTAGATGTGGTCTTGTTGGAAGATGTGTGTCACTGTGGAGGTGGGCTTTGAGGTCTCATATGTGCTCAAACTATGCCCAGTATCTCAGATCACTTCCTGTTTTCTAAGCCAAGATTTAGGACACTCAGCCACTTCTCCAGCATCATGTCTGTCTGCAAGCCACCATGTCACACCATAATGATAATGGACTAAACCTCTGAAAATGTAAGCCACCCCAATTAAATGTTTTTCTTTTATAAGAGTTGCTGTGGTCATGGTGTCTCTTCACAGCAATCCAAACTGTAACTAAGACACTCCTCTTCTGATGTTCAGTATCTCCTGCCTTCAGCCTCTCCTTCACAGTCCCCACAGGGACTTTCCTAAGCCAGCCTTCATTTCATCACCTCTGCCCCAGAGTTCTCTATCTCCCAATCAAAACCAGATTCCTCCTGTCATTCAAGGCCTTTCAAATCCTCAAGACATGACTCTACTGTACCTCCTTCAGGCCAATCATCACTTGGAGGTGGTATGAATAAAGGATATTGTATAGTATGAAAATGTGACCGTGACTTTTATTGTACCGTTAATAGCTTCAATAAATAATAAATGATCCACTTTGGGCTCAGGAAGCTGTGTTGAATTCTTTTCACAGGATTCCCTAGGCTGATGGAACCCCCACCACTGTCTGATTTTCATGGCAAAACGTTTATGGAAATGTCAGAGGTGCTAGAAAATGTCAGGGGTGCTGAGCAATGCACAGAGCTCAGGTGGGGAAACCTCTCTGCCCCTCCATTTGCTTGTCAATGGCTTCTCTCTCTCTTCTAGGGTCTGCCCAGATCTTAACTCCCAGCCCAGAGCAAGCACCCCACCCTGCCATCTCCACCTGAGTATTTTCAGCATGGACAAGTCTACAGGGACCCGGAACATGACTGTTCCTCTAGCTCGCCAGCTTCCTCCATAGCCTGCCTTCCTGTGCTGCTGCTCAATGCCCATCATGAGCTAATTAAATGAGCATACTTGACCAGTCAACCATCTTTATTTTCCCAGATTCCAAATAAACAGCTTCCTCTCCTCATTAGCAACCGGAACAGGGACATACCCACCATTCCTGGGGCCCTTCCCCATTCAGCACCTGTGACAGACATGGTTGTCAGAGCACTTGCCCTTAGGTGTCAGGTGACATGTACACTCAGAATCCTCCTCAACACAGTTTCCCAGGAAGGTTATACCCATCAGTCAGAATGCACAGGTGCCTAAGACATTCCTTCCTGCTTACCATCAGCGGCCCAGCTGGTTAATAGCTGATGTGCTTACTAGGCAAGCTCCGAAAGCTTTAATTTCATCTCCCTATGGAACCCTAAACTAGAGTTACATCCAGTCACATTCTGTCTACTCTGAGCCTTTCCGGCTGGACAATCTGGGCTATGGGTGGGCTCTTTAGAAGTCTTATTTGGTGTGAGAATTGGAATAAGACAGCTACAGTCAGAAAAGTTTCTATTAAGAACTACCCTGGAGCCGGGTGGTGGTGGTGCACACCTTTAATCCCAGCACTAGGGAGGCAGAGGCAGGTGGATCTCTGTTAGTTCAAGGCCAGCCTGGTCTACAGAGTGAGTTCCAAGACAGCAAGAGCTATGCAGAGAAACCCTGTCTCAAGAAACCAGACCAAAAAAAAAAAAAAAAAACCTTACATGGGGTGGGAAAGATGAGTCAGTGGTTAAGAACACTGACTGCTCTTCCTGAGGACGTGAGTTCAATTCCCAGCATCCACATGGCGGCTCACACCTATCTGTAACTCCAATTCCAGGGAATCTGACACTCTCACACAGACATACATGCAGGCAAAACACCAATGCACATAAAATAAGTCATAAAATAGAAAAAGATCGCTGGACGTTGGTGGTGCACGCCTTTAATCCCAGCACTCGGGAGGCAGAGGCAGACAGATCTCTGTGAGTTTGAAGCCAACCTGGTCTCTAGAGCGAGTGCCAGGGAAGGCTCCAAAGCTACACAGAGAAACTCTGTCTCGAAAAAACAAACAAACAAACAAACAAACAAACAAAAAGAGATCTACTCTGGAGGGCTGAAAAATGTGGCTCAGTTGATGGAGTGCTTGCCTAATATGCACAGAATCCTGAGTTCGATCCTCAGCACACATAAACCGAGTGTGGTGGCACACCTGGACTCCCAGCACTGGGTGGTGACCGTGCAAGTTCAGTTCAAAGTCATCTTCAGTTATGTTACAAGGTCCCCAGCAGCCTGAGCTATATAAGACCCTGGGGGGGCGGTGACATTCTGAAGATTATTCACCGAAGCTCTGCTTTTCTCCAGCTCAGGCCTATGCATATGCCCAAAGAGCTGGCTGGTCTTGAGCCATAAAGAAAGGTATCTAAGTGTCTGAAAAACCAATGACAAACTCCTCCACAGAACATGACTCCTGGGCAGGCAACAACTGGAGATACCTTCACTGTCCCAGAGCAGTGGCAAGGTTGTTAACCTGGCCTGAGAGATGGAGCCCTGTGTAATGGAAAAATGATGCATCCGGCAGATAGCAGGCAGCTATGGTTTCTTCTCTCCTACGCACCCCCCTTTCTGTTTCAAGCTGGTCACATTTCCTTGTGACTTCCATGCTTAGTCAGAAGACTTAAGAGATAATTTTCATCCTACAGAATCTTGTCCAGATAAACTATTCTCGGCTAATTAGTGATATCATCTGTAAGGTCCCTTCCTTCCTGTCGGTCATGAGTATGTACTGAACAACTGCCATGCACTATATGGTGAGCTCAAGTGTTAGAGACAATAGCCTTTGAACTCTGACTGGAGCCCCTGGAGATATGAAGATGTCAGTTCCTCTGTCAGAAAACAATACAAAACCAGTGCATTTCAAGCTGTTTCCTCTCCCCTTTAGAGCACAAGAAAGTTACAACTGGGCCAGGAGGTGGTGCATGCCTTTAATCCCAGCAGAAACAGGTGGATCTCCATGTGTTCAAGGCCAGCCTGGTCTGGGACAAAGTCCAGGACAGACAGGGTCCACAGAGAAACCCTGTCTCAAAAAAGAAGAACAGGAAAAAGAAGGAAGGAAGGAAGGAAGGAAGGAAGGAAGGAAGGAAGGAAGGAAGGGTATAACTGAATAGGAGAAAGGTGAGAGCCTGGCAGATGATCTGAGGAAATCCTACACAAGTTTGATGAAACCCACCCCCACCCTACCAGTTCTCAAGTACAGGATAACCACAGAGACAGCTGTGGCATGGGGCAGGGACTTCAGTGGTAAAGCACTAACATGCTTAAGCATATACATGTGTGTGCGTACACACACACACACACACACACACACACACACACACACACACACTTTTCTGTGTATTAGATCCTGAAATGCTTGTGCCACTTTTAGTTAATACTCTTATTGTCATATTGACACTCAAAAACATAAGAAGCAGGTACAAAGAGGCTAAAGGACACTTGAGACTAGCCATCCATCAAGTACGAGATAGGGCTGGGACTGGAACCTAGTCTCCCTCATGTCCCAAACTGCCTGAAACATACACATTCAAACAAAAACCAAAGAGCTGGTCCCTGAGCCAAAGGGGTAGGATAGATAATAGCTACAGGGACAGGTCTCCTGCCAGGGCATGGCATCCTAAATGAAGACAGAAGGCTTTTGATAAGTAGAGTGTCTGTCCACCTTATGCTTTAAACAAGACCTCAAAAATACCACTCATTCAGCCTCATCTAAATTGTCACATGTTCCCTTGGAGACAGGTGCCCCAGTGCCTAACCCGGTGAAGTTTCATGGTGTCTGTCAGGCACTGAGACAAATCTGCACGGTTCCTTTATGTTTCTACATACTGTACTTCTGCCTGCAAAACCATGTGTTGTAATTAGTGCTTAGTGAAGCCTTGCTACTGGTCCTAGGTGTCTGAAGCCCTAACTTCTGGCATACAGTCCACCTATCAGCGCAGTTCTCCATCCAGCTTTTCATCTGTAAATATTTCTTCATGCTGTAAATAGTTTCGCGTACCCCTCGGTGCCAAGCTCTGAAACCACCAAGTTGAATTTAGTATTTGCCCACGCACCTCAGAATTTGTGAGTGGTGACAGGCATGGAGAGAGAGAGACCTTCTCAAGACATCTTTGGAGTCCAGGGACCGAGAGATGGCCCCAATCTGTCCCTCTACCCCGGGAGTGGAAGCTGCAAATGAGATCGCACCGGGAAATCGATTTGTAAATAACATAAGGCGAGAATGGGGTGTGGAGAGATGGGGAGGGGAGGGGAAGAAGGAGCAGAGGCGGGGAGAGAGCAGACCAAGGGGAAGGACTGCAGCCTTGGACCGCTTTGCCTCCGCAGGCCTGGCCGAGCTGAGAGCTCAGCCGTGGGCTGCAAGCCCAGAGCACGGCCTCCGGCCTGGGAGGACAAAGCCGGAGCTCTAGCCTCACCCTCCCAACAGGCCAAGCTGCTCTGGGCTTCGTCCTGGCAGCGGTCTAGAACTTTCGGAGTCCTGCACCGCCCCGGACAGATTTAAACTCGCAGTCAGAGCTATGACAAAGGCCAGGCCTTTCTTCCATTGTGCAACCGGATTTACCGTTGAATCCCCTTACGTAAGGGCATCCCTGAGCTATGGTGGCCTGGGTAGCGCCATCAGCCGCCATTCTCTGTGCTGAAGCGCCACCTGGAGGACAGTTCCAGTCCAAACCGTTGTGTAGTAGAATTTTGTAAAAATCAGCCTCCACCCAGGGAAACAAGAAACAAGAGCTGCCTTGGGGGAAAAAAAAGGCAAAATATGGCACCTTTGAAAGGACTTTTGTTAAAGTCCTTTGTTCACCTGACGTCCTGCTATTTGATGATGGGATATTCAGGGGTTGAATGACGCGACTTCTCAACGGGACAAAATTTCTCCATGGCTTAGAACCACAGCGAACTTGTCACCTCCTCTCAGGAATTCTAAACTCTAGATCTGAAGAGCATGTGTGCTGAGAACTACAGATTGCCCTGCATCTCAGAGTCCAGCCTCTTCGTCCACCTACTGCAAAATTCAAGCTTGACTAACTTGGGGAGAAGGCCTGGGGTGCTTTGTGGGAAGAGAACTTGGGGTGGGGGTGGGGGCTTCGTGGTTATCTCAGTCAGCTGCCTCGCACTGGGCATGAACACACACCCTGGAATATTTGTTGACACTTAGCTGGATGGGCCTACAAAGGCACCAAGGATTAAGGTGTTTAAGATGAACTCCAAGTTATTTTATCCTGAAGAATTTCTCAACTAGATGGACCCAGGGAACATGGAGTATCCAATATAAAGAAAAGCAGACCAGGCTCCCAAACTGAGAAAGAGGGTTTTGTTTTTTAAATAAAGCAAACAGCTGTGGTGGGGGGGAGTAGGGGAAGGAAGCTTTCTTCTTCAGATTTTTCTACTTACTCCTTTGCCAAGTTAGCAGTTTGGCTTCCTGAAAGGTCAGGAGACCCTGAGTATCTCCAGCAAATCCCTATCAGAAAAGGAAAATGCTGGCAGTATCAGAACTCTCCCGTCCAGTCATAGTACAGAGTCATGATAACAAAAACAGCATGGTACTGATTAAAAAAACAGGCCTGTTGATCAATGGGATAGAATAAAGGACCAAAAAATAAGGCCACAAAGCTGTAGTAGCTAACTTTTGACAGAGGTGTCAAAAACATACAGCAGAGGAAAGAGAGCCTGTCTCAACCAGTGCTGAGAATATGGTTTCCACAAGCGAGGAATGACTAACCCCACCTCTCGTCCTGCACAACAGTCAACCCAAAGGTCTGGCCTGAAACTTTGAAGGTGCAGGGGAAATCACTCCAAGATGCAGGCCTAGGCAAGAACTTCTTGAACAGAGTTCCCACTGTACAGCAAATAGTGCCAATGATTGACAAGTGGAATTATAGGACATGAAGAAGCTTCTGTTTGGCCAAGGAGACAAGCACTAGAGCCCTGAAAACGGTAATAAAATCTTCACCAGCTACAGACCTTCATATGTACTGAACAGCACAAATTAAACACCAGAAAAAAATCATCCAGCCAAAACCAAGCTAATGAACTGAAGAGACGGTTCTCAAAGAAGGCAATGCAAATAGCCCATATATACTCAAATATGTGTTCAGCACCCTTACCATGGGGGAAATGCAAGCCAGAATGGCTATCACTATAAAAAACAAATGACAATCCTGGCAAAAATGTGGAGAAAGAGGAATCCATGTACACATCTAGGAACCCTGCCACTAAGGATGTTAGTATGGAGGCTCCTACAGAAACTGAAACTAGGGTGGAAGAGATGGCTCAGCAGTTAAGGACACTCACTGTTCTTGCAGAAGACATGGGTTCAGTTCCCAGGACCTATGTGGTAGCTCACAAACATCTGTAACTCCAATTTCAGGAGATCCATCACCCTCTTCTGACCTCCATAGATGCCTGGTATGGATGTGGTACATACATACAGGCAGGTAACACCTGCACATATTAAAATAAATTTTAATTTAAAAAAACTGAAACTAGAACTATACTTGACTCAACTATACCACTGAGTATACCCCAGAAGGACTCTAAGTCAACAACACATTACAGAGATAACTTGCCCATCCATGCTATACTATTCACAATATCCAAGAAATAGAACTAAACTAGATGTCCATCAATAGATTAATAGACAAAGAAAATGTAGTCATAGACAGTCTTACACCCAGAGAGAGAGAAAGAGAGAGAGAGAGAGAGAGAGAGAGAGAGAGAGAGAGAGAGAGAGAGAGAGAGAATTTGCCCATTGGGGTAACAAAAGCATGACCAATGTGGGGTAACTGACCACTTATAGATTGAATTTGAACCTGTTCTACAAGAGGGAATTTAAACCTAGTCAAAAGCCCATAGCTGAGGAGGCCACAGAGCACTAGGAGGAAAGCTATTTAAATGTACATGTTATGACCTTGGATTTCTTTCTAACAATTTATACTTTCTTATTATTGCATCTAATTATTATTATTGTTTTCTTAATAGTAAACTTTATTTTCACTGGTATTTCATTGTAACATAATTTCATAGCAGACCTATGCAAAAGATCTCACATCGAAAATGTCACCAAGAGATTTCACATACTTCTGAGCAGAACATGTGGCTCTGAGGCCCCCAACATTTTACCCCTTGTCTCCTAGTACAGAAAGGAGAGATATCATCACACAAGAATAAAACTGCATGAAGGCAGCATCTGCTCTCAGGTTAGACACTTGCCATCCCTGAATAGTAAAAGCTCATTGTCATCTCATCGTGCTCAGTGTACATTTGTAAAATGTGCTGCACTTTTTTCTTCAGACATTGTAAATGTGGAAGTTTGGAGAGTTTCCATTCTTCATGAGCCCAAGCAGGGGATTGGCTACTACAGATGGGGAGAACTCAACACGCTAATTCCAAGCTTGGCAACCATCAGCAAACTGGCACCTGCAATTAAACCTGCTGGCATAAATTTTCCAGAGTTGTAGAATCTCATCCCCATGATGCCAGCCAGGGTCCTGGATGTAGCTAGGAAAACCCACACATTCCTGGGATCCTGGGATATCTGGTAAGCACCAAGGCCTGATAGGCTCCCAAAGAAGAGTCCAGCAACCAGGGATGGCACACTATCTGCTTTTGCATAGCCAATAATCCCAGCAGTAGCAACCAGGGCTGCATAGCCAAAGCCAAGATAATGTAAAGGCACCAGTGGGCCACTGCCCTTCTGCATTGTTAAGTCACTTGGGAGACCACACCAGGCCTGCACCCAAAACCAGAGTCAGAGCCTGCAGGCCTGAACTGGAGGATGAGGGTGAGAACACAGCGAGGAAGCCGGGTCAGGAGTCCAATTATTATTATTATTATTAACATTATTTCATTTAATTATTTGTGTGTGGGGTGCACACATGCTATAACATGTGCATTAGAGTCAGAGAACAACTTGTGGGAATAAGTTCTCTCTTATCATGTGGGACCTGGAGATTGAACTCAAGTCATCAAGCTTGTCAGCAAGCACCTTTACCTGCTAAGCCATCCTATTAGCCCAATATTTATGTTTACATTCATATAGTGTTAGTGTCAACCTTGGCCAGAGAAGCCTCATTTTGTTGTGGACAATGGTTACTGCAGAGATGCTTAACCAGTGAAAGTGCTGAGGAAACTGACTGCTGAGTACTTGGTTCTAAATGAGACCCAGGGAACATCACCAAAGAGGAAGCAGAAAGAACGTAAGAGCTAGAGATGGGTAGGATGTTATGGACAGCTTCCTTCCAGCTATGACCTAGCTGCTGTACTCACTCATGCTGTACTCATTCACAGCTGTTGGTAACTGGTGTTACCCACTTAGTGCCAGCACAGCAGTGGGCACTGTCCACATTCTGTCACAGGTTAGGGATGGGCTCCTGAGGCCCCACCCCTCCCTAAGGAGCTATTGGTAGTTAATGCTTGCTGGAGGAAAGAGAGGCCTTTTCTTCAGTGGTGGCTGTTACTAGGAAGTTGCCCATGCCCCAGTAAGCACTCCCACCCATGCTTACAAAAGCAACCTCAGTTAAACTCAATGGGCCACCCACTTCCACACAAAAAATCATGGTAGTAAAGGTGGTTTAGTTGGGAAGGGGTCCAGCAGGAGGAGAAAAGAAGGTAATGGGGAGTAATGGAATAATCAAAATCATTAATATTCAGTAATATTTATTATTCATATGTGCAAATTGTCAAATTTTACGTGTTAAAAATATATAATATGCAAAGTGGAATCTTATGAAGGTACAAAGAAATATGAAATCATAAATGACATTTACAAGAAAGTGGATGTAAGTAGACAAACTAGCAAAATAAGCCAGTTTCAGAAATATATACCTAGTGTTTTCTCCCACATATGCAACCTCATCTTAAGCTACGTATGTATATGCATGTCTCTGTATGTGTAGGTTACAAACCAGAAAGAGGACCATGAGAGGGGAGGAAGAGATCCTAAGGGAACTGGGAACTAGAGAGGGTAGTTGGATACATAGAGTAGAAAATCGGAAGGGGGACTGAGGGGAGCAGAAAGGGACTGGGGTGGGGGAGAACAATTGAAGACAAAATATAGTGTCTGAAGATGCCACGATGAAACCCAATACTTTGTACATTGACCTAAATTTTTTAATTAAAAAGAAACTTGGCTTTCTGCTCCTTAGCTTGTTGGATTCTCAAGCACAACTAGAGGACAATACATGAAATAGGCAAGCTCTGGTTGTCAGAGCATCAGTGTGCGGTATCCTGGATATCCACAAAGGTGACCACATCTTCACATGTAGCAGCTGCTATCCTTCTTCAGACCAACAATTCCAACAGGCACTCCCTTGAAGGCCTTGGGAAAATGAGTGTCATGTTTGAACTTATTCAAAGATACAGATTGAGCTAGACAGGTTTTTTAAAAGAGCCCTGCGGTTTTTTCTGCTTAGACTGAGTCAGGAAACCTCTCTTAAAGGAACTGAGTATCTGCTTGTCTCTAGCAAATTAGAGACCACCAAAGAAAATGCTGTTAACAAGAAGTCGTGCTTGTCTCTATTCTTTTGCTGCTAAAAATCCCTTTTTAAGCTTTTGTGAAGATCACATGGAAGTTCATCTAGGTTTTGTCACTGCTTGACTAGTTTCAGGAAGGCGGCTCGTGGTGCCTGGTGGCTAGAGGCAGCAGGTTCCCTGTTTCCTTTGGGAACCTCAGGGTGTGGGATCATCCTACTTCTGACACCATTCTGTAACAATAAGTCTTTCCACCAGGCCGCCCAAGTTCTGCCCGCAGCCACGTTAAGGTCCCAAATAACACACAGAGACTTATATTAGGTACAAATGCTGCTTGGCCAATGACTAGGATTTCTCATCTGCTAGCTAAGTCTTAATTATCATAAATCTATATATTTTATAACACTTATCTTGTCGGACGCCAGCGACAAGCGTCCTGTCTTCCCTGGCTCACATGGAGACTCTACCCTTTCTCCTACCTTTCCCAGAATCCTCCTTGACTCCTAGTCCCACCTATCTTGTTTTCCTATTGGCCAACAGTACTTTATTTATCAACCAATAAGACAATCATACACAGAAGGACCGCCCCCATCAGATGTTCCCCCAGAAAAAAAAATGCAGCCCACATGAAGAAAGGAACATTTTCTTTTATCTAAGCTTCTAAATAAATTAGACTTATAAAAACTGAACTGGGTATGATGGCTTATGACTATAAGCCCAGCTGAGGCAGGAAAATTGTTAGTTCAAGGCCAGTCTGGGCTACATAATGAGTCTGAAGCCATCCTGACTGCCTAGTGAGATCCTGGCTCAAAAATAAATAAGATGCTAACGTTCACTTCCCTATAGTAGAAATTATTTCGCATGGTGCTGGCAGTGACCTTGTAGAAAGAGGATCATCATTACTGTCCTGCAGAGAAGAAAACAGAAGTTAAAAGAAATCTAGTCATTTGTAGCCATAATGTGAACTCAAGCATTCTGGCTCCAGAACATTTGTGATTTTCCAATATGCCACCTCCCATCCCAGTGTGAAGCCAGAATGCTAAGTACTGAGGATAATATTCTGAGAAGCAATTCAGTTTGCCAAAGAGCGCTGTGAGAGTTCATATGCAATGATGGAGACTGCATTACATGGGGGAATGTCTGGGCCAAAGAGGATCCCCAGTCAGGAATGAGGCCCATTGATGGTCTCACCACACACTACACTTTGTAGAGGGCTCAAAATGTCTCAATCCTTTGTTTCCCTCATTCCCGAATAAAGCAGCTGAACACTCTGTCCTCTTTAAAAAAAATTCCGTGCATGCATTTGTAATTACTGTTCTTTAATAGAGTCTTCCCTGGGAGTTAAGAACTACTGGAAAACAACGGGGGGAGGGGGGGGAGACAGGGACAAAAATCCATTGGAGGCAGTCTGTGGAACAGCTCCCAGTGCTTGTGAAAGTCTATAGGACTCCAGAGCTGAAAGGGCTTCCAAGGGCATCTTAGGATGCACTCTCGACTCCTCAGCATCAAGGGTGCCATCCAAACTCCACCATCAATGGCTTACCAAGATCACACTATGTGAGTGTGTGCAGAACCAGTCAGAATCTCAGTCCCACGACTCTTGGGTCAATGAACTTTTCATTTTTTCAAAGTTTCTTGTCTCCAAGCCAAATTCACCTAGGAATCCAAATCTCCAGAGCTAGCCCTAAAAAACAACCTTCTCCCATTCTCCCCAAAGCCATTTCAGACGGGAGGAGAAAGGTGGGTATGCCCCATTTTGAAAGCCTGTAATATATGGATTGCTATGCTGAGTGCCATGTTTCATTTGTTACCTGCATCAGCTTATTTACACTCTGCAAATCAGAAGGGTAGGGGGGCCACAAAACTAAGGGACTGGCTTAAGCTTCTGTGACTGGCAATAGGTGGTAGTAGGACTGGAGCCTGCTGCTTACTTTTGAAAGTCATGCGGTAAATGCAGGGCCCAGATGACCAGGAGAGACCTCTGTATGCCAGCCAGCTGTCTCCTCAGGAATGGGCAGCATCTGCCTAACCATGGAACTCCCACCTTGGCGGCACACTGGGGGCTTTAGAATCAAATTTTTTGTACTGAGGTCCAGGGGAAGGGCAAAGGGAGCATACAGAAGGACACGTTGGGGCTTGTAAAGAAAGAAAACAAGTTGTGGGGGGGGGGGTTTGGTTGGTTGATTGGTTGGTTTTTTTTTCAAGACAGGGTTTCTTTGTGTAGCCCTGGCTGTCCTAGAACTAGCTCTGAAGACCCGGCTAGCCTCAGACTCACATAGAGCCACCTGCCTCTGCCTTCCAAGTGCTGAGATTAAAGGCATGAGTCACCATCACCTGGCAAGCCTTTGTTCTTAACTAGAGCTCTGGCAAAACCATACCTTGCCTTCAGGAGCTCCAAAAATCTATGCTGATCTTAAATTCTTCCACCACTCTTAGTCATTTCACTAGCAAATCTTGCATTATGTACAACTCAGACACAAGAGAGGACTTTAAAGAAAGTGACAAACCAGTCATAATTCTTTCCTGGACCAGGGAAAGCAATGAACAGAGGCAGCCAAGAGGCCTCCCTAAATTAAGGCTGCCCAAGGATAGAAACCTGGAAATATTCACAGCTGCAGGCATGGGGGCCCTTTGCAAACTTCTGACCTCCCCCAGTACTGACGTCTCTTGTGCTCCGGGTAACGGGTAACTCAGAAAACAGCACACACTTCAAAGATGAGACAGGTGACTAAGGGCTAGGAGAGTGTGAGGGAAGGCTGGTGATGATGGCAGAGGCCCACGAGGCAGCATGCCTGCCAACATGATTCATGGCTTTCCCCACAGACCTGCAATTTATTATGATTTTGTGTTTCTCTGAAAGTCAAAAGTTCTCAACATCACATGCTTGAATTTTCTCCTTGAAAGTCCCATTTTTAGTAAGAGCAGCTTGTATAGACCCTGAGTCACCCCCTCCCCCAAGTGACACTGCAAAGAACAAGACCACCTGGGTGGCAGCAATTCCTGCTGGAAGAGAAATGTATTTCTTCTCTGACCTGCTGTTTCTGGCATGGGATACATACTCCTAGGCTTGTCTCTGGAGCTTGTTCCAAAGGATAAATAATTCGGGGTACTGTCTCCACTGCCAACACCAGTCACGTGACCATTGTTTTCAAGACCGAGAGATCCCTGGCTTTGATGGAGCATTTAGAAAAGAAACAAATTTAAACTACTCAGGTCTTGGAGCTGGAGTGATGGTTCTGTGGGTCAGAGCATGTACTGCTCTTGCAGAGGACCTGAGTTCAGTTCCCAGCACCTGTGTCAGGTGGCTCATGACTGTTGTCACTACAGCTCCAGGGGGATCTGGTATCTTTGACTTCTGATCTCACATGTGCATACGCTGACACACATATACACACAACTAGAAATATATAAAAATAATAAAAATAAATCTTTACAACCCAGACTTGCATATGCTCCAAGAGCTGCCCTGCTATTATTCTGTGTGCGGGATTCTATTGAATCTGGTTTCTCCTTGGAAAAGAATAAAAGAGTAGCTTAGAAGTACTCACTGAGCTGGGCATGATGGAGCACACCTATAATCTCAGCACTCAGGAAGGCAGAGTCGGGTAGATCTGAGTTCTAGGCCAGCCTGATCTACCATAGGAAGTTCCAGGTCAGCCAGGGCTACATGGTGAGACCTTGTCTAGATAGACAGATAGACAGACAGACAGACAGACAGACAGACAGACAGACGATAGATAGACAGACAGACAGACAAACAAGACAGGCACTTACTCTTGAATGCTCCAAACATCTCTTCTTTGCTTTTGGTCCTAGACACACTCATTTATGTGGAAGAGTCATCTCCTGCTTTCTGGCAAGCCTGCACCTCTTGTGATCCCTGGGGTGGGTAAGACTAGCATATTAGCCAATGTACTCATCTGCTTGATCTCCAGTTTCTCCTCAGGAAATCTAAAAACGTTAAGTCTCTATGCTACATTTCAACATACAAAGAACTGGAGAGGGCTAGGAGAGATGGCTCAGCTGGCAAAACCTCTTGCTGGTCAACTGTGAGGACCCAAGTTTGACTCCCCAGAACCCACTAAAACTGAATGCAGTGCCTCTGTTGTCCCAGTGCTCCTATAGAGAGATGAGCAGTGGAGACAGAACTCCCAGCTCAGCCTGTACAACTGAAACCAAAACACCCCACCTCAAACAAGGAGGAAGGTGAGGACTGACACCCAAGGGTGTCCTCTGACTGCCACGTGTGCACCACAGCACATATACCCACATTTATTCTCCCTCCTACAAATACACAGGTGTGGGGGAGGGAAAAATTAAAAACAAACAAACAAAAAGCTGACAGCTGGTTGTGGTGGTGTGTGCCTTTAATCTCAGCACTCGGGAGGCAGGCAGATGGATTTCTGTGAATTCAAAGCCAGCCTGGTCTATAGAGTGAGTTCCAGGACAGCCAGCGCTACATAATAGAGGCCCTGTTTGAAAACAAAACTGAGCATGGTGACACCCCAGTGCCTACTCTGGAGATGGAGCAGGACGATCACATACCCTGTGTTGAGTAGTGGGTTTGAAGCTAACCTGGACTACATGAGACACCATCAAAAATCAAAGACAACAAACAAAGTAACAACAACAGCAAAACAACCCTCTGACTAGGTCAGAGCACAGTCTCTTTCAGTAGAAAGGCAGTTTTTGAGCATGTGACCTTAGGCAAATCACATAATCTGGGCTGAACTCTTGATACTTGAGTAAAAGGAATCTGACCAGCCTGGCAGGGCTGCTGAAAGAGTATCTGCTGTACCGTTCTATAGATTGGGTAAAGAATCAATTAGAGCAGGCTGGAGAGGTGGCTCAGGGGTTAAAAGCAGGTGTGCTATTCCAGAGACCCCAAGTTCAGTTCCCAGCATCCATATCAGGTAGTCCATCACCAAGAAATCCAACATCCTATTCTGACCTGTGTGGATACCCATGTGCATACACAAAAATAAAAAGCTAAAAAAACATCAAAAACCCAACTTGTCTTTTTACAGTTAAGGAATCGAGAAGTAGGGAAGCCTGTTTTCTTCTCAAGGTTTTGGCTTGCACAGGGCCTTCTCAGCTAGTTCACACATGGCCTATTGTCTGGACTCCTGTGTCTGATTTTTTTTTTTTTTCTTCTTCTTCTTTCTTAGGACTCCCATCAGATCAGGTTAGGTCCTTCTCTTAGAAATCAGATCAGGTTAGGTCCTTCTCTTAGAAGACATCATTTTACCTTAATCATATCCTTCAAGGGTTATCTTGAAATGTGTTACCTGAGGTCCTGGGGAATGACATCAGCATTTCTATTTGTTAGGGACACAACTGAGTCAATGAAGACCAAAGACACAACACAGGCTTCTGGAAGGCTAGCACTTCCCCTTTGACATAATAGCTGCTCTTTGAGATCCTAATTGCAACTCCTGGCTCTCCTGCTTGCTTGTTACATGAATTTGGACAAGTACTTGACCTGTCCCATCATCTGTATTGTTCTGTTTCTTTGAGACAGGGTCTGTGGAGCCCAGGGTGGCTTCAAACTCAACAGAACTCTGGCATGTGCCTCCCAAGAGCTGAGATTACAGGTGTGTGACCTCAAGCTCTATCATCTGCAAAATGGCTGGAAGAATTTCTTCCTCAAAAAAAGTATGAAAAATGCTAAGTATGGGGAGTGCTTAACAGTATCCACAAGGGGTAAGGACAATGTGTTTGCTATTGGTTTTAAAACTTCTTCCTGCCAGGTGCTGGCCTTTAATCCTAGCACTTAGGAGGCAGAGGTAGATCTCAGTGATTTCAAGGCAAGTTTGGGTACAAACGGAGTTCCAGGACAGCCAGGGACATTACACGGACAAACTCTACTTCAAAAAGCAAAGAAACAAACAAAAACCAAACGAAACAAAAAACTTCTTCCCAGCAGTAATTATAAATCTTCATGTTTGCCTTGACAAACATACTGATAGTCTGGGAACTAAATAGACACTGAAAAAGAAACATGAAATTTCTTTTATTGTATAAATAGGTGTTTTGTCTGCATGTATGTCTGCACACCAGAAGAGGGCATCAGACCCCATCGGATTAGTTATAGCCAGTTGTAAGCTGCCCCTCATACCACCACGACCTCTGGAAGAGCATCAGCTAGTGCTCTTAACCACTGAGCCATCTCTCCAAACCCTGAAATTTCTTTATTTGTTTATTTGGGATGGAGAAATGGCTCAGCAGTTAAGAATAGTTGTTTATCTTCCAGACAATGCTAGTTCAAAACCCAGAAGCCATGTCAGGAAACTCACAAGCTTTGTGGGATCCAATGCCCTCTTCTAGTCCCTGCTGACACTGGCATACATGTTAATGCACACCACATGCATGTAGGTACCGACAGACATCAGATCCCCTGGAACTGGAGTTACAAGCTATCTCGAGCTGCTGGATGAGGGTGCTAGAGCACCAAGTGCTCCTAACCACTTAGTCATAACCTCCCCAGCTCCAAATCTGAGATGTCAAGAAACACTGGCTGAACAATGCAGCAGAGATGGCAAATTCAACAGCTCCAACAGTCTCATTTCAGCCACTACCATAAGCCATGTGAGTGACACCCACATAGCCATTCCATCTCCTTTGCAAACTGACCCATGCCTTTCCTTTTTCTTTAAACTACCTTATGACAGTTTCCCTGGTAACAAGCCACAGGCTTCCCATTCCAGAGAGCATTAGCTAGAAAATAGCAGGCCTGCTTGGCAAAGTCCTGTCAGTGGCTGCTTCACCAAGGCAGTTTCCTCAACTACACAATGCAGATTAATGCTCAGCCCCATATCTTCTAATAGGAAAGCAAATAGAGGACAGCAGGGAGTAGAAGTCACTTGGTAGGTGAAGAGGCCATCTCCAGCAGCCAGGACATACTTCAAGGGCACTTGGCCAGCTGTCTGTCTCATCCGCT
Organism: Cricetulus griseus; assembly: GCF_003668045.3. Lineage (NCBI taxonomy): Eukaryota > Metazoa > Chordata > Mammalia > Rodentia > Cricetidae > Cricetulus > Cricetulus griseus. Next base: position 52,499,762 of record NW_023276806.1, on the reverse strand, counting down.
ACCCCAGACTGTCAGTGTGGCAGATGTACACAATGAGATTGATGTGACAATCAGTCTTCAAAGAGCTGTCCTGGCCCAGAGTGACCAAGCCCGAGGTGGTAGAGCAAAGAAGACACAGAATCCTGACATTCCTCAAATACCATGTTAACCAAAGACTTTACCAAACTAGAAAATATTGCTTTCAGATTCTCTCTTGCAGAGAACTCTTTCATGACTTTCAAACCCATTTGTCTCCCAGCACTTAGCATCAGAGGACTTCTAGACAGACAAGAAGAGAGTATATAGTGCCTGTCCTGCAGAGTTCAGTTCCAGGGTGCTCCCAGCACCAGGCACAGAAAGTAGGCCTTGGTGAGAGCAAAAGAAAAACAATCTCCTCATTTTATCTTGTTTAACTATTCGAAAACTTCCCTCAAAAGGGCCCAAACAAAACACACTATTCATTCCTGTACTTAAGACAAGAGAATCATGTTTTAGCTTTATTGACATTACAGTAGACAGGACGAACACATGCTCTATAAAATATACATTCTTATGTGAGAAAATATAATCAATACCATGAAACAGCCACTCTGAACAGCACGGCGTGTATCTCTTTAGAGGTGCCTTACACCAGGGCTGCTCAGCCCCATATCCTCTAATAGGAAAGCAAATAGAGGACAGCAGGGAGTAGAAGTCACTTGGTAGGTGAAGAGGCCATCTCCAGCAGCCAGGACATACTTCAAGGGCACTTGGCCATCTGAAGATCAGCTTCTCTTTGAAAACAGTTACAGTCGCTACAAGATCACTTCACATTCAACAGCAGGCAAGTTAAGCCGCTTGCTCCTCACCTTCACTCCACTGCTTGGTCATTACTGTAACTGCAAAGAAACAACATACGACCAGAGGGAGTGGATCCAAACCACAATTTAAAGCACACTGCTGTGACAGCGCTTGCCTGGGTTAGACTCCTAGGACACCATACATCAACCTCTCCTTCCCATCCCATCATCTCACAAAGCCTACAGGTGGTTCTTGGGTTATTAGATGCTCCAAGTGCAGTTCCTAATACATCCCTAATTCAGAAACTTGGTACTTCTGTCAATGAACTAATGTCCAAAAACGAACAAAAGAAAAAGAAAATCTTGGCTAAGTCCTGAACATTTAGACCATGTTCCAAACAAAAAGTTTAAAGCAGAAAGGGAAGTGTGAGCACACCTCCATATCCTCTTGGCCTCTGGACTGGCCAAGAACACCTAACAGAAAAACTCAGCCCAGCCATCTATGGTCCCATCGTTTTTATAACCACCCATTAGTCTGCAGCAAGACAACGTTTCAGCTGAGGTTGCAGCTCTGAGGTAGAGCACTTGCCTGGTATGCACGAGGCTACAGGTTCAATCCCCAGGACCACCAAAGGAAAAAAAAAAAAGGCCCAAAGAATATGTCCCACATAAAAAGAGAACAAACATGGGGTTTGAGCTCAGTGGGACATTCACAGAGCTGTAGGTTCAATGCCAGCCACACTTACCTGTTACTCCTTCCCCTAGTAGCACATCAGTGAGTATCCAATAATGAGAAAAAGCCATCCTCACACACTGGGGTAAAACATAATAAAACTGAACTGCACCGGGCATTGGTGGTGCACGCCTTTAATCCCAGCACTCGGGACGCAGAGTCAGGCAGATCTCTGTGAGTTTGAAGCCAGCCTGGTCTCCAGAGCGAGTGCCAGGATAGGCTCCAAAGCTACACAGAGAAACCCTGTCTCGAAAACCCAAAAAAAAAAAAAAAAAAAAAAAAACTGAAACTGAACTGCAGTATCAACTCCACTCCAGTTGGGCTCCATAGGCAAGAACAAATAGTAATCAAGTCAGACATACCTACAGTCCCCACATTGGGAGGGTGATGCAAGAGGCAAGAAATTGAAAGCTCAAGGCCAGTGGGGGCTAAAAAAATTAATAATATTTTCTAAAAATCAGAGTAAAGAGTTATAATACAACACAGGCTTAAATTTTTTGTTAATGTCAGCAGTGTTGGGTTTTTTTTTTTTTTTCAGAAAAACAATGCCACCACTTCATGTTTTTAGTTGTGAACACAAACCAGATTCCTTTGTTAACCAAAGTCCCAAATGGCTTAGTTTTAGAAAAAGAATTCTGAATTGCACTAAACCAGACCCAAAGATCAAAGGAAAAACTCTCAAGTTAATGCTAACATTGCAGATGTTATAGTAACCTTGCCCATTTTCTACTCCATCAAAGAACTCTCTTAGGCATGGCTAGCAATTAGTGTCTGCACATACCTCCCCCCAAAAAGGAGACCATTTTCATTACCAGAAAAGTATGATTATTAGACTAAGATGCATACTCTACACCTTCCTGGAGATGGCATCTGTCACTTCCTACAAGATGTAAACAAAGCCTTCTATCATGTCCTTCTCTTCATAGGATAGCTGACAGTGCTAAAACTGCTTGATGAAGACTAATGGTCCTTTATAAGCCCTCAGTGGGCACTGTACAGCCTACTAAGAGTTCAAGGAAAAGGCTACTTCCTATAGGTACTTGTAAAATCAGCCCAAGAGTGGCACAAACAAATTCAGAGAGCTTATGTGGTCCCACTGAAATGAAGTGGGAACTGGCTGGGGGATGGACTACTTCTCTCAGCATTTCAGTCTGCTTTGCTCTGCAATGTCCTTAACTAACTAAATCCTAGATGGACCCTGTCCAGCCTAGAGGAAGTGTTATGAGATGCCAATTCTATCACTATTGGACGGTAGAGACTGCTTGGTCAAACATGTTCAAGTTTTTTCAGGAATTCCTTTCTCTGGGGTAAGAATCTGCTGTTATTTAAAGACCAGAGGCAGAATCTTCTCATCTGTAAACGGGTTCCTAATCAGTTATTTGAGCAAGCCAGGGATATGTGGGAGGGCAGGTCCAACACTTCACCAACCTTCAGGAGACTAGACTGACACCACCAGCAGAAAGGCCACTGCTGGAGCTTGGAGATGATGTCCTGGATAAAGTATTTCTAGAGGAACTGGGTCAGGGTCTGCTTCCTATTCTGACAGATCACACTCAATGAGTGAGCACTACAGCCTGACCACAGGAGAAGCGGCATGGCCAGCACAAACAAGCTGCAGCATATCCCCATTCTAGACCCGCGCTGCAGCTCTGCTGCTCCAGAGGACAGAAGGCAACTTTTCAATCAGACAGCAGTCTTTGCTTACTAACACTGTTGAAAAGCAGAGTGCTTTCCCCTCCCCTGAGCATTTCTTAGGCCATTAGTCCTGTACTGGGAAAATAAATACAGCTCAAGTCAGAGCAAGCAGCATCACTCTTGATCTAGCTTAACAGTTCACAAAGGCAGCTCTTCAGTGAAGTGGCACAACCCTCTTTGGTTCCTGGAGGGAGCTGGAGAGTGGCCTAGGCAGCTGGTAAACAGCCTCTTTTCAGCAGTAAGAGTCAGACGCACAGCTAGCAAGAGCAGTGTCAGGAAGGGGGCCAGCTCTTAATTTCTTGTCAGACCACTATAAAACTGGAACACAGCCCAAAAGGAAGAAAGCATGTAGTCCAAAGGGGTAAGAGGACTATATTATTTTAAAGGTTCAAAGTGGAAATGAAGAAAACATGACAATTTAAATAGAAAAAAAAATTAAAAAGCTAACAGTGGTGCTACCTGAGGAAGAAAAATTTAGGATTAAAACAAGCATGGACAAAACGTCAGAAATTCATCTCAACTTTCTGACAAAAAGCTAAGAAACCAGGTTTAGAATTCTAGAAATATACAGTTACTTATGAATAGATACCTTTAAAAGTCGAGAGCCGTCTAGCAGGAAGCTGGTATTACACTCAAAGACAAAGACAGACTGAAAGTACAGACATTTCATTAGTGTTAACATTCTTTGTTTATAGAAAGCTTTTTGGCTTAAATAATAACTGGTATAAAGGACCACTCTAAATCTACAGAGTACAGGAACTTCCATGGGACCTACTCCCAAGAACACACTTCCCTTCTTCATTGCTACATTCATGAAGGAGATTAAAAACAAAGTAAACATAAAAAAGAACAATCTTTGGTTTCCTTGTCATCAAAGTACTTTGCTGAAGGAAGACCGTCCCCAAACAAGTCACTTTCTAGGCTCACAGGGCTGTGACAAGGCTGCTGGGCTCTGGAAGAACAAGACATTTATGCTAGAACAAGATTATCACCTGGCACTTATAAACAGATGGCAAGCGATTGGATGCATGGACCTTCAGGCATGAAGCAAGCAGCTAATTACACCAAGCTCGAGTTTGTGAGCACACAATCACTAAGTACCCTGCCTCTCCACATAAGCTTCATAACAATAGTCTTAGAACTTTAAACAGAGTTCATAGACCTCACTAAACTAAGTTATGCAAAATCTGTGATCTTGAGAAGTTGTTGTCCATACAGTAACTAGACAGACATTATACATAATTTGGGCATATCAAAAACATTTACATTGTAGCCAACACACAAGGTCAATGAGTAGAAAAATTATTTATAAATGCACATATATTTACAATTAATACCCCTGGTTAAAGGGACAAAACAAATATACAACACATACACACAAAACCCACAAGAATACAAAAGCCTTTGTTCTGGTACCAGTCAGCAAAACTTGGATTCTAGCTGAAGACCTTGAATATCAAAGCTCAGCCTCCACTCTGTACTCAACACCACAGGAGAATCCCAGTCAGACTTAGGAGAGCTCGGACGATATCTCTGCTCCTTGCCTGGAAGGCAAAGTAGAATGTCAAAGTAGTGATGCTTTCTATGAGCATTCTGGGGCAATCCAGCAGGCTAAGCAGCAATGACATTCTTTGTGACAGGCAGTGCACACATGGGCACATACTTGTGGGGCCACCTGCAAGGACATTTGACCATATCGTCTTCTGCCAGGGCTGTGTACTTTCAACCTGGTACACACTTCTGTGGTACATTTCTGTCAGCCACTACCTTTTCTTTGCTTGGTGTGGTCAGATATAATTTGAAGCAAAGAGTAATGCAAATGCTGACTTTGGGGGTTCTTCTCAACTCTGAGGTAGCAAATTAACTAACTTGAGTCTCTGCTCAGATTTCTTCCTGGGCCAGCTTCATGTGCCCTCACTACCATCTTGAATGTTCCGAGTCCTACTAAAATCAAAAGTGTGGTCATGTAACCTGTGGCAGGACACAGGTGAAGAGCAGTCTGGATCTCTCTCTGCCAGTCCCTCATGTTGCTGAAGCTGTGGTGACTCAAGGACAGGCTGCTGGGAAAAGGGAAGTAGGCCTACTTCTCTGTTCATGTTCCACAGAGGCCGCTGAAATATTTCTGAAAATGAAAAATAAGAACTATCATTAATGACAACAAGAATTTCAACATTAATTTCCTAAAGCCTGATACCCTATTTTAAAATGTGTATGGGTGTTTTGCCTGCATGTATGCCTATGTATCTATCACATGTGTGTCTGGTGCCCAAAGAGGCCAGAAAAGGGACTTAGATCTCCTGGAACTGAAGTTACAGATGGTTGTGAGCTGCTGTGCTGGTGCTCCTTATCTCTAAGCCCCAGATATCCTTTTAACCCAATCACCAAAAGAAGTAAAGATGCCCAGCATCCTTGATAAGGACACTGAAATCACAATGCCAACATTAAAAACAACAAGATAAAAACTGGAACCATGAACTACCAAACCTTTATATTCAACTGAACTAATAAGCTAGTTTCTGAAATCATGCTGCTGTTTTTCACCTGTTATTTTAGTAGCTTTTCTGCCTTGAGAATTGTGTTGGCTAGTTTCATGTCAACTTGACACAGGCTGAAATTATTGGAGGGGATCTCAATTAAGAAAATACCTCTGCCAGGTGGTGGTGGTGAATACATTTAATCCCAGAACTCCAGAGGCAGAAGCAGACAGATCTTTGTAAGTTCAATGCCAGCCTGGTCCAGTTTCAGGACAGCCAGAGCTACACACAGAAAAACTCTTTCTTGAAAAGCCAAAAAGAAAATAACACCATAAGATGGGACTATAGACAAGCCTGTAAGGCATTTTCTTAATTAGTGATTGATGGGGGAGGGTCCAGCCCATTTTAGGTGGTGCCATCCCTTAAGTGGTGGTCCTTGGTTTTATAAAAAAGCAGGCTGTGGGGCTGGAGAGATGGCTCAGTGGTTAAGAGCATTGGCTGATTTTCAGAGGACCCAGGATTCAATTCCCAGCACCCATATGGCAGCTCACAATTGTCTAACTCCAGTTCCAGGGGATCTGATACCTTCACATCAATGTACATAAAATAAAGTTAAATAGTTTTTTTTTTTTTTAAAAAAAAAAAAAAGCAGGCTAATGTGGGATATGTTGATCACACTCTGACACTCCCAAGATTACCCAATAAAGCTAAACCTTAAATCAGAGCCAGTAACTCACTAACTGGAATTGGCTATAGAGAAGGCAGCAATTTGGATAGAGAAGACGCACAGGAAGAAAAGGGTGGGAACTACAGTTTGAGTTCTCTTGGTTCTGGGATGAGAGAAGAGATGTGTCTCTTGTGGTGTCTCCATCAAAAAGCACCTTTGGCTAGTTGCTACTCAGCATCTCTGAGCTACCAGGTTTTCACCCCAGCCTTTGACTTCTGAGCCTTATTGATAAACAGAGGGATAGAGACCTAACCATGGCCACAGGACCGGAAGCCCCACCAGGCCACAGCCTGAGTGGCCAGTGGGGTGCTGACTAAGGGGCTGTGGGGCACCAGACAATAATTAAAATATCATTAGATTCATGAGCAGCTTCTAAGCCAACAGAAAAACATCAGGCTAAACAAGCCATGAGGAACAAGCCAGTGAGCAGCACCCCTCCAAGGCCTCTGCATCAGCTCCTGCCTCCAGGTTCCTGCCCTGCTTGAGTTCTTGCCCTCATTGCTTTGGATGATGAACTATTATATGTAATTATAAGCAAAATAAACCCTTTCTTCATCAAGTTGCTTTGGTCATGATGTTTTATCACAGCAATAGAAACCCTAAGACAAAAATAAAATACAAAAGTCTAGACACATGGAAAAGGAATATTGTAATGACAGTTCCATGACACATAGACAATAATCATTGGTTCAGTGGAGGTATCACTTCTTTAAATACATTTTAAATTTTTTATTTTATATGTGTGTCTGTGCACCACATATACCTGATGCCCATGGAAGTGAGGTGAAGGCATCAAATCTCCTGGAACTAGAGTTATAGGCAGTTGAGCCACCATATGGGTGCTGGGAACTGAACCTGGGTCTTCTTGAAGAGTGGTCAGTGCTGTTAACCAGTGAGCCATCTTTCTAGCACAGTGGTTCTCAACCTGTGAGTCCCACCTCTTTGTAGGTCGCATATCAGATAAATATCAGATATTTACATTTGACTCATAATAGTAGCAAAATTATATTATGAAGTAGCAAGAAAATAATTTTATGGCTGGGGGGTCACCACAACATGAGAAACTATTAAAGTGTCACTGCATTAGGAAGGTTGAGAACCACTGCTATAACCCCTCTTTAAAAACATTTTAAAAGCTGAGTGTGGGGCCTATGGTATGGCTCAGCTGGTAAAGCAGCTTGCCACATAAGCTAGGGACTTAAGTTCAAACCCCAGAACACACATAAAGGCAGAAGGAGAGAACTGACTCTACAAATTTGTCTTCTGACCTTGTTATGCACTCTGTGGCACATTCCCCCAACACATACAATAATAATAATAATAATATATAAAAGTTAAAAGCCAGGTATGGTAGTATACACCTACAATCCCAGCACTCAGGAGGCAGAGGCAGAGGAAAACCCTGTCTCAAAAAGCCAAAGATAAAAAAGTTTGAAAAATAACCATTCTCTCACAGCTTCTAGTATATAAAAATCAAACAATAAGAAACAAATAGTAAACCAAAGTAACTACAGTAAGTCAGATTATCTGTACTTTAGTTTAAAAAAATGTGCATTTCTGAGCCAAATGTGGTGATGCACACCTGCAGTCAAAGCACTGAAAAAAAATGGAGGTAGGATGATTGATAGACACACACACACACACACACACACACACACACACACACACACACACACTTTCTCTCACCTACCTATCTACCTAACATTCTTGAAACAAACACCCACAAATGAAAGCAGGGCTATAAGCCAGGGAAGGAATTCTCAAGATTTAATATGCGTGTGGGGGCTGAGGAAATGGCTCAGTGGGTAAGAGGGCATGTTGTGAAAGCAAGAAGACCTGAGTTCAAATTCCCAGCACTCATAAAAAGCCAGGCAACGTCATGTATGACTGTAACTCTAGCACTGAGGAGCATGACAAGAGGATCCTGGGACCTTGCTGCCTAGTCAGCCTAGCCTTTTATTTTGTTTTGTTTTTTGAGACAGGGTTTTTCTGTGACTTTGGAGGCTATCCTGGAACTAGCTCTTGTAGACCAGGCTGGTCTCAAACTCACAGAGATCGCCTGCCTCTGCCTCCCAAGTGCTGGGACTAAAGGCGTGCACCACCACTGCCCGGCTAGTCAGCCTAGCTTAAACAGCAATCTTCAGGTTTACAAAGCAATGCTGTCTCAAAAAATATGCTCAAAAGCAATGGAGGATGACTGTAGACATTCTCCTTTAATCTCCTCATGCATGTATCTGTACATGAATGCATGCAGATCTCACACACAAAACACAAACAAAATTTAATACAAGCCACATGAGGCATATGCCCATAATAATCCCAGCATTTGCCTATTATCTCAGCCTTTGGAAGGCTAAGCAGGAGAATTAGTGTTGGATTTGAGCATGACGCCATCACACACACACACACACACACACACACACACACACACACACACACACACACACACAACGAAAGCATAGAAAAATAATCTTTGGACCACATTAAAATTTGGATTCAGATTCACTAGGTCTAGGACGGGAACACAAGTGCATGTCTAACAAGTTCTAAGGTAATGATAGCACATGCTGTGAAAATTAATTAGGATACCCTAGGCAAGGAATGGACAATCTAAGGAAGTCTCTCATTTGCTCATCTCTGTACTTAAAACCAGATTCAAATGAAGACTTCCCAGGTTAAAAGAGGTATTGTACTTTAGTTCTTTCAAGACACTGAATGTAAAGCTAAGAGACTACCTTAAATGACAATGTTCTTTTCTGACCTATACCTCTTGGGGAATCTTTAGAACTGGTTGGTCTCTTACAGAGCACATCTTCAATTTCATGTCAGATCATTTATTGCTGCTAGAAAAGTCCCTGGAAGCAACACTATACCTTCCTCTGTGACCCTGCAATTTTTGCCCTGTGCCCTATCCCCAATGTTCTTCCTCTGAGAGGAAATGACAGCTGATTGGTCCAGAAAGAGCTTTGTTTTGCTGACATGGGTAATGTGATGCCGAGATTGCTTGCCTGAAAGAAGAGCAACCAAACAAAACATTTTAGGCTTCTCATGCCATATGTTCAGCATTTCAAATCTCCATTATTTAAATGAAGTTAAGCAAAAACCTCTAGTTGACACTAGTTAACAATGGCAATTATTCCAGCATACTAATTTGTTTATTTCCTGTGAAATGAGTGTGCTACCAACACAACAGAAGGGCAGATCAGGTGAAAGTGAAATCAAAAGCTCCCATACCATTGCTCATCTGTGAGAAGGGAAGCTTCTCATGCATCCTCTCATGGTTTGTGGGAAAGGCAGACAGCTCTCTCTCTGTTGATGGTATCAGACTTTCCAGAGTAGCAGCATCTTGGGGAGGATGTGACAAAAATGTCTCTTTGGGCATCTGAACCATGAGGCTGGACAGGGTCTGGTCTAAAACATCCTCCTCAGCAATATAGGTGTATGGACAGTATTCTCGGGTCCTTGAGTAGATGTTGGCATTGTCATAACAATCTGAACAGATCACCCGGGTACCAGTGCCACCTAATAACAACATGGAAAAGAATCCAAATGCTTTTCTGTTAAGGCATAGTTTTGTCATAATCAACTTTCTTTAACAGTTGTAGCATTTACTGCACACATACTTTATAAACGAGGTGAAATTTCAAGGTCTTTATGAGAATTATCTCATGTTTTCCTCACAACATCCCCACAGAGCAGATACAATTCTCATCTCCATTTTATAAAGTTATAACAGAAGGAAGAGCTAAAACTATACCTTCCTCTGTGTAAACCTAGGCACTCTGGCTTCAGAGCCCATGCTTTTGAATTCTCACGTTAAATCTTGCCTAGCCTGTAGAGTCTAAACTCCATCCACTGGATCCAAGACAGGCCTGGACCCCTGCTCTGAGATACAGCTTGGCTTGAGCAAACTAAAGCAAATAAGGTGTTACCATGACATGAGAACCCATGTTACTTTTATGAGTCAAGAAGTTAAGCAGCAGTAGCTCCTCCACTATCCCTAGTAAACCCACCCTCCTGTGTCTTGTCTCTTCCTACAGAAGTGAGGGTGTGATGAGGAAGCAAGAGGAGGTTCTAGTCACTTTACTAGGGACTGAAGTCTCCATTATAGGCTGAAAGTCATTTTTCCCTTTAAACTTTACTAAGTATCTACCTGTCAGCAGAACCAAATGTCCTTTGGATGTTATCTGAAGGATGCCCATCTCTAAAAGGGTAAGAAACACTTGAAAGGAGTTTCTAGAAAACCTCTTGTATTGACAGAGACCCAGGAGCCTCAGCTGTGTCCTTCAGTTCCTGTTTAAGGGTAATGTGTTTCTTTTGTAAGATGGCCTTCTTCTCTTGTTAAGACTTTACAGTCAATTTTCATTCAATTTTGCATGTAGTTAAATGTTCTAAGTGTTTTATCTTAAGATATTGCTTCAGGCTCATGGGAAAACTATACACTGAACAATAAACCCACCAGAACAGACTGAAATTGTAACTATGAACAGCAAAGTGCCTACCTTCGGTGCCTTTGTGTATGTATCCGTTGGCAGGAGGCATAAGTTGCTGATGACTGCCTGCCTCAGAGTTACTGTAGCCTTCCTGTGGTTCAGACAGTGTTCCTTGGGAAGACAAATAGCTGGGAATGTCTGCAGGCAAATTAAGTTCCTCTGTAAAGAGACATCTGTAACTCTCAAACTCAGGCAGTTAAAGTCAACACTCAGAAGGCAACTTTGTAAGTGTTCCACTTTGACACTGGCCTGGAGAACAGTATGCACTTGGGACCCTAACAGCTCTTCATCCTTCCCTAACATTCTTCTCAGAGTCTCATTTTACAAGTGTGACTTGGTTTGTAGGTGCAGTATAAAGTGCTTGCCTAACATGTACAGGCTGTGAGTTCACTCCCAGAACTACCATCAGAGGGCTGGGGGTGAGGGGTTACCAAAAGAAAAAAAAAAAAAAAAAAGAATAAAATCTTACCTATAGCTACACTTCCACCATCTCTCTACCTGGACCCCCTCTCTTACAGATCCTGGGGTAGTGGGGTAAAAAACCTACTCACTCACAAGGGGTCAACTCTCCCCTAAAACAGAATATGGTGGAAATGAACCTTACATGCTAAGGAAAGAAAGCAAAAACAAAACAAAACAAAATATAACTCAGCTAGGCATGCTTCACCACACCTGTAATCCCAGCACACTGGAGGTAGAGGCAAAGGATCACTGCAAACTCAAGGCCAGTTTGTGAGTTCTAGGCCAGCCAGGGCCATACACTGAGATCCTCTTAAAAGAAAAAGAACAAACTGGGCTTGATGGCACATGCCTTTAATCCCAGCACTCTGGAGGCAGAGGCTGGCAGATAGATGTCCAAGTTTAAGGCCAGCCTGGTCTAGAGAACAAGTGCTGATAGCCAGGGGTACACAAAGATCAAGAACAAGAAAATATATCTGTAATACAATTCTAAGAGCTAAATTTGGGGGGGGAAATATATATATATATATAATATATATATATATATATATATATATGAATTTCTAAAACTATTTCCCCACATAGGTTGTTATCTCAAAGAAACTGGGTATTTTATCAGAAAAACTTCTTTATACCTCTTATCAAGTAATCAATCACAGTACTCCAGCTTTTTAACTTTTACTAAATCCTACATTCCTAAGAATACGCATGTGTCATCTGGGTACCACTTACCTGTATTTGTGATACTGTAGTCTTCATTCTTCCTTCTCATGTGGTAAATAACAATGACCCAGATCAAAGAAGTACCCACGACACAGCAAACCACAACAATGATAACAATGCCAACTGTGGTCCAACCATCATCCTCATGTCCAATGCTATTCTGAGAAGAGTCACAATTGGGGGATGAAATGACATTTAAGTAAATATGTCCCCGTTCTGTCCCAAGAGTATTAGACATAATGCAAGTATATTTTCCAGCATCTTCTAGCCCAGCATCTACAATGATGAGAAGCTGATTAGCTGCAGCAAAGAAGTGTCGTTCTGTTACTAAGAGTGGTCCATCATCTTTGGTCCAATTGAGGCGAGGAGCAGGACTCCCTCCAGCTATGCACTGCAATACTGCCGTTTCACCTCGGGTGACAGTCTTGTCCTCAAGAGGTCTAATGAATGAGGGTGTCTCTAATAGGAAGTGAAAAATACTAAGTTAGGAAAATGATACTCTAAATTGTATAGAACTAAGACTATTAAGAGTATGATGAAATGTGAACTTTCATGAAGATTTAACAGTTAATGTTTCAGAAACACAAAAGCCTCAAAAAAGAAAAGGAAATCTAAATATGAACTGGTGACTGTAAACCCATCTATTCTACTCAGGAGGTCAGAGTAAAAAGATTGCAAGTTAACATCCATCTCAGCAACTTAACAAGATGTATCTCAAAAAGAAATTGAAGCAGGGCTGGGATACTAACTAGCTCAGTACAGCACTGGGCTGACACTCACAAGCCAGGGCTACTAGTCATTAATACTGGGGATTTCTACTGTTTTTGAGGCAGGTTCAACTATATAAGCTGACCTAGAATTCTTGATCCTTCTGCCTCAGCCTCTAAGTTAACACACTTCTTTTAAAGGTTTTTGACAATCAGATCAGAGTGGCTCACCTGTAACACATAGTGAGTTCTCTGGGGTTATTTATAGAGGGAGGAGAAGACAACCCCATAAAACTCTAATATCTAAGAAAACAGAGAACTGAACTCCAGTATAATTTGTCTTGGATTTGGGTTACATAAAAAACATGTTTTAGCCAGGTGGTAGTAGCACACACCATTAATCCCAGCACCCATGAGGTAGAAGGAGGCAGATCTCTGTGAGTTCTGGACCAGCCTGGTCTACAGAGAATGTTCCAGGACAGCCAAGGCTACACAAAGAAACTCTGTCTCAAAAAACAAAAACAAACAAAGCAAAACACGCCCCCCCCCAAAAAAGAAAAAGAACAAAAAAGTAAAAGAATCACAACAAAACCTCCAAATTGTTTTTCTTGCTTTTCAAGGCCATGCCTAGCTCTCAGAGGCTCCAGTAAAGCAGCAGTCTTAACAAAGTAAGCATACCTAACACAGTGAGTGAGGCATTTGCTGAGAGGCCTCCTGCTATATTCTGTGCCATGCAGCTATAGATTCCCATGTCTTCTATCTTCACATTGGCAATGAAGAAGACATCATCCTCAGGCATGACGTGCATTCGTCTTTCTCGGGCTGCAGGAAAATCAGTGCCACCGTCTTTCTGCCAGGAAATCTGAGGTGCAGGGTGCCCCTCTGCAGCACATTCTAATCTGGCCATGGCGCCAGTGCGAATAGTTAGATCCATTGGAGTCTTCAGAAAAGATGGCATCTCTATTCAAAAAAATTACAGAAAAAGTAGACAAAAGGAAAACATGCAGAAGCACACAAATCTAATAACCTAACAGACAAAATTCTAATATAAAGTAATGCACCATTTCTTTGAGAAAACATATTCTCTGGACTGACGATGAAGCCAGCCAGCTTTTGAAAGCTTATGTCTCACCAGCACATGTGGAGCATAGTAGCATAGTACTTCTAGACTATACACCATGACTCCATGACTATCTGACCATATTATAGGAGGAACGAAATTAGAAAGCCAAAATCTTTCCTGAAAGCCAGTTTAAAACTTGATATTTAATAGTACTCTTTCATTTAGAAAGTTAAATGAGCCTTCCTAATCTAACATCAACAGGTGTCGAGAGAACCATGGGATTTTTTTGTTCATTTGAATTATGCTTTTAAAAACTTCTTTTATGAAACACGGGAGTGGGGTACAGAGCTGGAGAGTTGTCTCGGTAGTTAAGAGTACTTATTGCTCTTGCAGGACTCAGGTTCAATTCCCAGACCCACATGGCAGCTCACAACTGTCTGTTACTCCAATGCTCTCTTTCAGGCCTTCATGGCCACCAGGCATGCATGTGGTATGGACATACATGAAGGCAAACCACTCATACACATAAAATAATAAAATAAAATCTTTTTTAAACACTAGAAATTTAAAAAAAGGAAACAGGAGCAGGGCACAAGTACATCTTTTGGTTGCGCACAGCCTAAAACTCAATCTCACAGACAATAAACCAAGCTACTGTGGAAAACTTTTTAGTAACCACTAGGAGAGTTTTATTTTTAAAATGATTGTGGCCATATCCAGAGAACTATAGAGACCACTGGACCTGGAGATGTCCTAAACATGGTGAATTTATTAGAAAAAATTCATAGTTTTCAGAAAATTGTGATTTTGTAAAGAAAATTAAGACTGTCAAAAGAATGTCTTCAGGCTGGGCGTTGGTGGTGCTTGCCTTTAATCCCAGCACTCGGGAGGCAGAGGCAGGCAGATCTCTGTGAGTTCGAGGCCAGCCTGGTCTCCAGAGTGAGTGCCAGGATAGGCTCCAAAGCTACACAGAGAAACCCTGTCTCGGAAAACAAAAAAACAACAAAAAAGAATGTCTTCAGAAGAAACAGAAATGGAAGTAAGCATCTCCTAGGGCAAAGAATGTAGGACAGTGTATCAGAGACAGACATTGGGGTTCAAGCTTCAAGCTGAAGATGAGAAAAGCAAAGCAGCCAGCCACTAGCTCTTACCTCTACCTCAGACTGAAGGGGGTACTGTGTCCCTCTGATTGCATCTCCAAACTGCACTGCTCTCCACCAAGTCTCAGACTGCAATCCCAGACTGCTATGCTCTCCTCAATGTGGCTGAAGATTAATTCTCTCATGAGACCCTTTGCTTCTTCCTTTTATACATCTCAAATCCTGGAATTAAAGGCATGGGATCCCAAGTGCTGAGATCTCCCTTGTGTGAACTGTTGCTCTTTAGGACTAGATCAATTTCAAGTAGCTCAGTGTGGCCTTGGAATAACAGAGATCTATCTGCCTGTTTTCTGAGTCCTGGGATTAAAGGTGTGTGCCACCACCAACTAGCTACATGGCTAGCTAGTATAGCTGTTGGGATTAAAAGTTTGTATCACCACTGCCTGACCTCTATGGCTTGTGGCTAGCTTTGCATTCTGAACCCTCAGGTAGGCCTTATTAAATCATAAATAATATATCACCACAGGATAGTTAAGTATATGGGTAATCCAAAAGTCTACCCCTTCCATATGCCACAATCAAGAGAAAATAACACCAAGAGCTCCCTTCAAATATGGAGCATGACCTAATTTTCTTGATCAAGTGACTTATAATTTAGATATAGAAAGTTTTTTAAAGTACTTTTGCCCATCAGGATGTCCTAATAAGCATGGCATATATCATGGCATATATTCTAGAAATATATATATTTCAAGCACAATTCCTTACCATTCACAGTCAGTTTGGCTTTCTGTGAATAATTAGAGCCAAAATGATTAGTAACAATACACTGGTATTTCCCTTCATCTGTGAAGTTCACACTGAAGAGGTGCAAGACACTAGTATATTCCAGCGCTTCTCCAGCCTGCTGGCGATAACGAACAAAATTCTCAACATCCACATCATACAGGATTTCACTGTCCTTGCGCCATACAGTGGACATGGGTGAATCACTGCTGCTCACTGCAGTGCATGTCAGAGTCACGTTAACACCTCTTAAAGCAACTGTGCTTTCAGGATGTGTCCTTATTTGAGGCTTCAGAAAATCATCTAAAGGGAATAAATGCAACAGTGGCCAAGTCAGTTACTTATTTTTACTTTAGATTCAATTTAAAACAAATACTGTAAAACTATAAGCTTCATTCACACAGGTTAAGTTGAAGGAGACTATAAAGAGGTTTTTTTTTGGTTTTTTGTTTTTTTGTTTTTTTCTTTGTTTTGCTTTCAATAATTTATTTTATTTGCACTGGCGTTTTGCCTGCATGTATGTCTGTATGAAGGTGTCAGATCTTGGAGTTACAGCCAGTTGTTAGTTGCCATGTGGGTGATGGGAATCAAACCCGGGTTCTCTGGAAAGAGCAGTCAGTTCTCTTAACTGCTCAGCCATCTCTCCAGCCCCATCTAATCCCTGGCTTAAAGGTAAGGAAAATGAACTCTAGTTAAACAGTTTTGCTCAAAGACATTAGGCAGAGAGAAGGTGGACTGGAACTCAGGTTCTGGATGTCAGCACACAGTACTCTTTTTACCATCCCTCAGGCTCTTAGGTGCTTACATGTATTTCCTAAGCATTACCAATGGGTGGAGATAGAGGAGGAGAGAAACCTTACATAAGAATTTCAAGGTAAGTTCTATCCTACCATACCATGTATATACACACACATAATGATATGTATATCCCATATATAATGATACATATACAAAATGCTTATAATAACCATTATCCTTTCTGTATAATACAGAAAATGGGAATATAAACTTACTCTTTTTTCATGGAAACTATTAATAAATACATGATTTGAGATTACTTTGTATATAGCTGCAACATTAAAATGGTGAAGAATTCAAACAAGATAAATGCACAAGTGAAAACTGGTTTAGGACTGGCAAGAGCGCCACGGATTCATAAATAACAACACTATGGATTCAGAGAAGCTGTTAGAGAAATCCTGAACCAGTATCTTTACTAAGTAACATTCATTGTGCCTTAAAAGGTATAACTGGAATCCTATAAAACATATAGTATGAAGCAGAGTGGTGGCATACACCATTAATCTCAGCACTTAGCAAGCAGAGGCAGGCAGATGTCTGAGTTCCAGTCCAACGAAGAAGTTATGTAAAGGGGCTTGAGAGCAGTTAAGAGCACTAGGTGTTCTTACAAAGTACCCAGGTTCAGTTCCCAGCACATAGCGCACAAACATGTATCAGGCAAAACACCTATACACATAAAATAAAGACAGATTAATCTTTAAAAAAATAAAAGAAAGAAAAGAAATTGCATTTGGGCCAATGAAATGGCTCAGTGGTGTTAAAGAGTTTGCCATCAAGCCTAATGACATAAACTTGCTCCCTGAACACCCCCAAGGTGGAAAGAGAGAACTGACTTTCTTAAGTTGTTTGTACTTTCACTAAGAAACTGCACCCAAAAACTGACATTGATGATTACAAACACATACTGTTATACACTTAAAATTATAACATTGCTGATGGCCACATAAACTAATGCCTTTTCAAAATTTTTCTTGGTGGTTCTTTCAAATTCTACTAAAAGTCTTCACATGAAAAAAATACTTATTGATTCAGAATCCTGCTGTATCCTAAAGTTAATAATCCCCTTCAAGTTAAAGCCAACATTCACATTACCACTTAAAGCCGTTGAAAAGGCAGCACTGAGAGGGTCCTTGAGTTAATACAAACAAGAACAGTAAGGAAAACAACTGTTTGTGAAATACTAAGTCAAAGAACACAAAATGCAGCCTGGATTTGCAAAAGTAATCAATGAAACATGGTTTGGAGAACACCACCACAAGGTCATAAGATGGGCTGTCAAAAGCCATTTGGGGTGGGGTTTTGTTTGTTTGTTTGCTTTGGTTCATCTTCTTTATTTTATTGTTACAACAGTTAACAGAAGTTGTAAAATTTTAAAACAAAAATACGAACCACAGACAAAATCTTTCAGGTCCACATTCAGGATGCTTTGCCCCGCTAACCATTCAGGATGTGCACAGCTTACATTCACAGAGTGATGAAAGTTGTTATCCACCAGCCACTGAAGTAGCCACTTCAAATGACAATCGCAGAGCAAACTGCTTGTATTCAGAACACTGCAGAAAGAAAGGAAGAGTACCTTTCATTTTAGCTTTAGTTTCTTCAGCATAACTTTGCTACACATTAATGCATTTGTTTGTCAAAAAAGTTCATCCAAGTGTAGGAAAACAAATTTAGACAGCCTGAATAATATGACAGTGTTATGAAAAACATCAAAAAAGACTGAAGGACAACAGAACCATTTTAAAGACAAGTAAAGAGCCATTGCAATGGAATGAAATGCATATATGCATGCATGTTTGCTTGTTCTGAGACAGAGTCACTATACTACCCAGGCTGGCCTCAAACTTACAATCTCAGATATATACCATGACACCCACCGACACACGATTCTTGTTTAGGGGTGGGAGTTCTAAACAGGGAGGGATATGCATGTGTATATACTATATGTGTGTGTGTATACATATGTGTGTTTTGTTTGTTTGAGACAGGGACTCATATATTCCAGGTTAGCTTTTAGCTCACTGTGTAGTCAAGGATGACCTTGAACTTCTAGTCTTTGTTCTTCCACCTCCCAAATGCTGGGATTACAGGTGGGTGTGCAACACCACATCTGGTTTAATGAGGTGCTGGGGATGCCAGGGAAGCACTTTACCTACTAAGCTGCATCGCCAGCCAGGGTGATATTTCTGATATTGAGAAAATTTGAAGATGAGCAATCTACTAAATATTAAAATTTGTAAATGTTAATTTCATTGAGTATGAAAATGATACTGTAGCTATGTAAAAAATGTCCGTTTTTTTAGGAAATACGTGCCAAGCTATTTAGGAGTGAAGTATCATGATGTCTATACTTTTTATTTTAATGTATATGTATATGTACCGAGTGTGGGCCTAATGCCTGAGCAGGTTTGAAGAGGGTATCACATCCCCTGCACTGGAGAAAACAGGTGGTTGTGAGCTATCATGTGAGTGAGGAGAACCAAACCTGGGTTCTCTGCAAAACAAGTGCTCTTAACCAGTGAGCCAACTCTGCCCCTTACTGTCTTTCTACAACTTTTAAACGGCCTGAAAACAATAAAAGACTTTTACACCTACAGTGTATACACAAAAACTATGTATGTGTAGAGAGTGCAATAGTGAGTGAGAAAAGAAAGAGAAGGCTAATAACTGGTACATCCACGTGAAAGGCACGTGGATAGTCATGTACCATCATTATATTCCTGAGGCTTAAAATCTTGAATCATGGGCAAAGGTTAATCACAGATTTTGAAGCACTGAAGAGTTTTATTGTGGTAAGAATATTGTTATTTTCAAATTATTTCATCAACACTGAAAGCACTTCAGCCCTCTGGCAATGTAATACTTTGACTTAGAGTAAGAGCCACTTAAAAATAAATGTGGTCTATAAAATAGATCCCTTTGAAGAATCAGTGTTTTCTCTCCATGATCTTTTGGCAGAGAAAGCAAACAATTTGGGGAACACTACACCTTATTCTTTGTGTATGACTGAAATATTCTGTTCTTAACTTGGTGGAAGTGGGGGGTCATGCCAGAGTGCATGTGTGGAGGTTCTCTCCTTCCACTGATCTAGGAATCCAACTCAGGTCATCTGCCTGGGAGCCTAGAAAGTGCTTTCACCTCTTAAACCACCTACCCAGCTCTTAAAACATTTTTAAGTCTGTACTTACTAAGATTTTTATGCTTTTTGGCATTCCTCCTCATTCTTTACATAAGTATTTTGAGGCTCGTGAGAGCATTACATATAAATTAAAAGATTTTTCATTAATATTTTATTATGTAGTACTCATACACTTTTGGGAAACTGTGTGCGTGTGTGAGTGCGTGCGTGCGTGCGTGCGTGCGTGCGTGCGTGCGTGTGTGTACTGTTAGGCTCTTGTAGGCAAAGTTGGTGTGTGAGGAGTAGAAAGCAAAAGAAACAGAAGTGAAAGAAACTTCTATGAAGTTGGGCAAAGTGGCACGTGCCTTTAATCCCAGGCTGAGGCAGGAGGATCTCCTTGAGTTCAAAGCCAGTCTGGTCTACAGAGAGAATTCCAGGACAACCAGGGTTACACAGAGAAACCCTGTCTCAAAAAAACAAAAGCTACGAAGATTCTTAGACGCTTATCTCAAAGCACCTTCAGAGTTAAGATGAATCTTTGCAACTGTCAATTTTCCCCAGTTTACACCCAGCAACATGCAAGAAGGTAGGCTATATAAGATTGATGATTACAGCTACTAAAAACTTTGGCAAAAGGCTGTTTTATTATGTACCAAGTCATAATGATGGAGAAAAATGGAAACATCATCTCAGAAAGCTGGAGAGAGGTACAAGAGCAAACTAGAGGACTAAGAACTCAGTAAAGACCGACAAAATGTGTACTACAGAAACCACAAAGGGCACACACTATAACTTTCCAAGAAACAATTCTCTCTCTACAACCACTCCTTCCCCTTTACTCTTGTTTAAAAATTAAGTCGGGTCCCATTAGCTTTATTTATTTATAGTGCAGTGAGAATAGTGCTTGGCCACAGAGGCCTTCTGAAATTTGCTTTGCTGGAACTTTTCAAAGTCTCTTAGCAGGCTAGGAAGCCAAGCCAGGAACTGACCACCAGACATAACTGCTAGTATTTACTTTCAGGGAATCCTTCTGTCCTAGAGGCTCTCAAAATACTCAGAAGTTTGTGGGACAGCCAGATCGTGCTTACTTATAAGGAAAAACTTTTAAGTTTTTTAGGAGCTTTATAAATATCGATGCCTTAAGGTTAACCTGAGTTCCTCAAAACTCTCTAGTCATACTTGACTTTATATACCATTCAAATATGACATTC
The DNA here is from genome assembly GCF_003668045.3 of Cricetulus griseus. NCBI lineage: Eukaryota > Metazoa > Chordata > Mammalia > Rodentia > Cricetidae > Cricetulus > Cricetulus griseus. Next base: position 52,478,914 of record NW_023276806.1, on the reverse strand, counting down.
CAGTCAAACTCTCCAACTGTGTACTGTTAAAGGGGAATATATTCCAATTCACTTTACATAAGAACTGTAGTACTAAGAAAATAATGATGCCCACTAAGTTTCTGAATTCTAGAGAGCGCAGATAAGAGAAAAAGCTCTCTCTCGCTCTCTCTCTCTCTCTCTCTCTCTCTCTCTCTCTCTCTCTCTCTCATACACACACACACACACACACACACACACACACACACACACACACACAGCCAAAGATATATTTTGCTAACTTGCTCCAAGTCACAGGAAGCTTAAGAAAAATCCTTAAATCTGGAAAGAGAACATTAAAGAACTTTACTGGTTCAGTCGTCGTCGTCGTCGTCATCATCGTCGTCATCGTCGTCATCATCACCATCATCACTATTATTGAGGCATGGTCTTAAGGCCCTGATCAGTCTAGAATTCACTCTGTAAACCAGGCTGGCCTGGAAATCACAGAGATCCAACTGCCCCCACCTGAGTTCTGGGATTAAAGACATGTACCACTAAGTTCAAGCCCCATAATTAATTCTTTTTTTTAAATGTTTTATTTTTTATGTGTTTGGGTATTTTGTCTGTATATATATGCCTCTGTATCAAATACATGCCTGGTACCCTCAGAGGTCAAAAAAGGGCATGCAATCCCCTAGGACTAGAGTTACAGACAGCTGCGAACTGCCATATAGGTGCTAGAAATTGAAGGAGAGTCCTTTGGAAGGGCAGCCAATGTTCGTAACCATTGAGCCATCTCTCTAGCCCCATAAGTAATTCTTGCTTTATCTCTGGATAATGATTTCATAATTCCTTCATCAGAATTCTACAAGTTCTGAATGCAGCGGTATGATTACCAGTGTTGTCATCATAAATTATCAGAAACCTGTACTTGTCTGAATCCTCTCCATGAACCTTTGTCATCAATGAAATTATATTTTACTCTGATTTGTTTCTGAAAGTTTTTGCAAACAATATTAATACCAAAAAAAAATGCTTCTGTTTCAAAGAGGTTCATGGGAAGATGTGGTTAATGGTATGTTTATTAAGCAATTATTTCTGTGGCAAACAAAATATCAAAATTATGACTGCTAACATTACAACAGATAGCATGAACTATGAACAAATTTCTAAGAACTTGAAAAAAATTTCAAATGAAGTATTTATTTTAACCTACAGAATGTTTAGTATCACTTAATTGACATTTCCCAGATAACATATCAAATAAACCTAATTAGTTTAATGCTTCCTTTTTTAAGAAAAGAGATTTTTCAGGCAGAGTCAGGTGTTATAGCATATTCCTAAAGTCTCAACTACTTGGGAGAGAGGCAAAAGGAACTCTTGAACCTAGGAATTCAAAGCCAGCCAGGTCAACACAATGAGACTGAGGTGGTTTGAATAGGGGTAGCCTCCATAGACTCATGAGTTTGAAGGCTTGGCCCTTATGGAGTGGCACTATTAGGAGGTGTGGCCTTGTTGGAGGAAGTGTGCCACTGTGGAGGCCGGCTTTGAGGTCTTTATGTTCAAGTTGGGACTAGTGTCACAATCTCCTTCTGATGCCTGCAGATCACAATGTAGAACTCTCAGCTCCTTCCCAGAAGTATGTCTGCTTGCATGCTGCCATGTCCCACCATGATAGACTAAACCTCTGAAACTGTAAGCCAGCCCCAATTAAATGTTTTCCTTTATAAGAACTGTCATATCATAGTGTCTCTTCACAGCAACAGAAATCCTAAAACAGAGGCCCCCATATAAAAAGGGCTCAGAACATCAAAAGGTTGCTCTTGCTCATTCTTCCTTTTTGAGTGAACACTCACTTTTTCTGCCATCTGAGAATTTACACAACGTTAATGGTTGTTGGGGGATGGAGAAAAATGCTTCCAAACAACCCTAATGACACTCATTGGGTCATAAAAATAGATATGGAGCTACTTGGGAAGAGGATTAATGAAAGTGGTGAGGTATAAAAGGATAAAGAGGTTAGGAAATGATCAAATTATATTACATACATGTATGAAAATGCCATAATGAAGCCTACTAAGTATAATCAATATATGCTAATAAAAGTTTTTAAAAATTAAAAAAAATTATTTTGCCATGACATATAATCTAAGAGAGGTTACATGAAAACCTAGGAGCTGTCTGGGTATCACCAAAGTCCATCCAAGTATAGATAAAATAGTACTTCCATTCAGTATTTTTAGATTCACACAGCTATTTGGGAGTCTGGGAGTCCACAGTGGAGGTGGCCTGACAGTGAAGCAGATAAAGTGGGATACGGTATGACAGAGGTAGACGGACAAATGAAGGAGGATTTTCAGAAAGACATATCAAGGGCTGGAGAGATGGCTCAGAGGTTAAGAGCACTGACTGCTCTTCCAGAGGTCCTGAGTTCAATTCCCAGCAACCACATAGTGGCTCACAACCATCTGTAATGGAATCTAGTGCCCTCTTCTGGTGTGCAGATATACATGGAAACAGAATGTTGTATACATAAATAAATAAATAAATAAATAAAATCTTTAAAAAAAAAAAAAAGAAAGACATATCAAAAGATTCAAGGGAACTAGTGGTTAAGAGGAAAAAGAGAAACAGCAATGTGAAGGTAGTTATCTTATGGGGAAACAGTACAGTGAGCCCTTAAGTTCCCCAAAAGAGAACAATAAAGTTCCACTAATTAAGGAAGTGGGCAAAGTTAGCAGAACATGTTATTGCCAGGGTTTCCATAGGACAGAAAAGTTTCTGTAGGAGAAGCAGAATCCAATCAAAAAAACAGAATGAATCTACAGAGTACAAAGAATATCTCTACCAGGGAGTCAGGAAACAATCTCCACTCAGGAAAGAGGCCCAGGAAGACCTCCAGCAGAGCAGGTGCCTCCTTAAGAATGGTGCACTTGGCCCCAGCTTTAGAAACTGCACTTGGAATCTGAACAATCAGAATCTTTCCTTCCCAGCTCCAATGGATGTTTGTCCAAAGCAATGGTTCACTAGCCTGACTCACCATTGGATCCCCAATCAGTCAGTCAGGAATAAAGACAAAGGTTTCAAAAGTGTACATTTGGAAGTACACTTTTGGGAGTCCTGGGTGAGAGGTCCAGTGATCAATCTGATCATATCCGTGCTGCAATACCATAACTGTTAAAGAAAAAGTTACTGAGGGCTGGAGAGATGGCTCAGTGATTAAGAGCACTGCTTGTTCTTCCAAAGGTCCTGAGTTCAATTCCCAGCAACCACATGGTGGCTCACAACCATCTGTAATGAGATCTGGTGCCCTCCTCTGACCTACAGGCAACATGCAGACAGAACACTGTACACATAATAAATAAATAAACCTTTAAAAAAAAAAGAAAAAGTTACTCAATGATACTTGTTAAAGCATCATGAGGCAGAGTGTATTTAAGACCATCTCACAGGCACAGATATCACTGCAATGAGATTTTACAACATAGGAAAGAAGCTGGGCTCAATTCCAATTAAAGCCAACAGCAAATGGAATTTTTAGCCAAAGAAAAAGAAGGTGGGAATCAGCAGGTGGCACATTACTAAGCAATAACCCCAGAACTAAGGAGAATTCTCCTTAAAACACCCTAGAAAGATTCTTGCTTAAAGGCAGGCCAAAGTGACCAAACATTACCTGGGGAATGGTACAGAAGAAAAACACAATCAGTTATCTAAGGATACCCAGAATGAGCATGGGAAACCCCTTGCTTAACTTTTAGACTCAGCAAGGTTTTAAATATAACAGAAAATACTAGACAGACCGGGTCATAGTGCTATATGACTTTAATCCCAGTACTCACGAAGCAGAGGCAGGCTGAGCTCTGTGAGACCCTATCCCCACCCCACTCTACCCCCAAAAAAGTACACAGACAGGCCTAGAAGAGTCAGGAGCCTGACTGAAGTTAATTCATACTTGTCACCTGTTCACCACCTCCCTACTGAAACTCTGTATTAAAACTAAACTGCCTACTATCCAAAGCATATGTTAAACTAGGCTCTCTTCTTGCTGACCCTCAAATTATGCTGAAAGAAAAAAGATAAACTGATTTGCAGTTAAACTGAATCCTTACAAATTAGCTAAACCTAGAAATAAATCCAATTATCTACAAGATCTCTCCAATTTTTATGACATAGCAAAAAAATAATTAATAATCATTTTCCAAAGAGTTTTGAGGCAGGGTCTTATGTATCCCAGGCTGACACTTGATAGATAGTTGAGGATGATTTTAAACTTCTAATCCTCCTGCCTCCGTATCTTGAGTGTTGGGATTACAGGCATGTATCACACACCTGGTTAATATAATGCAAGGGAACTATATAACCCAGAGTTACATACATGCTGGGCAAGTATTTTACCAACTACTCACATCCATAGTTCAGGTTTTCATAGTATTTTGATTTTTGTTGTTGATATTAGTCATTTGATTTTTTACTATGTGCCTGGCTCAGTGCTCTGCAGTCTCTCAAAATCCTCCAATATTTCCTAATTTGGGGGTGGGGGATGGAGGAAGAGACTGTAACAAATTCCTCTTGTTTTACAAACCTGACATGATACAGAACTGTCTGACCTCAACTCACTTGATCTTTCCTACCTAGACAGTTCCACTCAATATTCACATGTGTGTCACCTCATTTCATGAAAATCCTTGTTCAAAGCTGGGCATGGTTGCACACACCTCTAATCCCAGCACTGGGGAAGAAGAGGCAATAGGATCCCTATGAATCCCACACTGGCCTGATCTACACAGTGAGTTCCAAGACAACCCTGTCTCAAAACACAAAAAAAAAAAAAAAACAAAAAAAAAAAAACAAAAAAAAAAACAGACAGAGAAAGCCTTGTTCAGTATGCTATACTTCCCAGTCTATCCTTACCAGTTTAAAACAACAATCCCTGTCACTTTACTATCTGACATATTTTCTTTCTTCAGAAAATTTACTACTCTATAAGATATTCTACACCTATTTATTCTTTGTTTAAAACATATTTTATTCTATTTTTGTTATCACTGTTTTGGAGTGCTGGGGAATAAACTCAGGACCTTGTACATGCTGGGCAAGCACCTTACCAACCAAGCTACATTCCTAACCCTTACTGTTTTAATTCTTTATCTTCCTTGATACAATGAGGTATGAACAGAGACCATGGGGGCTGGAGAAATGGCTCAGGGGTTAAGAGTACTGGCTGCTCTTCCAGGGGACCCAGGTTCAATTCCCAGCACTCACATGGCAGCTTATAACTATCTGTAACTCTGGTTCCAGGGGATCAGGCACCCTCACACAGACATACGTGCCAGCAAAACACCAATGCACAATAAATAAAAATAAATAATTTAAAAAGAGACCATGATCCAATACAGTACACAATGGATGATGAATGATCTTTGTAAACAAATTATTTCACTGTAACTTCACATAATCCTAGAGACCCACTACTCCCATTCTGAGAGAACACTGAGTTTCCAGCTAAGCAATTTGTCTACTGTTACAAGTTTTAAGGAACAGAGTATATCTCAATCTGTAGTAAGAAACAGTTTTTAAATTTTCCAAACTATTAGGAATCAGGACTTTAAAATAAATTTGTTTAGATTTTTATTTAACATATATGTGTACACAGATGTGTGTGGGGACAGGATAGCATATACACACCATGCTCTTTGTAGGGGGAGACCAGACGACAGGGGTCTCTACATAATCCTGACTGTCCTGAAACTCACTATGTAGACCAGACTCGTGTGGAACTCATAAAGATCCACCTGCCTCTGCCTCCTCAGTGCTGGGATTAAAAACCTTTGCTATCATGCCTGGCTACATGCCATGCACTTATGTAGAAGTCAAGAGGACAATTTGTAGGAGTCAGATCTTCCATCATGTGGGTTCTGGTACCAAACTCAAGATTGTGAGGCTTGAAGGCAGACACCATTATTCATTGAACTATGTCACTGTCCTAAAACTAAGACTTCTGTAAACTACTACAAAAGTCATAATAATATCAAATTGTTGTAAAAATTCCTACAAACTTTCTCTTCATTTTTATCACTGTCTTGTCGTGAACTGATTCTACTAATGCCCTTTGAGTAGCCCCTACCCACAG